>NW_027590453.1:0-325000 GCF_964213995.1 Mustelus asterias
TCCCTCTCACACTCTCATCAAGGTGCTGACTGTCTGCCCCAGTGTCCCTCTCACACTCTCATCAAGGTGCTGACGGTCTGTCGCAGTGTCCCTCTCTCACACTCTCCTCAACGTTCTTTCTGTCCCAGTGTCCCAGTGTCCCTCTCACATTCTCCACAAGCTGCTGACTGTCTGTCCCAGTGTCCCTCTCACACTCTCGTCAAGGTGCTGACTGTCTGCCCCAGTGTCCCAGTGTCCCTCTCACTCTCTCCTTAAGGTGCTGACTGTCTGTCCCGGTGTCCCAGTATCCCTCTCACACTCTCCTCAAGGTGCTGACTGTCTGTCCCAGTGTCCCAGTGTCCCTCTCACACTCTCATCAAGGTGCTGACTGTCTGTCCCAGTGTCCCAGTGTCCCTCTCACACTCCTCAATGTGCTGACTGTCTGTCCCGGTGTCCCAGTGTCCCTCTCACACTCTCATCAAGGTGCTGACTGTCTGTCCCAGTGTCCCAGTGTCCCTCTCACACTCTCATCAAGGTGCTGACTGTCTGCCCCAGTGTCCCAGTGTCCCTCTCACACTCTCCTCAAGGTGCTGACTGTCTGTCCCAGTGTCCCTCTCACACTCTCCTCAAGGTGCTGACTGTCTGTCCCGGTGTCCCAGTGTCCCTCTCACACTCTCATCAAGGTGCTGACTGTCTGTCCCAGTGTCCCTCTCACACTCTCATCAAGGTGCTGACTATCTGTCCCAGTGTCCCTCTCACACTCTCATCAAGGTGCTGACTGTCTGTCCCGGTGATCCAGTGTCCCCCTCTCACACTCTCCTCAAGGTGCTAACTGTCTGTCCCAGTGTCCCTCTCCCACTCTCCTCAAGGTGCTGACTGTCTGTCCCAGTGTCCCTCTCAGACTCTCCGCAAGGTGCTGACTGTCTGCCCCAGTGTCCCAGTGTCCCTCTCACACTCTCATCAAGGTGCTGACTGTCTGCCCCAGTGTCCCTCTCACACTCTCCTCAAGGTGCTGACTGTCTGTCCCAGTGTCCCTCTCACACTCTCCTCAAGGTGCTGACTGTCTGTCCCGGTGTCCCTCTCACACTCTCATCAAGGTGCTGACTGTCTGTCCCAGTGTCCCAGTGTCCCTCTCACACTCTCATCAAGGTGCTGACTGTCTGCCCCAGTGTCCCAGTGTCCCTCTCACACTCTCCTCAAGGTGCTGACTGTCTGTCCCAGTGTCCCTCTCACACTCTCCTCAAGGTGCTGACTGTCTGTCCCGGTGTCCCAGTGTCCCTCTCACACTCTCATCAAGGTGCTGACTGTCTGTCCCAGTGTCCCTCTCACACTCTCATCAAGGTGCTGACTATCTGTCCCAGTGTCCCTCTCACACTCTCATCAAGGTGCTGACTGTCTGTCCCGGTGACCCAGTGTCCCCCTCTCACACTCTCCTCAAGGTGCTAACTGTCTGTCCCAGTGTCCCTCTCCCACTCTCCTCAAGGTGCTGACTGTCTGTCCCAGTGTCCCTCTCAGACTCTCCGCAAGGTGCTGACTGTCTGCCCCAGTGTCCCAGTGTCCCTCTCACACTCTCATCAAGGTGCTGACTGTCTGCCCCAGTGTCCCTCTCACACTCTCATCAAGGTGCTGACTGTCTGTCCCAGTGTCCCTCTCACACTCTCCTCAAGGTGCTGACTGTCTGTCCCGGTGTCCCTCTCACACTCTCATCAAGGTGCTGACTGTCTGTCCCAGTGTCCCAGTGTCCCTCTCACACTCTCATCAAGGTGCTGACTGTCTGCCCCAGTGTCCCAGTGTCCCTCTCACACTCTCCTCAAGGTGCTGACTGTCTGTCCCAGTGTCCCTCTCACACTCTCCTCAAGGTGCTGACTGTCTGTCCCGGTGTCCCAGTGTCCCTCTCACACTCTCATCAAGGTGCTGACTGTCTGTCCCAGTGTCCCTCTCACACTCTCATCAAGGTGCTGACTATCTGTCCCAGTGTCCCTCTCACACTCTCATCAAGGTGCTGACTGTCTGTCCCGGTGACCCAGTGTCCCCCTCTCACACTCTCCTCAAGGTGCTAACTGTCTGTCCCAGTGTCCCTCTCCCACTCTCCTCAAGGTGCTGACTGTCTGTCCCAGTGTCCCTCTCAGACTCTCCGCAAGGTGCTGACTGTCTGCCCCAGTGTCCCAGTGTCCCTCTCACACTCTCATCAAGGTGCTGACTGTCTGCCCCAGTGTCCCTCTCACACTCTCATCAAGGTGCTGACGGTCTGTCGCAGTGTCCCTCTCTCACACTCTCCTCAACGTTCTTTCTGTCCCAGTGTCCCAGTGTCCCTCTCACATTCTCCACAAGCTGCTGCCTGTCTGTCCCAGTGTCCCTCTCACACTCTCGTCAAGGTGCTGACTGTCTGCCCCAGTGTCCCAGTGTCCCTCTCACTCTCTCCTTAAGGTGCTGACTGTCTGTCCCGGTGTCCCAGTATCCCTCTCACACTCTCCTCAAGGTGCTGACTGTCTGTCCCAGTGTCCCAGTGTCCCTCTCACACTCTCATCAAGGTGCTGACTGTCTGTCCCAGTGTCCCAGTGTCCCTCTCACACTCCTCAATGTGCTGACTGTCTGTCCCGGTGTCCCAGTGTCCCTCTCACACTCTCATCAAGGTGCTGACTGTCTGTCCCAGTGTCCCAGTGTCCCTCTCACACTCTCATCAAGGTGCTGACTGTCTGCCCCAGTGTCCCAGTGTCCCTCTCACACTCTCCTCAAGGTGCTGACTGTCTGTCCCAGTGTCCCTCTCACACTCTCCTCAAGGTGCTGACTGTCTGTCCCGGTGTCCCAGTGTCCCTCTCACACTCTCATCAAGGTGCTGACTGTCTGTCCCAGTGTCCCTCTCACACTCTCATCAAGGTGCTGACTATCTGTCCCAGTGTCCCTCTCACACTCTCATCAAGGTGCTGACTGTCTGTCCCGGTGATCCAGTGTCCCCCTCTCACACTCTCCTCAAGGTGCTAACTGTCTGTCCCAGTGTCCCTCTCCCACTCTCCTCAAGGTGCTGACTGTCTGTCCCAGTGTCCCTCTCAGACTCTCCGCAAGGTGCTGACTGTCTGCCCCAGTGTCCCAGTGTCCCTCTCACACTCTCATCAAGGTGCTGACTGTCTGCCCCAGTGTCCCTCTCACACTCTCCTCAAGGTGCTGACTGTCTGTCCCAGTGTCCCTCTCACACTCTCCTCAAGGTGCTGACTGTCTGTCCCGGTGTCCCTCTCACACTCTCATCAAGGTGCTGACTGTCTGTCCCAGTGTCCCAGTGTCCCTCTCACACTCTCATCAAGGTGCTGACTGTCTGCCCCAGTGTCCCAGTGTCCCTCTCACACTCTCCTCAAGGTGCTGACTGTCTGTCCCAGTGTCCCTCTCACACTCTCCTCAAGGTGCTGACTGTCTGTCCCGGTGTCCCAGTGTCCCTCTCACACTCTCATCAAGGTGCTGACTGTCTGTCCCAGTGTCCCTCTCACACTCTCATCAAGGTGCTGACTATCTGTCCCAGTGTCCCTCTCACACTCTCATCAAGGTGCTGACTGTCTGTCCCGGTGACCCAGTGTCCCCCTCTCACACTCTCCTCAAGGTGCTAACTGTCTGTCCCAGTGTCCCTCTCCCACTCTCCTCAAGGTGCTGACTGTCTGTCCCAGTGTCCCTCTCAGACTCTCCGCAAGGTGCTGACTGTCTGCCCCAGTGTCCCAGTGTCCCTCTCACACTCTCATCAAGGTGCTGACAGTCTGCCCCAGTGTCCCTCTCACACTCTCATCAAGGTGCTGACTGTCTGTCCCAGTGTCCCTCTCACACTCGCATCAAGGTGCTGACTATCTGTCCCAGTGTCCCTCTCACACTCTCATCAAGGTGCTGACTGTCTGTCCCGGTGACCCAGTGTCCCCCTCTCACACTCTCCTCAAGGTGCTAACTGTCTGTCCCAGTGTCCCTCTCCCACTCTCCTCAAGGTGCTGACTGTCTTTCCCAGTGTCCCTCTCAGACTCTCCGCAAGGTGCTGACTGTCTGCCCCAGTGTCCCAGTGTCCCTCTCACACTCTCATCAAGGTGCTGACTGTCTGCCCCAGTGTCCCTCTCACACTCTCCTCAAGGTGCTGACTGTCTGTCCCAGTGTCCCTCTCACACTCTCCTCAAGGTCCTGACTGTCTGTCCCACTGTCCCTCTCACACTCTCCTCAAGGTGCTGAATGTCTGTCCCAGTGTCCCTCTCACACTCTCCTCAAGCTGCTGACTGTCTGTCCCGGTGTCCCAGTGTCCCTCTCACACTCACCTCAAGCTGCTGACTGTCTGCCCCAGTGTCCCAGTGTCCTTCTCACACTCTCATCAAGGTGCTGACTGTCTGTCCCAGTGTCCCTCTCACACTCTCCTCAAGGTGCTGACTGTCTGTCCCACTGTCCCTCTCACACTCTCCTCAAGGTGGTGAATGCCTCTCCCAGTGTCCCAGTGTCCCTCTCACACTCTCCTCAAGGTGCTGACTGTCTGTCCCGGTGTCCCAGTGTCCCTCTCACACTCTCCTCAAGGTGCTGACTGTCTGTCCCGGTGTCCCAGTGTCCCTCTCACACTCTCCTCAAGGTGCTGACTGTCTGTCTCAGTGTCCCAGTGCCCCCCTCACACTCTCCTCAAGGTGCAGACTGTATGTCCCAGTGTCCCTCTCACACTCTCATCATGGTGCTGACTGTCTGTCCCGGTGTCCCAGTGTCCCTCTCACCCTCTCATCAAGGTGCTGACTGTCTGCCCCAGTGTCCCTCTCACACTCTCATCAAGGTGCTGACTATCTGTCCCAGTGTCCCTCTCACACTCTCATCAAGGTGCTGACTGTCTGTCCCGGTGACCCAGTGTCCAACTCTCACACTCTCCTCAAGGTGCTAACTGTCTGTCCCAGTGTCCCTCTCCCACTCTCCTCAAGGTGCTGACTGTCTGTCCCAGTGTCCCTCTCACACTCTCCGCAATGTGCTGACTGTCTGTCCCAGTGTCCCGCTCTCACACTCTCCTCAAGGTGCTGACTGCCTGTCCCCGTGTCCCAGTGTCCCTCTCACGCTCTCCTCAAGGTGCTGACTGTCTGTCCCAGTGTCTCTCTCACACTCTCCTCAAGGTGCCGTCTGTCCCATTGTCCCCCTCTCACACTCTCCTCAAAGTGCTGACTGTCTGTCCCAGTGCCCCTTTCACACTCGCCTCAAGGTGCTGCTTGCCTGTCCCGGTGTCCCAGTGTCCCTCTCACACTCTCCTCAAGGTGCTGACGGTCTGTCGCAGTGTCCCTCTCTCACACTCTCCTCAACGTTCTTTCTGTCCCAGTCTCCCAGTGTCCCTCTCACACTCTCCTCAAGGTGCTGACTGTCTGTCCCGGTGTCCCAGTGTCCCTCTCACACTCTCCTCAAGGTGCTGACTGTCTGTCCCAGTGTCCCCCTCAAACTCTCCTCAAGGTGCTGACTGTCTGTTCCAGTGTCCCAGTGTCCCTCTCACACTCTCCTCAACGTGGTGACTGTCTGTCCCAGTGTCCCTCTCACACTCTCCTCAAGGTGCTGACTGTCTGTCCCAGTTTCCCTCTCACACTCTCCTCATGTTGCTGACTGTCTGTCCCGGTGTCCCAGTGTCCCTCCCACACTCTCCTCAAGGTGCTGACTGTCTGTCCAAGTGTTCCTCTCACACTGTCCTCAAGGTGCTGACTGCCTGTCCCGGTGTCCCAGTGTCCCTCTCACACTCTCCTCAAGGTGCTGACTGTCTGTCCCGGTGTCCCTGTGCCCCTCTCACACTCTCCTCAAGGTGTTGACTGTCTGTCCCGGTGTCCCAGTGTCCCTCTCACACTCTCCTCAAGGTGCTGACTGCCTGTCCCGGTGTCCCAGTCTCCCCCTCTCACACTCTCATCAAGGTGCTGACTGTCTGTCCCGGTATCCCAGTGTCCCTCTCACACTCTCCCCAACGTGCTGACTGTCTGTCCCAGTGTCCCTCTCACACTCTCCTTAAGGTGCTGACTGTCTGTCCCAGTGTCCCTCTCACACTCTCCACAAGGTGCTGACTGTCTGTCCCAGTGTCCCTCTCACACTCTCATCAAGGTGCTGACTGTCTGCCCCAGTGTCCCTCTCACACTCTCCTCAAGGTGCTGACTGTCTGTCCCAGAGTCCCTCTCACACTCTCCCTAAGATCCTATGAGGAGAGGCTGAGGGATTTGGGATTGTTTTCGCTGGAAAGGCGGCGGCTAAGAGGGGATCTTATTGAAACATATAAGATGATTAGAGGCTTAGATAGGGTGGATAGTGATAGCCTTTTTCCTCTGATGGAGAAATCCAGCACGAGGGGGCATGGCTTTAAATTGAGGGGGGGTAGTTATAGAACCGATGTCAGGGGTAGGTTCTTTACCCAGAGGGTGGTGAGGGATTGGAATGCCCTGCCAGCATCAGTAGTAAATGCGCCTAGTTTGGGGGCGTTTAAGAGATCCGTAGATAGGTTCATGGACGAAAAGAAATTGGTTTAGGTTGGACGGTCACAGTTTTTTTTTTAACTGGTCGGTGCAACATCGTGGGCCGAAGGGCCTGTTCTGCGCTGTAATGTTCTATGTTCTATGTTCTATGTTCTAAGGTGCTGACTGTCTGTCCCAGTGTCCCTCTCACACTCTCCACAAGGTGCTGACTGTCTGTCCCAGTGTCCCTCTCACACTCTCATCAAGGTGCTGACTGTCTGCCCCAGTGTCCCAGTATCCCTCTCACACTCTCCTCAAGGTGCTGACTGTCTGTCCCAGTGTCCCTCTCACACTCTCCTTAAGGTGCTGACTGTCTGTCCCAGTGTCCCTCTCACACTCTCAGCAAGGTGCTGACTGTCTGTCCCAGTGTCCCAGTGTCCCTCTCTCACTCTCCTCAATGTGCTGACTGTCTGTCCCGGTGTCCCAGTGTCCCTCTCACACTCTCATCAAGGTGCTGACTGTCTGTCCCAGTGTCCCTCTCACACTCTCCTTAAGGTGCTGACTGTCTGTCCCAGTGTCCCTCTCACACTCTCATCAAGGTGCTGACTGTCTGCCCCAGTGTCCCAGTGTCCCTCTCACACTCTCCTCAAGGTGCTGACTGTCTGTCCCAGTGCCCCTCTCACACTCTCCTTAAGGTGCTGACTGTCTGTCCCAGTGTCCCTCTCACATTCTCCACAAGCTGCTGACTGTCTGTCCCAGTGTCCCTCTCACACTCTCATCAAGGTGCTGACTGTCTGCCCCAGTGTCCCAGTGTCCCTCTCACTCTCTCCTCAAGGTGCTGACTGTCTGTCCCGGTGTCCCAGTATCCCTCTCACACTCTCCTCAAGGTGCTGACTGTCTGTCCCAGTGTCCCAGTGTTCCTCTCACACTCACATCAAGGTGCTGACTGTCTGTCCCAGTGTCCCAGTGTCCCTCTCACACTCCTCAATGTGCTGACTGTCTGTCCCGGTGTCCCAGTGTCCCTCTCACACTCTCATCAAGGTGCTGACTGTCTGTCCCAGTGTCCCAGTGTCCCTCTCACACTCTCATCAAGGTGCTGACTGTCTGCCCCAGTGTCGCAGTGTCCCTCTCACACTCTCCTCAAGGTGCTGACTGTCTGTCCCAGTGTCCCTCTCACACTCTCCTCAAGGTGCTGACTGTCTGTCCCGGTGTCCCAGTGTCCCTCTCACACTCTCATCAAGGTGCTGACTGTCTGTCCCAGTGTCCCTCTCACACTCTCATCAAGGTGCTGACTATCTGTCCCAGTGTCCCTCTCACACTCTCATCAAGGTGCTGACTGTCTGTCCCGGTGACCCAGTGTCCCCCTCTCACACTCTCCTCAAGGTGCTAACTGTCTGTCCCAGTGTCCCTCTCCCACTCTCCTCAAGGTGCTGACTGTCTGTCCCAGTGTCCCTCTCAGACTCTCCGCAAGGTGCTGACTGTCTGCCCCAGTGTCCCAGTGTCCCTCTCACACTCTCATCAAGGTGCTGACTGTCTGCCCCAGTGTCCCTCTCAGACTTTCCTCAAGGTGCTGACTGTCTGTCCCAGTGTCCCTCTCACACTCTCCTCAAGGTGCTGACTGTCTGTCCCGGTGTCCCAGTGTCCCTCTCACACTCTCATCAAGGTGCTGACTGTCTGTCCCAGTGTCCCTCTCACACTCGCATCAAGGTGCTGACTATCTGTCCCAGTGTCCCTCTCACACTCTCATCAAGGTGCTGACTGTCTGTCCCGGTGACCCAGTGTCCCCCTCTCACACTCTCCTCAAGGTGCTAACTGTCTGTCCCAGTGTCCCTCTCCCACTCTCCTCAAGGTGCTGACTGTCTGTCCCAGTGTCCCTCTCAGACTCTCCGCAAGGTGCTGACTGTCTGCCCCAGTGTCCCAGTGTCCCTCTCACACTCTCATCAAGGTGCTGACTGTCTGCCCCAGTGTCCCTCTCACACTCTCCTCAAGGTGCTGACTGTCTGTCCCAGTGTCCCTCTCACACTCTCCTCAAGGTCCTGACTGTCTGTCCCACTGTCCCTCTCACACTCTCCTCAAGGTGCTGAATGCCTGTCCCAGTGGCCCTCTCACACTCTCCTCAAGCTGCTGACTGTCTGTCCCGGTGTCCCAGTGTTCCTCTCACACTCTCCTCAAGGTGCTGACTGTCTGTCCCGGTGTCCCAGTGTCCCTCTCACACTCACCTCAAGCTGCTGACTGTCTGCCCCAGTGTCCCAGTGTCCCTCTCACACTCTCATCAAGGTGCTGACTGTCTGTCCCAGTGTCCCTCTCACACTCTCCTCAAGGTGCTGACTGTCTGTCCCACTGTCCCTCTCACACTCTCCTCAAGGTGGTGAATGCCTGTCCCAGTGTCCCAGTGTCCCTCTCACACTCTCCTCAAGGTGCTGACTGTCTGTCCCGGTGTCCCAGTGTCCCTCTCACACTCTCCTCAAGGTGCTGACTGTCTGTCCCGGTGTCCCAGTGTCCCTCTCACACTCTCCTCAAGGTGCTGACTGTCTGTCTCAGTGTCCCAGTGCCCCCCTCACACTCTCCTCAAGGTGCAGACTGTATGTCCCAGTGTCCCTCTCACACTCTCATCATGGTGCTGACTGTCTGTCCCGGTGTCCCAGTGTCCCTCTCACCCTCTCATCAAGGTGCTGACTGTCTGCCCCAGTGTCCCTCTCACACTCTCATCAAGGTGCTGACTATCTGTCCCAGTGGCCCTCTCACACTCTCATCAAGGTGCTGACTGTCTGTCCCGGTGACCCAGTGTCCAACTCTCACACTCTCCTCAAGGTGCTAACTGTCTGTCCCAGTGTCCCTCTCCCACTCTCCTCAAGGTGCTGACTGTCTGTCCCAGTGTCCCTCTCACACTCTCCGCAATGTGCTGACTGTCTGTCCCAGTGTCCCGCTCTCACACTCTCCTCAAGGTGCTGACTGCCTGTCCCCGTGTCCCAGTGTCCCTCTCACGCTCTCCTCAAGGTGCTGACTGTCTGTCCCAGTGTCTCTCTCACACTCTCCTCAAGGTGCCGTCTGTCCCAGTGTCCCCCTCTCACACTCTCCTCAAAGTGCTGACTGTCTGTCCCAGTGCCCCTTTCACACTCGCCTCAAGGTGCTGCTTGCCTGTCCCGGTGTCCCAGTGTCCCTCTCACACTCTCCTCAAGGTGCTGACGGTCTGTCGCAGTGTCCCTCTCTCACACTCTCCTCAACGTTCTTTCTGTCCCAGTGTCCCAGTGTCCCTCTCACACTCTCCTCAAGGTGCTGACTGTCTGTCCCAGTGTACCACTCACACTCTCCTCAAGGTGCTGACTGTCTGTCCCGGTGTCCCAGTGTCCCTCTCACACTCACCTCAAGCTGCTGACTGTCTGCCCCAGTGTCCCAGTGTCCCTCTCACACTCTCATCAAGGTGCTGACTGTCTGTCCCAGTGTCCCTCTCACACTCTCCTCAAGGTGCTGACTGTCTGTCCCACTGTCCCTCTCACACTCTCCTCAAGGTGGTGAATGCCTGTCCCAGTGTCCCAGTGTCCCTCTCACACTCTCCTCAAGGTGCTGACTGTCTGTCCCGGTGTCCCAGTGTCCCTCTCACACTCTCCTCAAGGTGCTGACTGTCTGTCCCGGTGTCCCAGTGTCCCTCTCACACTCTCCTCAAGGTGCTGACTGTCTGTCTCAGTGTCCCAGTGCCCCCCTCACACTCTCCTCAAGGTGCAGACTGTATGTCCCAGTGTCCCTCTCACACTCTCATCATGGTGCTGACTGTCTGTCCCGGTGTCCCAGTGTCCCTCTCACCCTCTCATCAAGGTGCTGACTGTCTGCCCCAGTGTCCCTCTCGCACTCTCATCAAGGTGCTGACTATCTGTCCCAGTGTCCCTCTCACACTCTCATCAAGGTGCTGACTGTCTGTCCCGGTGACCCAGTGTCCAACTCTCACACTCTCCTCAAGGTGCTAACTGTCTGTCCCAGTGTCCCTCTCCCACTCTCCTCAAGGTGCTGACTGTCTGTCCCAGTGTCCCTCTCACACTCTCCGCAATGTGCTGACTGTCTGTCCCAGTGTCCCGCTCTCACACTCTCCTCAAGGTGCTGACTGCCTGTCCCCGTGTCCCAGTGTCCCTCTCACGCTCTCCTCAAGGTGCTGACTGTCTGTCCCAGTGTCTCTCTCACACTCTCCTCAAGGTGCCGTCTGTCCCAGTGTCCCCCTCTCACACTCTCCTCAAAGTGCTGACTGTCTGTCCCAGTGCCCCTTTCACACTCGCCTCAAGGTGCTGCTTGCCTGTCCCGGTGTCCCAGTGTCCCTCTCACACTCTCCTCAAGGTGCTGACGGTCTGTCGCAGTGTCCCTCTCTCACACTCTCCTCAACGTTCTTTCTGTCCCAGTGTCCCAGTGTCCCTCTCACACTCTCCTCAAGGTGCTGACTGTCTGTCCCAGTGTACCACTCACACTCTCCTCAAGGTGCTGACTGACTGTCCCGGTGTCCCAGTGTCCCTCTCACACTCTCCTCAAGGTGCTGACTGTCTGTCCCAGTGTCCCCCTCAAACTCTCCTCAAGGTGCTGACTGTCTGTTCCAGTGTCCCAGTGTCCCTCTCACACTCTCCTCAACGTGGTGACTGTCTGTCCCAGTGTCCCTCTCACACTCTCCTCAAGGTGCTGACTGTCTGTCCCAGTTTCCCTCTCACACTCTCCTCATGTTGCTGACTGTCTGTCCCGGTGTCCCAGTGTCCCTCCCACACTCTCCTCAAGGTGCTGACTGTCTGTCCAAGTGTTCCTCTCACACTGTCCTCAAGGTGCTGACTGTCTGTCCCGGTGTCCCAGTGTCCCTCTCACACTCTCCTCAAGGTGCTGACTGTCTGTCCCGGTGTCCCTGTGCCCCTCTCACACTCTCCTCAAGGTGTTGACTGTCTGTCCCGGTGTCCCAGTGTCCCTCTCACACTCTCCTCAAGGTGCTGACTGCCTGTCCCGGTGTCCCAGTCTCCCCCACTCACACTCTCATCAAGGTGCTGACTGTCTGTCCCGGTATCCCAGTGTCCCTCTCACACTCTCCCCAACGTGCTGACTGTCTGTCCCAGTGTCCCTCTCACACTCTCCTTAAGGTGCTGACTGTCTGTCCCAGTGTCCCTCTCACACTCTCCACAAGGTGCTGACTGTCTGTCCCAGTGTCCCTCTCACACTCTCATCAAGGTGCTGACTGTCTGCCCCAGTGTCCCTCTCACACTCTCCTCAAGGTGCTGACTGTCTGTCCCAGAGTCCCTCTCACACTGTCCCTAAGGTGCTGACTGTCTGTCCCAGTGTCCCTCTCACACTCTCCACAAGGTGCTGACTGTCTGTCCCAGTGTCCCTCTCACACTCTCATCAAGGTGCTGACTGTCTGCCCCAGTGTCCCAGTGTCCCTCTCACACTCTCCTCAAGGTGCTGACTGTCTGTCCCGGTGTCCCCGTATCCCTCTCACACTCTCCTCAAGGTGCTGACTGTCTGTCCCAGTGTCCCTCTCACACTCTCCTTAAGGTGCTGACTGTCTGTCCCAGTGTCCCTCTCACACTCTCAGCAAGGTGCTGACTGTCTGTCCCAGTGTCCCAGTGTCCCTCTCTCACTCTCCTCAATGTGCTGACTGTCTGTCCCGGTGTCCCAGTGTCCCTCTCACACTCTCATCAAGGTGCTGACTGTCTGTCCCAGTGTCCCTCTCACACTCTCCTTAAGGTGCTGACTCTCTGTCCCAGTGTCCCTCTCACACTCTCATCAAGGTGCTGACTGTCTGCCCCAGTGTCCCAGTGTCCCTCTCACACTCTCCTCAAGGTGCTGACTGTCTGTCCCAGTGCCCCTCTCACACTCTCCTTAAGGTGCTGACTGTCTGTCCCAGTGTCCCTCTCACATTCTCCACAAGCTGCTGACTGTCTGTCCCAGTGTCCCTCTCACACTCTCATCAAGGTGCTGACTGTCTGCCCCAGTGTCCCAGTGTCCCTCTCACTCTCTCCTCAAGGTGCTGACTGTCTGTCCCGGTGTCCCAGTATCCCTCTCACACTCTCCTCAAGGTGCTGACTGTCTGTCCCAGTGTCCCAGTGTCCCTCTCACACTCTCATCAAGGTGCTGACTGTCTGTCCCAGTGTCCCAGTGTCCCTCTCAGACTCCTCAATGTGCTGACTGTCTGTCCCGGTGTCCCAGTGTCCCTCTCACACTCTCATCAAGCTGCTGACTGTCTGTCCCAGTGTCCCAGTGTGCCTCTCACACTCTCATCAAGGTGCTGACTGTCTGCCCCAGTGTCCCAGTGTCCCTCTCACACTCTCCTCAAGGTGCTGACTGTCTGTCCCAGTGTCCCTCTCACACTCTCCTCAAGGTGCTGACTGTCTGTCCCGGTGTCCCAGTGTCCCTCTCACACTCTCATCAAGGTGCTGACTGTCTGTCCCAGTGTCCCTCTCACACTCTCATCAAGGTGCTGACTATCTGTCCCAGTGTCCCTCTCACACTCTCATCAAGGTGCTGACTGTCTGTCCCGGTGACCCAGTGTCCCCCTCTCACACTCTCCTCAAGGTGCTAACTGTCTGTCCCAGTGTCCCTCTCCCACTCTCCTCAAGGTGCTGACTGTCTGTCCCAGTGTCCCTCTCAGACTCTCCGCAAGGTGCTGACTGTCTGCCCCAGTGTCCCAGTGTCCCTCTCACACTCTCATCAAGGTGCTGACTGTCTGCCCCAGTGTCCCTCTCAGACTTTCCTCAAGGTGCTGACTGTCTGTCCCAGTGTCCCTCTCACACTCTCCTCAAGGTGCTGACTGTCTGTCCCGGTGTCCCAGTGTCCCTCTCACACTCTCATCAAGGTGCTGACTGTCTGTCCCAGTGTCCCTCTCACACTCGCATCAAGGTGCTGACTATCTGTCCCAGTGTCCCTCTCACACTCTCATCAAGGTGCTGACTGTCTGTCCCGGTGACCCAGTGTCCCCCTCTCACACTCTCCTCAAGGTGCTAACTGTCTGTCCCAGTGTCCCTCTCCCACTCTCCTCAAGGTGCTGACTGTCTGTCCCAGTGTCCCTCCCAGACTCTCCGCAAGGTGCTGACTGTCTGCCCCAGTGTCCCAGTGTCCCTCTCACACTCTCATCAAGGTGCTGACTGTCTGCCCCAGTGTCCCTCTCACACTCTCCTCAAGGTGCTGACTGTCTGTCCCAGTGTCCCTCTCACACTCTCCTCAAGGTCCTGACTGTCTGTCCCAGTGTCCCTCTCACACTCTCCTCAAGGTGCTGACTGTCTGTCCCACTGTCCCTCTCACACTCTCCTCAAGGTGGTGAATGCCTGTCCCAGTGTCCCAGTGTCCCTCTCACACTCTCCTCAAGGTGCTGACTGTCTGTCCCGGTGTCCCAGTGTCCCTCTCACACTCTCCTCAAGGTGCTGACTGTCTGTCCCGGTGTCCCAGTGTCCCTCTCACACTCTCCTCAAGGTGCTGACTGTCTGTCTCAGTGTCCCAGTGCCCCCCTCACACTCTCCTCAAGGTGCAGACTGTATGTCCCAGTGTCCCTCTCACACTCTCATCATGGTGCTGACTGTCTGTCCCGGTGTCCCAGTGTCCCTCTCACCCTCTCATCAAGGTGCTGACTGTCTGCCCCAGTGTCCCTCTCACACTCTCATCAAGGTGCTGACTATCTGTCCCAGTGTCCCTCTCACACTCTCATCAAGGTGCTGACTGTCTGTCCCGGTGACCCAGTGTCCAACTCTCACACTCTCCTCAAGGTGCTAACTGTCTGTCCCAGTGTCCCTCTCCCACTCTCCTCAAGGTGCTGACTGTCTGTCCCAGTGTCCCTCTCACACTCTCCGCAATGTGCTGACTGTCTGTCCCAGTGTCCCGCTCTCACACTCTCCTCAAGGTGCTGACTGCCTGTCCCCGTGTCCCAGTGTCCCTCTCACGCTCTCCTCAAGGTGCTGACTGTCTGTCCCAGTGTCTCTCTCACACTCTCCTCAAGGTGCCGTCTGTCCCAGTGTCCCCCTCTCACACTCTCCTCAAAGTGCTGACTGTCTGTCCCAGTGCCCCTTTCACACTCGCCTCAAGGTGCTGCTTGCCTGTCCCGGTGTCCCAGTGTCCCTCTCACACTCTCCTCAAGGTGCTGACGGTCTGTCGCAGTGTCCCTCTCTCACACTCTCCTCAACGTTCTTTCTGTCCCAGTGTCCCAGTGTCCCTCTCACACTCTCCTCAAGGTGCTGACTGTCTGTCCCAGTGTACCACTCACACTCTCCTCAAGGTGCTGACGGTCTGTCCCGGTGTCCCAGTGTCCCTCTCACACTCTCCTCAAGGTGCTGACTGTCTGTCCCAGTGTCCCCCTCAAACTCTCCTCAAGGTGCTGACTGTCTGTTCCAGTGTCCCAGTGTCCCTCTCACACTCTCCTCAACGTGGTGACTGTCTGTCCCAGTGTCCCTCTCACACTCTCCTCAAGGTGCTGACTGTCTGTCCCAGTTTCCCTCTCACACTCTCCTCATGTTGCTGACTGTCTGTCCCGGTGTCCCAGTGTCCCTCTCACACTCTCCTCAAGGTGCTGACTGTCTGTCCCGGTGTCCCAGTGTCCCTCTGACACTCTCCTCAAGGTGCTGACTGTCTGTCCCGGTGTCCCTGTGCCCCTCTCACACTCTCCTCAAGGTGTTGACTGTCTGTCCCGGTGTCCCAGTGTCCCTCTCACACTCTCCTCAAGGTGCTGACTGCCTGTCCCGGTGTCCCAGTCTCCCCCTCTCACACTCTCATCAAGGTGCTGACTGTCTGTCCCGGTATCCCAGTGTCCCTCTCACACTCTCCCCAACGTGCTGACTGTCTGTCCCAGTGTCCCTCTCACACTCTCCTTAAGGTGCTGACTGTCTGTCCCAGTGTCCCTCTCACACTCTCCACAAGGTGCTGACTGTCTGTCCCAGTGTCCCTCTCACACTCTCATCAAGGTGCTGACTGTCTGCCCCAGTGTCCCTCTCACACTCTCCTCAAGGTGCTGACTGTCTGTCCCAGAGTCCCTCTCACACTCTCCCTAAGGTGCTGACTGTCTGTCCCAGTGTCCCTCTCACACTCTCCACAAGGTGCTGACTGCCTGTCCCAGTGTCCCTCTCACACTCTCATCAAGGTGCTGACTGTCTGCCCCAGTGTCCCAGTGTCCCTCTCACACTCTCCTCAAGGTGCTGACTGTCTGTCCCGGTGTCCCAGTATCCCTCTCACACTCTCCTCAAGGTGCTGACTGTCTGTCCCAGTGTCCCTCTCACACTCTCCTTAAGGTGCTGACTGTCTGTCCCAGTGTCCCTCTCACACTCTCAGCAAGGTGCTGACTGTCAGTCCCAGTGTCCCAGTGTCCCTCTCTCACTCTCCTCAATGTGCTGACTGTCTGTCCCGGTGTCCCAGTGTCCCTCTCACACTCTCATCAAGGTGCTGACTGTCTGTCCCAGTGTCCCTCTCACACTCTCCTTAAGGTGCTGACTGTCTGTCCCAGTGTCCCTGTGTCCCTCTCACACTCTCCTCAAGGTGCTGACTGTCTGTCCCAGTGCCCCTCTCACACTCTCGTTAAGGTGCTGACTGTGTGTCCCAGTGTCCCTCTCACATTCTCCACAAGCTGCTGACTGTCTCTCCCAGTGTCCCTCTCACACTCTCATCAAGGTGCTCACTGTCTGCCCCAGTGTCCCAGTGTCCCTCTCACTCTCTCCTCAAGGTGCTGACTGTCTGTCCCGGTGTCCCAGTATCCCTCTCACACTCTCCTCAAGGTGCTGACTGTCTGTCCCAGTGTCCCAGTGTCCCTCTCACACTCTCATCAAGGTGCTGACTGTCTGTCCCAGTGTCCCAGTGTCCCTCTCACACTCCTCAATGTGCTGACTGTCTGTCCCGGTGTCCCAGTGTCCCTCTCACACTCTCATCAAGGTGCTGACTGTCTGTCCCAGTGTCCCAGTGTCCCTCTCACACTCTCATCAAGGTGCTGACTGTCTGCCCCAGTGTCCCAGTGTCCCTCTCACACTCTCCTCAAGGTGCTGACTGTCTGTCCCAGTGTCCCTCTCACACTCTCCTCAAGGTGCTGACTGTCTGTCCCGGTGTCCCAGTGTCCCTCTCACACTCTCATCAAGGTGCTGACTGTCTGTCCCAGTGTCCCTCTCACACTCTCATCAAGGTGCTGACTATCTGTCCCAGTGTCCCTCTCACACTCTCATCAAGGTGCTGACTGTCTGTCCCGGTGACCCAGTGTCCCCCTCTCACACTCTCCTCAAGGTGCTAACTGTCTGTCCCAGTGTCGCTCTCCCACTCTCCTCAAGGTGCTGACTGTCTGTCCCAGTGTCCCTCTCAGACTCTCCGCAAGGTGCTGACTGTCTGCCCCAGTGTCCCAGTGTCCCTCTCACACTCTCATCAAGGTGCTGACTGTCTGCCCCTGTGTCCCTCTCACACTCTCCTCAAGGTGCTGACTGTCTGTCCCGGTGTCCCAGTGTCCCTCTCACACTCTCATCAAGGTGCTGACTGTCTGTCCCAGTGTCCCTCTCACACTCTCCTCAAGGTGCTGACTGTCTGTCCCAGTGTCCCTCTCACACTCTCCTCAAGGTGCTGACTGTCTGTCCCGGTGTCCCAGTGTTCCTCTCACACTCTCCTCAAGGTGCTGACTGTCTGTCCCGGTGTCCCAGTGTCCCTCTCACACTCTCCTCAAGGTGCTGACTGTCTGCCCCAGTGTCCCAGTGTCCCTCTCACACTCTCATCAAGGTGCTGACTGTCTGTCCCAGTGTCCCTCTCACACTCTCCTCAAGGTGCTGACTGTCTGTCCCAGTGCCCCTCTCACACTCTCGTTAAGGTGCTGACTGTGTGTCCCAGTGTCCCTCTCACATTCTCCACAAGCTGCTGACTGTCTCTCCCAGTGTCCCTCTCACACTCTCATCAAGGTGCTCACTGTCTGCCCCAGTGTCCCAGTGTCCCTCTCACTCTCTCCTCAAGGTGCTGACTGTCTGTCCCGGTGTCCCAGTATCCCTCTCACACTCTCCTCAAGGTGCTGACTGTCTGTCCCAGTGTCCCAGTGTCCCTCTCACACTCTCATCAAGGTGCTGACTGTCTGTCCCAGTGTCCCAGTGTCCCTCTCACACTCCTCAATGTGCTGACTGTCTGTCCCGGTGTCCCAGTGTCCCTCTCACACTCTCATCAAGGTGCTGACTGTCTGTCCCAGTGTCCCAGTGTCCCTCTCACACTCTCATCAAGGTGCTGACTGTCTGCCCCAGTGTCCCAGTGTCCCTCTCACACTCTCCTCAAGGTGCTGACTGTCTGTCCCAGTGTCCCTCTCACACTCTCCTCAAGGTGCTGACTGTCTGTCCCGGTGTCCCAGTGTCCCTCTCACACTCTCATCAATGTGCTGACTGTCTGTCCCAGTGTCCCTCTCACACTCTCATCAAGGTGCTGACTATCTGTCCCAGTGTCCCTCTCACACTCTCATCAAGGTGCTGACTGTCTGTCCCAGTGTCGCTCTCCCACTCTCCTCAAGGTGCTGACTGTCTGTCCCAGTGTCCCTCTCAGACTCTCCGCAAGGTGCTGACTGTCTGCCCCAGTGTCCCAGTGTCCCTCTCACACTCTCATCAAGGTGCTGACTGTCTGCCCCAGTGTCCCTCTCACACTCTCCTCAAGGTGCTGACTGTCTGTCCCGGTGTCCCAGTGTCCCTCTCACACTCTCATCAAGGTGCTGACTGTCTGTCCCAGTGTCCCTCTCACACTCTCCTCAAGGTGCTGACTGTCTGTCCCAGTGTCCCTCTCACACTCTCCTCAAGGTGCTGACTGTCTGTCCCGGTGTCCCAGTGTTCCTCTCACACTCTCCTCAAGGTGCTGACTGTCTGTCCCGGTGTCCCAGTGTCCCTCTCACACTCTCCTCAAGGTGCTGACTGTCTGCCCCAGTGTCCCAGTGTCCCTCTCACACTCTCATCAAGGTGCTGACTGTCTGTCCCAGTGTCCCTCTCACACTCTCCTCAAGGTGCTGACTGTCTGTCCCAGTGTCCCTCTCACACTCTCCTCAAGGTGCTGACTGTCTGTCCCACTGTCCCCCCTCTCACACTCTCCTCAAGGTGCTGAATGCCTGTCCCAGTGTCCCAGTGTCCCTCTCACACTCTCCTCAACGTGCTGACTGTCTGTCCCGGTGTCCCAGTGTCCCTCTCACACTCTCCTCAAGGTGCTGACTGTCTGTCCCGGTGTCCCAGTGTCCCTCTCACACTCTCCTCAAGGTGCTGACTGTCTGTCTCAGTGTCCCAGTGCCCCCCTCACACTCTCCTCAAGGTGCTGACTATCTGTCTCAGTGTCCCAGTGCCCCCCTCACACTCTCCTCAAGGTGCAGACTGTATGTCCCAGTGTCCCTCTCACACTCTCATCAAGGTGCTGACTGTCTGCCCCAGTGTCCCAGTGTCCCTCTCACACTCTCCTCAAGGTGCTGACTGTCTGTCCCGGTGTCCCAGTATCCCTCTCACACTCTCATCAAGGTGCTGACTGTCTGTCCCAGTGTCCCTCTCACACTCTCATCAAGGTGCTGACTGTCTGTCCCGGTGACCCAGTGTCCCCCTCTCACACTCTCCTCAAGGTGCTGACTGTCTGTCCCAGTGTCCCTCTCACACTCTCCTCAAGGTGCTGACTGTCTGTCCCAGTGTCCCCCTCTCACACTCTCCTCACGGTGCTGACTGTCTGTCCCAGTGTCCCTCTCACACTCTCCTCAAGGTGCTGACTGTCTGCCCCAGTGTCCCAGTGTCCCTCTCACACTCTCATCAAGGTGCTGACTGTCTGTCCCAGTGTCCCTCTCACACTCTCCTCAAGGTGCTGACTGTCTGTCCCAGTGTTCCCCTCACACTCTCCTCAAGGTGCTGACTGTCTGTCCCGGTGTCCCAGTGTCCCTCTCACACTCTCCTCAAGGTGCTGACTGTCTGTCCCGGTGTCCCAGTGCCCCTCTCACACTCTCCTCAAGGTGCTGACTGCCTGTCCCGGTGTCCCAGTCTCCCCCTCTCACACTCTCATCAAGGTGCTGACTGTCTGTCCCGGTATCCCAGTGTCCCTCTCACACTCTCCCCAAGGTGCTGACTGTCTGTCCCAGTGTCCCTCTCACACTCTCCTTAAGGTGCTGACTGTCTGTCCCAGTGTCCCTCTCACATTCTCCACAAGCTGCTGACTGTCTGTCCCAGTGTCCCTCTCACACTCTCATCAAGGTGCTGACTGTCTGCCCCAGTGTCCCAGTGTCCCTCTCACTCTCTCCTCAAGGTGCTGACTGTCTGTCCCGGTGTCCCAGTATCCCTCTCACACTCTCCTCAAGGTGCTGACTGTCTGTCCCAGTGTCCCAGTGTCCCTCTCACACTCTCATCAAGGTGCTGACTGTCTGTCCCAGTGTCCCAGTGTCCCTCTCACACTCCTCAATGTGCTGACTGTCTGTCCCGGTGTCCCAGTGTCCCTCTCACACTCTCATCAAGGTGCTGACTGTCTGCCCCAGTGTCCCAGTGTCCCTCTCACACTCTCCTCAAGGTGCTGACTGTCTGTCCCAGTGTCCCTCTCACACTCTCCTCAAGGTGCTGACTGTCTGTCCCGGTGTCCCAGTGTCCCTCTCACACTCTCATCAAGGTGCTGACTGTCTGTCCCAGTGTCCCTCTCACACTCTCATCAAGGTGCTGACTATCTGTCCCAGTGTCCCTCTCACACTCTCATCAAGGTGCTGACTGTCTGTCCCGGTGACCCAGTGTCCCCCTCTCACACTCTCCTCAAGGTGCTAACTGTCTGTCCCAGTGTCCCTCTCCCACTCTCCTCAAGGTGCTGACTGTCTGTCCCAGTGTCCCTCTCAGACTCTCCGCAAGGTGCTGACTGTCTGCCCCAGTGTCCCAGTGTCCCTCTCACACTCTCATCAAGGTGCTGACTGTCTGCCCCAGTGTCCCTCTCACACTCTCCTCAAGGTGCTGACTGTCTGTCCCAGTGTCCCTCTCACACTCTCCTCAAGGTGCTGACTGTCTGTCCCGGTGTCCCAGTGTCCCTCTCACACTCTCATCAAGGTGCTGACTGTCTGTCCCAGTGTCCCTCTCACACTCGCATCAAGGTGCTGACTATCTGTCCCAGTGTCCCTCTCACACTCTCATCAAGGTGCTGACTGTCTGTCCCGGTGACCCAGTGTCCAACTCTCACACTCTCCTCAAGGTGCTAACTGTCTGTCCCAGTGTCCCTCTCCCACTCTCCTCAAGGTGCTGACTGTCTGTCCCAGTGTCCCTCTCACACTCTCCGCAATGTGCTGACTGTCTGTCCCAGTGTCCCGCTCTCACACTCTCCTCAAGGTGCTGACTGCCTGTCCCCGTGTCCCAGTGTCCCTCTCACGCTCTCCTCAAGGTGCTGACTGTCTGTCCCAGTGTCTCTCTCACACTCTCCTCAAGGTGCCGTCTGTCCCAGTGTCCCCCTCTCACACTCTCCTCAAAGTGCTGACTGTCTGTCCCAGTGCCCCTTTCACACTCGCCTCAAGGTGCTGCTTGCCTGTCCCGGTGTCCCAGTGTCCCTCTCACACTCTCCTCAAGGTGCTGACGGTCTGTCGCAGTGTCCCTCTCTCACACTCTCCTCAACGTTCTTTCTGTCCCAGTGTCCCAGTGTCCCTCTCACACTCTCATCAAGGTGCTGACTGTCTGTCCCAGTGTACCACTCACACTCTCCTCAAGGTGCTGACTGTCTGTCCCGGTGTCCCAGTGTCCCTCTCACACTCACCTCAAGCTGCTGACTGTCTGCCCCAGTGTCCCAGTGTCCCTCTCACACTCTCATCAAGGTGCTGACTGTCTGTCCCAGTGTCCCTCTCACACTCTCCTCAAGGTGCTGACTGTCTGTCCCACTGTCCCTCTCACACTCTCCTCAAGGTGGTGAATGCCTGTCCCAGTGTCCCAGTGTCCCTCTCACACTCTCCTCAAGGTGCTGACTGTCTGTCCCGGTGTCCCAGTGTCCCTCTCACACTCTCCTCAAGGTGCTGACTGTCTGTCCCGGTGTCCCAGTGTCCCTCTCACACTCTCCTCAAGGTGCTGACTGTCTGTCTCAGTGTCCCAGTGCCCCCCTCACACTCTCCTCAAGGTGCAGACTGTATGTCCCAGTGTCCCTCTCACACTCTCATCATGGTGCTGACTGTCTGTCCCGGTGTCCCAGTGTCCCTCTCACCCTCTCATCAAGGTGCTGACTGTCTGCCCCAGTGTCCCTCTCACACTCTCATCAAGGTGCTGACTCTCTGTCCCAGTGTCCCTCTCACACTCTCATCAAGGTGCTGACTGTCTGTCCCGGTGACCCAGTGTCCAACTCTCACACTCTCCTCAAGGTGCTAACTCTCTGTCCCAGTGTCCCTCTCCCACTCTCCTCAAGGTGCTGACTGTCTGTCCCAGTGTCCCTCTCACACTCTCCGCAATGTGCTGACTGTCTGTCCCAGTGTCCCGCTCTCACACTCTCCTCAAGGTGCTGACTGCCTGTCCCCGTGTCCCAGTGTCCCTCTCACGCTCTCCTCAAGGTGCTGACTGTCTGTCCCAGTGTCTCTCTCACACTCTCCTCAAGGTGCCGTCTGTCCCAGTGTCCCCCTCTCACACTCTCCTCAAAGTGCTGACTGTCTGTCCCAGTGCCCCTTTCACACTCGCCTCAAGGTGCTGCTTGCCTGTCCCGGTGTCCCAGTGTCCCTCTCACACTCTCCTCAAGGTGCTGACGGTCTGTCGCAGTGTCCCTCTCTCACACTCTCCTCAACGTTCTTTCTGTCCCAGTGTCCCAGTGTCCCTCTCACACTCTCCTCAAGGTGCTGACTGTCTGTCCCAGTGTACCACTCACACTCTCCTCAAGGTGCTGACTGTCTGTCCCGGTGTCCCAGTGTCCCTCTCACACTCTCCTCAAGGTGCTGACTGTCTGTCCCAGTGTCCCCCTCAAACTCTCCTCAAGGTGCTGACTGTCTGTTCCAGTGTCCCAGTGTCCCTCTCACACTCTCCTCAACGTGGTGACTGTCTGTCCCAGTGTCCCTCTCACACTCTCCTCAAGGTGCTGACTGTCTGTCCCAGTTTCCCTCTCACACTCTCCTCATGTTGCTGACTGTCTGTCCCGGTGTCCCAGTGTCCCTCTCACACTCTCCTCAAGGTGCTGACTGTCTGTCCAAGTGTTCCTCTCACACTGTCCTCAAGGTGCTGACTGTCTGTCCCGGTGTCCCAGTGTCCCTCTGACACTCTCCTCAAGGTGCTGACTGTCTGTCCCGGTGTCCCTGTGCCCCTCTCACACTCTCCTCAAGGTGTTGACTGTCTGTCCCGGTGTCCCAGTGTCCCTCTCACACTCTCCTCAAGGTGCTGACTGCCTGTCCCGGTGTCCCAGTCTCCCCCTCTCACACTCTCATCAAGGTGCTGACTGTCTGTCCCGGTATCCCAGTGTCCCTCTCACACTCTCCCCAACGTGCTGACTGTCTGTCCCAGTGTCCCTCTCACACTCTCCTTAAGGTGCTGACTGTCTGTCCCAGTGTCCCTCTCACACTCTCCACAAGGTGCTGACTGTCTGTCCCAGTGTCCCTCTCACACTCTCATCAAGGTGCTGACTGTCTGCCCCAGTGTCCCTCTCACACTCTCCTCAAGGTGCTGACTGTCTGTCCCAGAGTCCCTCTCACACTCTCCCTAAGGTGCTGACTGTCTGTCCCAGTGTCCCTCTCACACTCTCCACAAGGTGCTGACTGCCTGTCCCAGTGTCCCTCTCACACTCTCATCAAGGTGCTGACTGTCTGCCCCAGTGTCCCAGTGTCCCTCTCACACTCTCCTCAAGGTGCTGACTGTCTGTCCCGGTGTCCCAGTATCCCTCTCACACTCTCCTCAAGGTGCTGACTGTCTGTCCCAGTGTCCCTCTCACACTCTCCTTAAGGTGCTGACTGTCTGTCCCAGTGTCCCTCTCACACTCTCAGCAAGGTGCTGACTGTCAGTCCCAGTGTCCCAGTGTCCCTCTCTCACTCTCCTCAATGTGCTGACTGTCTGTCCCGGTGTCCCAGTGTCCCTCTCACACTCTCATCAAGGTGCTGACTGTCTGTCCCAGTGTCCCTCTCACACTCTCCTTAAGGTGCTGACTGTCTGTCCCAGTGTCCCTGTGTCCCTCTCACACTCTCCTCAAGGTGCTGACTGTCTGTCCCAGTGCCCCTCTCACACTCTCGTTAAGGTGCTGACTGTGTGTCCCAGTGTCCCTCTCACATTCTCCACAAGCTGCTGACTGTCTCTCCCAGTGTCCCTCTCACACTCTCATCAAGGTGCTCACTGTCTGCCCCAGTGTCCCAGTGTCCCTCTCACTCTCTCCTCAAGGTGCTGACTGTCTGTCCCGGTGTCCCAGTATCCCTCTCACACTCTCCTCAAGGTGCTGACTGTCTGTCCCAGTGTCCCAGTGTCCCTCTCACACTCTCATCAAGGTGCTGACTGTCTGTCCCAGTGTCCCAGTGTCCCTCTCACACTCCTCAATGTGCTGACTGTCTGTCCCGGTGTCCCAGTGTCCCTCTCACACTCTCATCAAGGTGCTGACTGTCTGTCCCAGTGTCCCAGTGTCCCTCTCACACTCTCATCAAGGTGCTGACTGTCTGCCCCAGTGTCCCAGTGTCCCTCTCACACTCTCCTCAAGGTGCTGACTGTCTGTCCCAGTGTCCCTCTCACACTCTCCTCAAGGTGCTGACTGTCTGTCCCGGTGTCCCAGTGTCCCTCTCACACTCTCATCAAGGTGCTGACTGTCTGTCCCAGTGTCCCTCTCACACTCTCATCAAGGTGCTGACTATCTGTCCCAGTGTCCCTCTCACACTCTCATCAAGGTGCTGACTGTCTGTCCCGGTGACCCAGTGTCCCCCTCTCACACTCTCCTCAAGGTGCTAACTGTCTGTCCCAGTGTCGCTCTCCCACTCTCCTCAAGGTGCTGACTGTCTGTCCCAGTGTCCCTCTCAGACTCTCCGCAAGGTGCTGACTGTCTGCCCCAGTGTCCCAGTGTCCCTCTCACACTCTCATCAAGGTGCTGACTGTCTGCCCCTGTGTCCCTCTCACACTCTCCTCAAGGTGCTGACTGTCTGTCCCGGTGTCCCAGTGTCCCTCTCACACTCTCATCAAGGTGCTGACTGTCTGTCCCAGTGTCCCTCTCACACTCTCCTCAAGGTGCTGACTGTCTGTCCCAGTGTCCCTCTCACACTCTCCTCAAGGTGCTGACTGTCTGTCCCGGTGTCCCAGTGTTCCTCTCACACTCTCCTCAAGGTGCTGACTGTCTGTCCCGGTGTCCCAGTGTCCCTCTCACACTCTCCTCAAGGTGCTGACTGTCTGCCCCAGTGTCCCAGTGTCCCTCTCACACTCTCATCAAGGTGCTGACTGTCTGTCCCAGTGTCCCTCTCACACTCTCCTCAAGGTGCTGACTGTCTGTCCCAGTGCCCCTCTCACACTCTCGTTAAGGTGCTGACTGTGTGTCCCAGTGTCCCTCTCACATTCTCCACAAGCTGCTGACTGTCTCTCCCAGTGTCCCTCTCACACTCTCATCAAGGTGCTCACTGTCTGCCCCAGTGTCCCAGTGTCCCTCTCACTCTCTCCTCAAGGTGCTGACTGTCTGTCCCGGTGTCCCAGTATCCCTCTCACACTCTCCTCAAGGTGCTGACTGTCTGTCCCAGTGTCCCAGTGTCCCTCTCACACTCTCATCAAGGTGCTGACTGTCTGTCCCAGTGTCCCAGTGTCCCTCTCACACTCCTCAATGTGCTGACTGTCTGTCCCGGTGTCCCAGTGTCCCTCTCACACTCTCATCAAGGTGCTGACTGTCTGTCCCAGTGTCCCAGTGTCCCTCTCACACTCTCATCAAGGTGCTGACTGTCTGCCCCAGTGTCCCAGTGTCCCTCTCACACTCTCCTCAAGGTGCTGACTGTCTGTCCCAGTGTCCCTCTCACACTCTCCTCAAGGTGCTGACTGTCTGTCCCGGTGTCCCAGTGTCCCTCTCACACTCTCATCAATGTGCTGACTGTCTGTCCCAGTGTCCCTCTCACACTCTCATCAAGGTGCTGACTATCTGTCCCAGTGTCCCTCTCACACTCTCATCAAGGTGCTGACTGTCTGTCCCAGTGTCGCTCTCCCACTCTCCTCAAGGTGCTGACTGTCTGTCCCAGTGTCCCTCTCAGACTCTCCGCAAGGTGCTGACTGTCTGCCCCAGTGTCCCAGTGTCCCTCTCACACTCTCATCAAGGTGCTGACTGTCTGCCCCAGTGTCCCTCTCACACTCTCCTCAAGGTGCTGACTGTCTGTCCCGGTGTCCCAGTGTCCCTCTCACACTCTCATCAAGGTGCTGACTGTCTGTCCCAGTGTCCCTCTCACACTCTCCTCAAGGTGCTGACTGTCTGTCCCAGTGTCCCTCTCACACTCTCCTCAAGGTGCTGACTGTCTGTCCCGGTGTCCCAGTGTTCCTCTCACACTCTCCTCAAGGTGCTGACTGTCTGTCCCGGTGTCCCAGTGTCCCTCTCACACTCTCCTCAAGGTGCTGACTGTCTGCCCCAGTGTCCCAGTGTCCCTCTCACACTCTCATCAAGGTGCTGACTGTCTGTCCCAGTGTCCCTCTCACACTCTCCTCAAGGTGCTGACTGTCTGTCCCAGTGTCCCTCTCACACTCTCCTCAAGGTGCTGACTGTCTGTCCCACTGTCCCCCCTCTCACACTCTCCTCAAGGTGCTGAATGCCTGTCCCAGTGTCCCAGTGTCCCTCTCACACTCTCCTCAACGTGCTGACTGTCTGTCCCGGTGTCCCAGTGTCCCTCTCACACTCTCCTCAAGGTGCTGACTGTCTGTCCCGGTGTCCCAGTGTCCCTCTCACACTCTCCTCAAGGTGCTGACTGTCTGTCTCAGTGTCCCAGTGCCCCCCTCACACTCTCCTCAAGGTGCTGACTATCTGTCTCAGTGTCCCAGTGCCCCCCTCACACTCTCCTCAAGGTGCAGACTGTATGTCCCAGTGTCCCTCTCACACTCTCATCAAGGTGCTGACTGTCTGCCCCAGTGTCCCAGTGTCCCTCTCACACTCTCCTCAAGGTGCTGACTGTCTGTCCCGGTGTCCCAGTATCCCTCTCACACTCTCATCAAGGTGCTGACTGTCTGTCCCAGTGTCCCTCTCACACTCTCATCAAGGTGCTGACTGTCTGTCCCGGTGACCCAGTGTCCCCCTCTCACACTCTCCTCAAGGTGCTGACTGTCTGTCCCAGTGTCCCTCTCACACTCTCCTCAAGGTGCTGACTGTCTGTCCCAGTGTCCCCCTCTCACACTCTCCTCACGGTGCTGACTGTCTGTCCCAGTGTCCCTCTCACACTCTCCTCAAGGTGCTGACTGTCTGCCCCAGTGTCCCAGTGTCCCTCTCACACTCTCATCAAGGTGCTGACTGTCTGTCCCAGTGTCCCTCTCACACTCTCCTCAAGGTGCTGACTGTCTGTCCCAGTGTTCCCCTCACACTCTCCTCAAGGTGCTGACTGTCTGTCCCGGTGTCCCAGTGTCCCTCTCACACTCTCCTCAAGGTGCTGACTGTCTGTCCCGGTGTCCCAGTGCCCCTCTCACACTCTCCTCAAGGTGCTGACTGCCTGTCCCGGTGTCCCAGTCTCCCCCTCTCACACTCTCATCAAGGTGCTGACTGTCTGTCCCGGTATCCCAGTGTCCCTCTCACACTCTCCCCAAGGTGCTGACTGTCTGTCCCAGTGTCCCTCTCACACTCTCCTTAAGGTGCTGACTGTCTGTCCCAGTGTCCCTCTCACATTCTCCACAAGCTGCTGACTGTCTGTCCCAGTGTCCCTCTCACACTCTCATCAAGGTGCTGACTGTCTGCCCCAGTGTCCCAGTGTCCCTCTCACTCTCTCCTCAAGGTGCTGACTGTCTGTCCCGGTGTCCCAGTATCCCTCTCACACTCTCCTCAAGGTGCTGACTGTCTGTCCCAGTGTCCCAGTGTCCCTCTCACACTCTCATCAAGGTGCTGACTGTCTGTCCCAGTGTCCCAGTGTCCCTCTCACACTCCTCAATGTGCTGACTGTCTGTCCCGGTGTCCCAGTGTCCCTCTCACACTCTCATCAAGGTGCTGACTGTCTGCCCCAGTGTCCCAGTGTCCCTCTCACACTCTCCTCAAGGTGCTGACTGTCTGTCCCAGTGTCCCTCTCACACTCTCCTCAAGGTGCTGACTGTCTGTCCCGGTGTCCCAGTGTCCCTCTCACACTCTCATCAAGGTGCTGACTGTCTGTCCCAGTGTCCCTCTCACACTCTCATCAAGGTGCTGACTATCTGTCCCAGTGTCCCTCTCACACTCTCATCAAGGTGCTGACTGTCTGTCCCGGTGACCCAGTGTCCCCCTCTCACACTCTCCTCAAGGTGCTAACTGTCTGTCCCAGTGTCCCTCTCCCACTCTCCTCAAGGTGCTGACTGTCTGTCCCAGTGTCCCTCTCAGACTCTCCGCAAGGTGCTGACTGTCTGCCCCAGTGTCCCAGTGTCCCTCTCACACTCTCATCAAGGTGCTGACTGTCTGCCCCAGTGTCCCTCTCACACTCTCCTCAAGGTGCTGACTGTCTGTCCCAGTGTCCCTCTCACACTCTCCTCAAGGTGCTGACTGTCTGTCCCGGTGTCCCAGTGTCCCTCTCACACTCTCATCAAGGTGCTGACTGTCTGTCCCAGTGTCCCTCTCACACTCGCATCAAGGTGCTGACTATCTGTCCCAGTGTCCCTCTCACACTCTCATCAAGGTGCTGACTGTCTGTCCCGGTGACCCAGTGTCCAACTCTCACACTCTCCTCAAGGTGCTAACTGTCTGTCCCAGTGTCCCTCTCCCACTCTCCTCAAGGTGCTGACTGTCTGTCCCAGTGTCCCTCTCACACTCTCCGCAATGTGCTGACTGTCTGTCCCAGTGTCCCGCTCTCACACTCTCCTCAAGGTGCTGACTGCCTGTCCCCGTGTCCCAGTGTCCCTCTCACGCTCTCCTCAAGGTGCTGACTGTCTGTCCCAGTGTCTCTCTCACACTCTCCTCAAGGTGCCGTCTGTCCCAGTGTCCCCCTCTCACACTCTCCTCAAAGTGCTGACTGTCTGTCCCAGTGCCCCTTTCACACTCGCCTCAAGGTGCTGCTTGCCTGTCCCGGTGTCCCAGTGTCCCTCTCACACTCTCCTCAAGGTGCTGACGGTCTGTCGCAGTGTCCCTCTCTCACACTCTCCTCAACGTTCTTTCTGTCCCAGTGTCCCAGTGTCCCTCTCACACTCTCATCAAGGTGCTGACTGTCTGTCCCAGTGTACCACTCACACTCTCCTCAAGGTGCTGACTGTCTGTCCCGGTGTCCCAGTGTCCCTCTCACACTCACCTCAAGCTGCTGACTGTCTGCCCCAGTGTCCCAGTGTCCCTCTCACACTCTCATCAAGGTGCTGACTGTCTGTCCCAGTGTCCCTCTCACACTCTCCTCAAGGTGCTGACTGTCTGTCCCACTGTCCCTCTCACACTCTCCTCAAGGTGGTGAATGCCTGTCCCAGTGTCCCAGTGTCCCTCTCACACTCTCCTCAAGGTGCTGACTGTCTGTCCCGGTGTCCCAGTGTCCCTCTCACACTCTCCTCAAGGTGCTGACTGTCTGTCCCGGTGTCCCAGTGTCCCTCTCACACTCTCCTCAAGGTGCTGACTGTCTGTCTCAGTGTCCCAGTGCCCCCCTCACACTCTCCTCAAGGTGCAGACTGTATGTCCCAGTGTCCCTCTCACACTCTCATCATGGTGCTGACTGTCTGTCCCGGTGTCCCAGTGTCCCTCTCACCCTCTCATCAAGGTGCTGACTGTCTGCCCCAGTGTCCCTCTCACACTCTCATCAAGGTGCTGACTCTCTGTCCCAGTGTCCCTCTCACACTCTCATCAAGGTGCTGACTGTCTGTCCCGGTGACCCAGTGTCCAACTCTCACACTCTCCTCAAGGTGCTAACTCTCTGTCCCAGTGTCCCTCTCCCACTCTCCTCAAGGTGCTGACTGTCTGTCCCAGTGTCCCTCTCACACTCTCCGCAATGTGCTGACTGTCTGTCCCAGTGTCCCGCTCTCACACTCTCCTCAAGGTGCTGACTGCCTGTCCCCGTGTCCCAGTGTCCCTCTCACGCTCTCCTCAAGGTGCTGACTGTCTGTCCCAGTGTCTCTCTCACACTCTCCTCAAGGTGCCGTCTGTCCCAGTGTCCCCCTCTCACACTCTCCTCAAAGTGCTGACTGTCTGTCCCAGTGCCCCTTTCACACTCGCCTCAAGGTGCTGCTTGCCTGTCCCGGTGTCCCAGTGTCCCTCTCACACTCTCCTCAAGGTGCTGACGGTCTGTCGCAGTGTCCCTCTCTCACACTCTCCTCAACGTTCTTTCTGTCCCAGTGTCCCAGTGTCCCTCTCACACTCTCCTCAAGGTGCTGACTGTCTGTCCCAGTGTACCACTCACACTCTCCTCAAGGTGCTGACTGTCTGTCCCGGTGTCCCAGTGTCCCTCTCACACTCTCCTCAAGGTGCTGACTGTCTGTCCCAGTGTCCCCCTCAAACTCTCCTCAAGGTGCTGACTGTCTGTTCCAGTGTCCCAGTGTCCCTCTCACACTCTCCTCAACGTGGTGACTGTCTGTCCCAGTGTCCCTCTCACACTCTCCTCAAGGTGCTGACTGTCTGTCCCAGTTTCCCTCTCACACTCTCCTCATGTTGCTGACTGTCTGTCCCGGTGTCCCAGTGTCCCTCTCACACTCTCCTCAAGGTGCTGACTGTCTGTCCAAGTGTTCCTCTCACACTGTCCTCAAGGTGCTGACTGTCTGTCCCGGTGTCCCAGTGTCCCTCTGACACTCTCCTCAAGGTGCTGACTGTCTGTCCCGGTGTCCCTGTGCCCCTCTCACACTCTCCTCAAGGTGTTGACTGTCTGTCCCGGTGTCCCAGTGTCCCTCTCACACTCTCCTCAAGGTGCTGACTGCCTGTCCCGGTGTCCCAGTCTCCCCCTCTCACACTCTCATCAAGGTGCTGACTGTCTGTCCCGGTATCCCAGTGTCCCTCTCACACTCTCCCCAACGTGCTGACTGTCTGTCCCAGTGTCCCTCTCACACTCTCCTTAAGGTGCTGACTGTCTGTCCCAGTGTCCCTCTCACACTCTCCACAAGGTGCTGACTGTCTGTCCCAGTGTCCCTCTCACACTCTCATCAAGGTGCTGACTGTCTGCCCCAGTGTCCCTCTCACACTCTCCTCAAGGTGCTGACTGTCTGTCCCAGAGTCCCTCTCACACTCTCCCTAAGGTGCTGACTGTCTGTCCCAGTGTCCCTCTCACACTCTCCACAAGGTGCTGACTGTCTGTCCCAGTGTCCCTCTCACACTCTCATCAAGGTGCTGACTGTCTGCCCCAGTGTCCCAGTGTCTCTCTCACACTCTCCTCAAGGTGCTGACTGTCTGTCCCGGTGTCCCAGTATCCCTCTCACACTCTCCTCAAGGTGCTGACTGTCTGTCCCAGTGTCCCTCTCACACTCTCCTTAAGGTGCTGACTGTCTGTCCCAGTGTCCCTCTCACACTCTCAGCAAGGTGCTGACTGTCAGTCCCAGTGTCCCAGTGTCCCTCTCTCACTCTCCTCAATGTGCTGACTGTCTGTCCCGGTGTCCCAGTGTCCCTCTCACACTCTCATCAAGGTGCTGACTGTCTGTCCCAGTGTCCCTCTCACACTCTCCTTAAGGTGCTGACTGTCTGTCCCAGTGTCCCTCTCACACTCTCATCAAGGTGCTGACTGTCTGCCCCAGTGTCCCAGTGTCCCTCTCACACTCTCCTCAAGGTGCTGACTGTCTGTCCCAGTGCCCCTCTCACACTCTCCTTAAGGTGCTGACTGTCTGTCCCAGTGTCCCTCTCACATTCTCCACAAGCTGCTGACTGTCTGTCCCAGTGTCCCTCTCACACTCTCATCAAGTTGCTGACTGTCTGCCCCAGTGTCCCAGTGTCCCTCTCACTCTCTCCTCAAGGTGCTGACTGTCTGTCCCGGTGTCCCAGTATCCCTCTCACACTCTCCTCAAGGTGCTGACTGTCTGTCCCAGTGTCCCAGTGTCCCTCTCACACTCTCATCAAGGTGCTGACTGTCTGTCCCAGTGTCCCAGTGTCCCTCTCACACTCCTCAATGTGCTGACTGTCTGTCCCGGTGTCCCAGTGTCCCTCTCACACTCTCATCAAGGTGCTGACTGTCTGTCCCAGTGTCCCAGTGTCCCTCTCACACTCTCATCAAGGTGCTGACTGTCTGCCCCAGTGTCCCTCTCACACTCTCCTCAAGGTGCTGACTGTCTGTCCCAGTGTCCCTCTCACACTCTCCTCAAGGTGCTGACTGTCTGTCCCGGTGTCCCAGTGTCCCTCTCACACTCTCATCAAGGTGCTGACTGTCTGTCCCAGTGTCCCTCTCACACTCTCATCAAGGTGCTGACTATCTGTCCCAGTGTCCCTCTCACACTCTCATCAAGGTGCTGACTGTCTGTCCCGGTGACCCAGTGTCCCCCTCTCACACTCTCCTCAAGGTGCTAACTGTCTGTCCCAGTGTCCCTCTCCCACTCTCCTCAAGGTGCTGACTGTCTGTCCCAGTGTCCCTCTCAGACTCTCCGCAAGGTGCTGACTGTCTGCCCCAGTGTCCCAGTGTCCCTCTCACACTCTCATCAAGGTGCTGACTGTCTGCCCCAGTGTCCCTCTCACACTCTCCTCAAGGTGCTGACTGTCTGTCCCAGTGTCCCTCTCACACTCTCCTCAAGGTGCTGACTGTCTGTCCCGGTGTCCCAGTGTCCCTCTCACACTCTCATCAAGGTGCTGACTGTCTGTCCCAGTGTCCCTCTCACACTCGCATCAAGGTGCTGACTATCTGTCCCAGTGTCCCTCTCACACTCTCATCAAGGTGCTGACTGTCTGTCCCGGTGACCCAGTGTCCCCCTCTCACACTCTCCTCAAGGTGCTAACTGTCTGTCCCAGTGTCCCTCTCCCACTCTCCTCAAGGTGCTGACTGTCTGTCCCAGTGTCCCTCTCAGACTCTCCGCAAGGTGCTGACTGTCTGCCCCAGTGTCCCAGTGTCCCTCTCACACTCTCATCAAGGTGCTGACTGTCTGCCCCAGTGTCCCTCTCACACTCTCCTCAAGGTGCTGACTGTCTGTCTCAGTGTCCCTCTCACACTCTCCTCAAGGTGCTGACTGTCTGTCCCGGTGTCCCAGTGTTCCTCTCACACTCTCCTCAAGGTGCTGACTGTCTGTCCCGGTGTCCCAGTGTCCCTCTCACACTCTCCTCAAGGTGCTGACTGTCTGCCCCAGTGTCCCAGTGTCCCTCTCACACTCTCATCAAGGTGCTGACTGTCTGTCCCAGTGTCCCTCTCACACTCTCCTCAAGGTGCTGACTGTCTGTCCCAGTGTCCCTCTCACACTCTCCTCAAGGTGCTGACTGTCTGTCCCACTGTCCCCCCTCTCACACTCTCCTCAAGGTGCTGAATGCCTGTCCCAGTGTCCCAGTGTCCCTCTCACACTCTCCTCAAGGTGCTGACTGTCTGTCCCGGTGTCCCAGTGTCCCTCTCACACTCTCCTCAAGGTGCTGACTGTCTGTCCCGGTGTCCCAGTGTCCCTCTCACACTCTCCTCAAGGTGCTGACTGTCTGTCTCAGTGTCCCAGTGCCCCCCTCACACTCTCCTCAAGGTGCTGACTATCTGTCTCAGTGTCCCAGTGCCCCCCTCACACTCTCCTCAAGGTGCAGACTGTATGTGCCAGTGTCCCTCTCACACTCTCATCAGGGTGCTGACTGTCTGCCCCAGTGTCCCAGTGTCCCTCTCACACTCTCCTCAAGGTGCTGACTGTCTGTCCCGGTGTCCCAGTATCCCTCTCACACTCTCATCAAGGTGCTGACTGTCTGTCCCAGTGTCCCTCTCACACTCTCATCAAGGTGCTGACTGTCTGTCCCGGTGACCCAGTGTCCCCCTCTCACACTCTCCTCAAGGTGCTGACTGTCTGTCCCAGTGTCCCTCTCACACTCTCCTCAAGGTGCTGACTGTCTGTCCCAGTGTCCCCCTCTCACACTCTCCTCAAGGTGCTGACTGTCTGTCCCAGTGTCCCTCTCACACTCTCCTCAAGGTGCTGACTGTCGGTCCCAGTGTCCCTCTCACACTCTCCTCAAGGTGCTGACTGTCTGCCCCAGTGTCCCAGTGTCCCTCTCACACTCTCATCAAGGTGCTGACTGTCTGTCCCAGTGTCCCTCTCACACTCTCCTCAAGGTGCTGACTGTCTGTCCCAGTGTTCCTCTCACACTCTCCTCAAGGTGCTGACTGTCTGTCCCGGTGTCCCAGTGTCCCTCTCACACTCTCCTCAAGGTGCTGACTGTCTGTCCCGGTGTCCCAGTGCCCCTCTCACACTCTCCTCAAGGTGCTGACTGCCTGTCCCGGTGTCCCAGTCTCCCCCTCTCACACTCTCATCAAGGTGCTGACTGTCTGTCCCGGTATCCCAGTGTCCCTCTCAGACTCTCCCCAAGGTGCTGACTGTCTGTCCCAGTGTCCCTCTCACACTCTCATCAAGGTACTGACTGTCTGTCCCAGTGTCCCTCTCACATTCTCCACAAGCTGCTGACTGTCTGTCCCAATGTCCCTCTCACACTCTCATCAAGGTGCTGACTGTCTGCCCCAGTGTCCCAGTGTCCCTCTCACTCTCTCCTCAAGGTGCTGACTGTCTGTCCCGGTGTCCCAGTATCCCTCTCACACTCTCCTCAAGGTGCTGACTGTCTGTCCCAGTGTCCCAGTGTCCCTCTCACACTCTCATCAAGGTGCTGACTGTCTGTCCCAGTGTCCCAGTGTCCCTCTCACACTCCTCAATGTGCTGACTGTCTGTCCCGGTGTCCCAGTGTCCCTCTCACACTCTCATCAAGGTGCTGACTGTCTGTCCCAGTGTCCCAGTGTCCCTCTCACACTCTCATCAAGGAGCTGACTGTCTGCCCCAGTGTCCCAGTGTCCCTCTCACACTCTCCTCAAGGTGCTGACTGTCTGTCCCAGTGTGCCTCTCACACTCTCCTCAAGGTGCTGACTGTCTGTCCCGGTGTCCCAGTGTCCCTCTCACACTCTCCTCAAGGTGCTGACTGTCTGTCCCAGTGTCCCTCTCACACTCTCCTTAAGGTGCTGACTGTCTGTCCCAGTGTCCCTCTCACATTCTCCACAAGCTGCTGACTGTCTGTCCCAGTGTCCCTCTCACACTCTCATCAAGGTGCTGACTGTCTGCCCCAGTGTCCCAGTGTCCCTCTCACTCTCTCCTCAAGGTGCTGACTGTCTGTCCCGGTGTCCCAGTGTCCCTCTCACACTCTCCTCAAGGTGCTGACTGTCTGTCCCGGTGTCCCAGTATCCCTCTCACACTCTCATCAAGGTGCTGACTGTCTGTCCCAGTGTCCCTCTCACACTCTCATCAAGGTGCTGACTGTCTGTCCCGGTGACCCAGTGTCCCCCTCTCACACTCTCCTCAAGGTGCTGACTGTCTGTCCCAGTGTCCCTCTCACACTCTCCTCAAGGTGCTGACTGTCTGTCCCAGTGTCCCCCTCTCACACTCTCCTCAAGGTGCTGACTGTCTGTCCCAGTGTCCCTCTCACACTCTCCTCAAGGTGCTGACTGTCGGTCCCAGTGTCCCTCTCACACTCTCCTCAAGGTGCTGACTGTCTGCCCCAGTGTCCCAGTGTCCCTCTCACACTCTCATCAAGGTGCTGACTGTCTGTCCCAGTGTCCCTCTCACACTCTCCTCAAGGTGCTGACTGTCTGTCCCAGTGTTCCTCTCACACTCTCCTCAAGGTGCTGACTGTCTGTCCCGGTGTCCCAGTGTCCCTCTCACACTCTCCTCAAGGTGCTGACTGTCTGTCCCGGTGTCCCAGTGCCCCTCTCACACTCTCCTCAAGGTGCTGACTGCCTGTCCCGGTGTCCCAGTCTCCCCCTCTCACACTCTCATCAAGGTGCTGACTGTCTGTCCCGGTATCCCAGTGTCCCTCTCAGACTCTCCCCAAGGTGCTGACTGTCTGTCCCAGTGTCCCTCTCACACTCTCATCAAGGTACTGACTGTCTGTCCCAGTGTCCCTCTCACATTCTCCACAAGCTGCTGACTGTCTGTCCCAGTGTCCCTCTCACACTCTCATCAAGGTGCTGACTGTCTGCCCCAGTGTCCCAGTGTCCCTCTCACTCTCTCCTCAAGGTGCTGACTGTCTGTCCCGGTGTCCCAGTATCCCTCTCACACTCTCCTCAAGGTGCTGACTGTCTGTCCCAGTGTCCCAGTGTCCCTCTCACACTCTCATCAAGGTGCTGACTGTCTGTCCCAGTGTCCCAGTGTCCCTCTCACACTCCTCAATGTGCTGACTGTCTGTCCCGGTGTCCCAGTGTCCCTCTCACACTCTCATCAAGGTGCTGACTGTCTGTCCCAGTGTCCCAGTGTCCCTCTCACACTCTCATCAAGGAGCTGACTGTCTGCCCCAGTGTCCCAGTGTCCCTCTCACACTCTCCTCAAGGTGCTGACTGTCTGTCCCAGTGTGCCTCTCACACTCTCCTCAAGGTGCTGACTGTCTGTCCCGGTGTCCCAGTGTCCCTCTCACACTCTCCTCAAGGTGCTGACTGTCTGTCCCAGTGTCCCTCTCACACTCTCCTTAAGGTGCTGACTGTCTGTCCCAGTGTCCCTCTCACATTCTCCACAAGCTGCTGACTGTCTGTCCCAGTGTCCCTCTCACACTCTCATCAAGGTGCTGACTGTCTGCCCCAGTGTCCCAGTGTCCCTCTCACTCTCTCCTCAAGGTGCTGACTGTCTGTCCCGGTGTCCCAGTATCCCTCTCACACTCTCCTCAAGGTGCTGACTGTCTGTCCCAGTGTCCCAGTGTCCCTCTCACACTCTCATCAAGGTGCTGACTGTCTGCCCCAGTGTCCCAGTGTCCCTCTCACTCTCTCCTCAAGGTGCTGACTGTCTGTCCCGGTGTCCCAGTGTCCCTCTCACACTCTCCTCAAGGTGCTGACTGTCTGTCCCGGTGTCCCAGTATCCCTCTCACACTCTCATCAAGGTGCTGACTGTCTGTCCCAGTGTCCCTCTCACACTCTCATCAAGGTGCTGACTGTCTGTCCCGGTGACCCAGTGTCCCCCTCTCACACTCTCCTCAAGGTGCTGACTGTCTGTCCCAGTGTCCCTCTCACACTCTCCTCAAGGTGCTGACTGTCTGTCCCAGTGTCCCCCTCTCACACTCTCCTCAAGGTGCTGACTGTCTGTCCCAGTGTCCCTCTCACACTCTCCTCAAGGTGCTGACTGTCGGTCCCAGTGTCCCTCTCACACTCTCCTCAAGGTGCTGACTGTCTGCCCCAGTGTCCCAGTGTCCCTCTCACACTCTCATCAAGGTGCTGACTGTCTGTCCCAGTGTCCCTCTCACACTCTCCTCAAGGTGCTGACTGTCTGTCCCAGTGTTCCTCTCACACTCTCCTCAAGGTGCTGACTGTCTGTCCCGGTGTCCCAGTGTCCCTCTCACACTCTCCTCAAGGTGCTGACTGTCTATCCCGGTGTCCCAGTGCCCCTCTCACACTCTCCTCAAGGTGCTGACTGCCTGTCCCGGTGTCCCAGTCTCCCCCTCTCACACTCTCATCAAGGTGCTGACTGTCTGTCCCGGTATCCCAGTGTCCCTCTCAGACTCTCCCCAAGGTGCTGACTGTCTGTCCCAGTGTCCCTCTCACACTCTCATCAAGGTACTGACTGTCTGTCCCAGTGTCCCTCTCACATTCTCCACAAGCTGCTGACTGTCTGTCCCAGTGTCCCTCTCACACTCTCATCAAGGTGCTGACTGTCTGCCCCAGTGTCCCAGTGTCCCTCTCACTCTCTCCTCAAGGTGCTGACTGTCTGTCCCGGTGTCCCAGTATCCCTCTCACACTCTCCTCAAGGTGCTGACTGTCTGTCCCAGTGTCCCAGTGTCCCTCTCACACTCTCATCAAGGTGCTGACTGTCTGTCCCAGTGTCCCAGTGTCCCTCTCACACTCCTCAATGTGCTGACTGTCTGTCCCGGTGTCCCAGTGTCCCTCTCACACTCTCATCAAGGTGCTGACTGTCTGTCCCAGTGTCCCAGTGTCCCTCTCACACTCTCATCAAGGAGCTGACTGTCTGCCCCAGTGTCCCAGTGTCCCTCTCACACTCTCCTCAAGGTGCTGACTGTCTGTCCCAGTGTGCCTCTCACACTCTCCTCAAGGTGCTGACTGTCTGTCCCGGTGTCCCAGTGTCCCTCTCACACTCTCCTCAAGGTGCTGACTGTCTGTCCCAGTGTCCCTCTCACACTCTCCTTAAGGTGCTGACTGTCTGTCCCAGTGTCCCTCTCACATTCTCCACAAGCTGCTGACTGTCTGTCCCAGTGTCCCTCTCACACTCTCATCAAGGTGCTGACTGTCTGCCCCAGTGTCCCAGTGTCCCTCTCACTCTCTCCTCAAGGTGCTGACTGTCTGTCCCGGTGTCCCAGTATCCCTCTCACACTCTCCTCAAGGTGCTGACTGTCTGTCCCAGTGTCCCAGTGTCCCTCTCACACTCTCATCAAGGTGCTGACTGTCTGTCCCAGTGTCCCAGTGTCCCTCTCACACTCCTCAATGTGCTGACTGTCTGTCCCGGTGTCCCAGTGTCCCTCTCACACTCTCATCAAGGTGCTGACTGTCTGTCCCAGTGTCCCAGTGTCCCTCTCACACTCCTCAATGTGCTGACTGTCTGTCCCGGTGTCCCAGTGTCCATCTCACACTCTCATCAAGGTGCTGACTGTCTGTCCCAGTGTCCCAGTGTCCCTCTCACACTCTCATCAAGGTGCTGACTGTCTGCCCCAGTGTCCCAGTGTCCCTCTCACACTCTCCTCAAGGTGCTGACTGTCTGTCCCAGTGTCCCTCTCACACTCTCCTCAAGGTGCTGACTGTCTGTCCCGGTGTCCCAGTGTCCCTCTCACACTCTCATCAAGGTGCTGACTGTCTGTCCCAGTGTCCCTCTCACACTCTCATCAAGGTGCTGACTATCTGTCCCAGTGTCCCTCTCACACTCTCATCAAGGTGCTGACTGTCTGTCCCGGTGACCCAGTGTCCCCCTCTCACACTCTCCTCAAGGTGCTAACTGTCTGTCCCAGTGTCCCTCTCCCACTCTCCTCAAGGTGCTGACTGTCTGTCCCAGTGTCCCTCTCAGACTCTCCGCAAGGTGCTGACTGTCTGCCCCAGTGTCCCAGTGTCCCTCTCACACTCTCATCAAGGTGCTGACTGTCTGCCCCAGTGTCCCTCTCACACTCTCCTCAAGGTGCTGACTGTCTGTCCCAGTGTCCCTCTCACACTCTCCTCAAGGTGCTGACTGTCTGTCCCGGTGTCCCAGTGTCCCTCTCACACTCTCATCAAGGTGCTGACTGTCTGTCCCAGTGTCCCTCTCACACTCGCATCAAGGTGCTGACTATCTGTCCCAGTGTCCCTCTCACACTCTCATCAAGGTGCTGACTGTCTGTCCCGGTGACCCAGTGTCCCCCTCTCACACTCTCCTCAAGGTGCTAACTGTCTGTCCCAGTGTCCCTCTCCCACTCTCCTCAAGGTGCTGACTGTCTGTCCCAGTGTCCCTCTCAGACTCTCCGCAAGGTGCTGACTGTCTGCCCCAGTGTCCCAGTGTCCCTCTCACACTCTCATCAAGGTGCTGACTGTCTGCCCCAGTGTCCCTCTCACACTCTCCTCAAGGTGCTGACTGTCTGTCTCAGTGTCCCTCTCACACTCTCCTCAAGGTGCTGACTGTCTGTCGCGGTGTCCCAGTGTTCCTCTCACACTCTCCTCAAGGTGCTGACTGTCTGTCCCGGTGTCCCAGTGTCCCTCTCACACTCTCCTCAAGGTGCTGACTGTCTGCCCCAGTGTCCCAGTGAACCTCTCACACTCTCATCAAGGTGCTGACTGTCTGTCCCAGTGTCCCTCTCACACTCTCCTCAAGGTGCTGACTGTCTGTCCCAGTGTCCCTCTCACACTCTCCTCAAGGTGCTGACTGTCTGTCCCACTGTCCCCCCTCTCACACTCTCCTCAAGGTGCTGAATGCCTGTCCCAGTGTCCCAGTGTCCCTCTCACACTCTCCTCAAGGTGCTGACTGTCTGTCCCGGTGTCCCAGTGTCCCTCTCACACTCTCCTCAAGGTGCTGACTGTCTGTCCCGGTGTCCCAGTGTCCCTCTCACACTCTCCTCAAGGTGCTGACTGTCTGTCTCAGTGTCCCAGTGCCCCCCTCACACTCTCCTCAAGGTGCTGACTATCTGTCTCAGTGTCCCAGTGCCCCCCTCACACTCTCCTCAAGGTGCAGACTGTATGTGCCAGTGTCCCTCTCACACTCTCATCAAGGTGCTGACTGTCTGCCCCAGTGTCCCAGTGTCCCTCTCACACTCTCCTCAAGGTGCTGACTGTCTGTCCCGGTGTCCCAGTATCCCTCTCACACTCTCATCAAGGTGCTGACTGTCTGTCCCAGTGTCCCTCTCACACTCTCATCAAGGTGCTGACTGTCTGTCCCGGTGACCCAGTGTCCCCCTCTCACACTCTCCTCAAGGTGCTGACTGTCTGTCCCAGTGTCCCTCTCACACTCTCCTCAAGGTGCTGACTGTCTGTCCCAGTGTCCCCCTCTCACACTCTCCTCAAGGTGCTGACTGTCTGTCCCAGTGTCCCTCTCACACTCTCCTCAAGGTGCTGACTGTCGGTCCCAGTGTCCCTCTCACACTCTCCTCAAGGTGCTGACTGTCTGCCCCAGTGTCCCAGTGTCCCTCTCACACTCTCATCAAGGTGCTGACTGTCTGTCCCAGTGTCCCTCTCACACTCTCCTCAAGGTGCTGACTGTCTGTCCCAGTGTTCCTCTCACACTCTCCTCAAGGTGCTGACTGTCTGTCCCGGTGTCCCAGTGTCCCTCTCACACTCTCCTCAAGGTGCTGACTGTCTGTCCCGGTGTCCCAGTGCCCCTCTCACACTCTCCTCAAGGTGCTGACTGCCTGTCCCGGTGTCCCAGTCTCCCCCTCTCACACTCTCATCAAGGTGCTGACTGTCTGTCCCGGTATCCCAGTGTCCCTCTCAGACTCTCCCCAAGGTGCTGACTGTCTGTCCCAGTGTCCCTCTCACACTCTCATCAAGGTACTGACTGTCTGTCCCAGTGTCCCTCTCACATTCTCCACAAGCTGCTGACTGTCTGTCCCAGTGTCCCTCTCACACTCTCATCAAGGTGCTGACTGTCTGCCCCAGTGTCCCAGTGTCCCTCTCACTCTCTCCTCAAGGTGCTGACTGTCTGTCCCGGTGTCCCAGTATCCCTCTCACACTCTCCTCAAGGTGCTGACTGTCTGTCCCAGTGTCCCAGTGTCCCTCTCACACTCTCATCAAGGTGCTGACTGTCTGTCCCACTGTCCCAGTGTCCCTCTCACACTCCTCAATGTGCTGACTGTCTGTCCCGGTGTCCCAGTGTCCCTCTCACACTCTCATCAAGGTGCTGACTGTCTGTCCCAGTGTCCCAGTGTCCCTCTCACACTCTCATCAAGGAGCTGACTGTCTGCCCCAGTGTCCCAGTGTCCCTCTCACACTCTCCTCAAGGTGCTGACTGTCTGTCCCAGTGTGCCTCTCACACTCTCCTCAAGGTGCTGACTGTCTGTCCCGGTGTCCCAGTGTCCCTCTCACACTCTCCTCAAGGTGCTGACTGTCTGTCCCAGTGTCCCTCTCACACTCTCCTTAAGGTGCTGACTGTCTGTCCCAGTGTCCCTCTCACATTCTCCACAAGCTGCTGACTGTCTGTCCCAGTGTCCCTCTCACACTCTCATCAAGGTGCTGACTGTCTGCCCCAGTGTCCCAGTGTCCCTCTCACTCTCTCCTCAAGGTGCTGACTGTCTGTCCCGGTGTCCCAGTATCCCTCTCACACTCTCCTCAAGGTGCTGACTGTCTGTCCCAGTGTCCCAGTGTCCCTCTCACACTCTCATCAAGGTGCTGACTGTCTGTCCCAGTGTCCCAGTGTCCCTCTCACACTCCTCAATGTGCTGACTGTCTGTCCCGGTGTCCCAGTGTCCCTCTCACACTCTCATCAAGGTGCTGACTGTCTGTCCCAGTGTCCCAGTGTCCCTCTCACACTCCTCAATGTGCTGACTGTCTGTCCCGGTGTCCCAGTGTCCATCTCACACTCTCATCAAGGTGCTGACTGTCTGTCCCAGTGTCCCAGTGTCCCTCTCACACTCTCATCAAGGTGCTGACTGTCTGCCCCAGTGTCCCAGTGTCCCTCTCACACTCTCGTCAAGGTGCTGACTGTCTGTCCCAGTGTCCCTCTCACACTCTCCTCAAGGTGCTGACTGTCTGTCCCGGTGTCCCAGTGTCCCTCTCACACTCTCATCAAGGTGCTGACTGTCTGTCCCAGTGTCCCTCTCACACTCTCATCAAGGTGCTGACTATCTGTCCCAGTGTCCCTCTCACACTCTCATCAAGGTGCTGACTGTCTGTCCCGGTGACCCAGTGTCCCCCTCTCACACTCTCCTCAAGGTGCTAACTGTCTGTCCCAGTGTTCCTCTCCCACTCTCCTCAAGGTGCTGACTGTCTGTCCCAGTGTCCCTCTCAGACTCTCCGCAAGGTGCTGACTGTCTGCCCCAGTGTCCCAGTGTCCCTCTCACACTCTCATCAAGGTGCTGACTGTCTGCCCCAGTGTCCCTCTCACACTCTCCTCAAGGTGCTGACTGTCTGTCCCAGTGTCCCTCTCACACTCTCCTCAAGGTGCTGACTGTCTGTCCCGGTGTCCCAGTGTCCCTCTCACACTCTCATCAAGGTGCTGACTGTCTGTCCCAGTGTCCCTCTCACACTCTCATCAAGGTGCTGACTATCTGTCCCAGTGTCCCTCTCACACTCTCATCAAGGTGCTGACTGTCTGTCCCGGTGACCCAGTGTCCCCCTCTCACACTCTCCTCAAGGTGCTAACTGTCTGTCCCAGTGTCCCTCTCCCACTCTCCTCAAGGTGCTGACTGTCTGTCCCAGTGTCCCTCTCAGACTCTCCGCAAGGTGCTGACTGTCTGCCCCAGTGTCCCAGTGTCCCTCTCACACTCTCATCAAGGTGCTGACTGTCTGCCCCAGTGTCCCTCTCACACTCTCCTCAAGGTGCTGACTGTCTGTCTCAGTGTCCCTCTCACACTCTCCTCAAGGTGCTGACTGTCTGTCCCGGTGTCCCAGTGTTCCTCTCACACTCTCCTCAAGGTGCTGACTGTCTGTCCCGGTGTCCCAGTGTCCCTCTCACACTCTCCTCAAGGTGCTGACTGTCTGCCCCAGTGTCCCAGTGTCCCTCTCACACTCTCATCAAGGTGCTGACTGTCTGTCCCAGTGTCCCTCTCACACTCTCCTCAAGGTGCTGACTGTCTGTCCCAGTGTCCCTCTCACACTCTCCTCAAGGTGCTGACTGTCTGTCCCACTGTCCCCCCTCTCACACTCTCCTCAAGGTGCTGAATGCCTGTCCCAGTGTCCCAGTGTCCCTCTCACACTCTCCTCAAGGTGCTGACTGTCTGTCCCGGTGTCCCAGTGTCCCTCTCACACTCTCCTCAAGGTGCTGACTGTCTGTCCCGGTGTCCCAGTGTCCCTCTCACACTCTCCTCAAGGTGCTGACTGTCTGTCTCAGTGTCCCAGTGCCCCCCTCACACTCTCCTCAAGGTGCTGACTATCTGTCTCAGTGTCCCAGTGCCCCCCTCACACTCTCCTAAAGGTGCAGACTGTATGTCCCAGTGTCCCTCTCACACTCTCATCAAGGTGCTGACTGTCTGCCCCAGTGTCCCAGTGTCCCTCTCACACTCTCCTCAAGGTGCTGACTGTCTGTCCCGGTGTCCCAGTATCCCTCTCACACTCTCATCAAGGTGCTGACTGTCTGTCCCAGTGTCCCTCTCACACTCTCATCAAGGTGCTGACTGTCTGTCCCGGTGACCCAGTGTCCCCCTCTCACACTCTCCTCAAGGTGCTGACTGTCTGTCCCAGTGTCCCTCTCACACTCTCCTCAAGGTGCTGACTGTCTTTCCCAGTGTCCCCCTCTCACACTCTCCTCAAGGTGCTGACTGTCTGTCCCAGTGTCCCTCTCACACTCTCCTCAAGGTGCTGACTGTCTGCCCCAGTGTCCCAGTGTCCCTCTCACACTCTCATCAAGGTGCTGACTGTCTGTCCCAGTGTCCCTCTCACACTCTCCTCAAGGTGCTGACTGTCTGTCCCAGTGTTCCTCTCACACTCTCCTCAAGGTGCTGACTGTCTGTCCCGGTGTCCCAGTGTCCCTCTCACACTCTCCTCAAGGTGCTGACTGTCTGTCCCGGTGTCCCAGTGCCCCTCTCACACTCTCCTCAAGGTGCTGACTGCCTGTCCCGGTGTCCCAGTCTCCCCCTCTCACACTCTCATCAAGGTGCTGACTGTCTGTCTCAGTGTCCCTCTCACACTCTCCTCAAGGTGCTGACTGTCTGTCCCGGTGTCCCAGTGTTCCTCTCACACTCTCCTCAAGGTGCTGACTGTCTGTCCCGGTGTCCCAGTGTCCCTCTCACACTCTCCTCAAGGTGCTGACTGTCTGCCCCAGTGTCCCAGTGTCCCTCTCACACTCTCATCAAGGTGCTGACTGTCTGTCCCAGTGTCCCTCTCACACTCTCCTCAAGGTGCTGACTGTCTGTCCCAGTGTCCCTCTCACACTCTCCTCAAGGTGCTGACTGTCTGTCCCACTGTCCCCCCTCTCACACTCTCCTCAAGGTGCTGAATGCCTGTCCCAGTGTCCCAGTGTCCCTCTCACACTCTCCTCAAGGTGCTGACTGTCTGTCCCGGTGTCCCAGTGTCCCTCTCACACTCTCCTCAAGGTGCTGACTGTCTGTCCGGGTGTCCCAGTGTCCCTCTCACACTCTCCTCAAGGTGCTGACTGTCTGTCTCAGTGTCCCAGTGCCCCCCTCACACTCTCCTCAAGGTGCTGACTATCTGTCTCAGTGTCCCAGTGCCCCCCTCACACTCTCCTAAAGGTGCAGACTGTATGTCCCAGTGTCCCTCTCACACTCTCATCAAGGTGCTGACTGTCTGCCCCAGTGTCCCAGTGTCCCTCTCACACTCTCCTCAAGGTGCTGACTGTCTGTCCCGGTGTCCCAGTATCCCTCTCACACTCTCATCAAGGTGCTGACTGTCTGTCCCAGTGTCCCTCTCACACTCTCATCAAGGTGCTGACTGTCTGTCCCGGTGACCCAGTGTCCCCCTCTCACACTCTCCTCAAGGTGCTGACTGTCTGTCCCAGTGTCCCTCTCACACTCTCCTCAAGGTGCTGACTGTCTTTCCCAGTGTCCCCCTCTCACACTCTCCTCAAGGTGCTGACTGTCTGTCCCAGTGTCCCTCTCACACTCTCCTCAAGGTGCTGACTGTCTGCCCCAGTGTCCCAGTGTCCCTCTCACACTCTCATCAAGGTGCTGACTGTCTGTCCCAGTGTCCCTCTCACACTCTCCTCAAGGTGCTGACTGTCTGTCCCAGTGTTCCTCTCACACTCTCCTCAAGGTGCTGACTGTCTGTCCCGGTGTCCCAGTGTCCCTCTCACACTCTCCTCAAGGTGCTGACTGTCTGTCCCGGTGTCCCAGTGCCCCTCTCACACTCTCCTCAAGGTGCTGACTGCCTGTCCCGGTGTCCCAGTCTCCCCCTCTCACACTCTCATCAAGGTGCTGACTGTCTGTCCCGGTATCCCAGTGTCCCTCTCACACTCTCCCCAAGGTGCTGATTGTCTGTCCCAGTGTCCCTCTCACACTCTCATCAAGGTGCTGACTGTCTGTCCCAGTGTCCCTCTCACACTCTCATCAAGGTGCTGACTGTCTGCCCCAGTGTCCCAGTGTCCCTCTCACACTCTCCTCAAGGTGCTGACTGTCTGTCCCAGTGCCCCTCTCACACTCTCCTTAAGGTACTGACTGTCTGTCCCAGTGTCCCTCTCACATTCTCCACAAGCTGCTGACTGTCTGTCCCAGTGTCCCTCTCACACTCTCATCAAGGTGCTGACTGTCTGCCCCAGTGTCCCAGTGTCCCTCTCACTCTCTCCTCAAGGTGCTGACTGTCTGTCCCGGTGTCCCAGTATCCCTCTCACACTCTCCTCAAGGTGCTGACTGTCTGTCCCAGTGTCCCAGTGTCCCTCTCACACTCTCATCAAGGTGCTGACTGTCTGTCCCAGTGTCCCAGTGTCCCTCTCACACTCCTCAATGTGCTGACTGTCTGTCCCGGTGTCCCAGTGTCCCTCTCACACTCTCATCAAGGTGCTGACTGTCTGTCCCAGTGTCCCAGTGTCCCTCTCACACTCTCATCAAGGTGCTGACTGTCTGCCCCAGTGTCCCAGTGTCCCTCTCACACTCTCCTCAAGGTGCTGACTGTCTGTCCCAGTGTCCCTCTCACACTCTCCTCAAGGTGCTGACTGTCTGTCCCGGTGTCCCAGTGTCCCTCTCACACTCTCCTCAAGGTGCTGACTGTCTGTCCCAGTGTCCCTCTCACACTCTCCTTAAGGTGCTGACTGTCTGTCCCAGTGTCCCTCTCACATTCTCCACAAGCTGCTGACTGTCTGTCCCAGTGTCCCTCTCACACTCTCCTCAAGGTGCTGACTGTCTGTCCCAGTGTTCCTCTCACACTCTCCTCAAGGTGCTGACTGTCTGTCCCGGTGTCCCAGTGTCCCTCTCACACTCTCCTCAAGGTGCTGACTGTCTGTCCCGGTGTCCCAGTGCCACTCTCACACTCTCCTCAAGGTGCTGACTGCCTGTCCCGGTGTCCCAGTCTCCCCCTCTAACACTCTCATCAAGGTGCTGACTGTCTGTCCCGGTATCCCAGTGTCCCTCTCACACTCTCCCCAAGGTGCTGACTGTCTGTCCCAGTGTCCCTCTCACACTCTCATCAAGGTGCTGCCTGTCTGTCCCAGTGTCCCTCTCACACTCTCCTTAAGGTGCTGACTGTCTGTCCCAGTGTCCCTCTCACACTCTCATCAAGGTGCTGACTGTCTGCCCCAGTGTCCCAGTGTCCCTCTCACACTCTCCTCAAGGTGCTGACTGTCTGTCCCAGTGCCCCTCTCACACTCTCCTTAAGGTACTGACTGTCTGTCCCAGTGTCCCTCTCACATTCTCCACAAGCTGCTGACTGTCTGTCCCAGTGTCCCTCTCACACTCTCATCAAGGTGCTGACTGTCTGCCCCAGTGTCCCAGTGTCCCTCTCACTCTCTCCTCAAGGTGCTGACTGTCTGTCCCGGTGTCCCAGTATCCCTCTCACACTCTCCTCAAGGTGCTGACTGTCTGTCCCAGTGTCCCAGTGTCCGTCTCACACTCTCATCAAGGTGCTGACTGTCTGTCCCAGTGTCCCAGTGTCCCTCTCACACTCCTCAATGTGCTGACTGTCTGTCCCAGTGTCCCAGTGTCCCTCTCACACTCTCATCAAGGTGCTGACTGTCTGTCCCAGTGTCCCAGTGTCCCTCTCACACTCTCATCAAGGTGCTGACTGTCTGCCCCAGTGTCCCAGTGTCCCTCTCACACTCTCCTCAAGGTGCTGACTGTCTGTCCCAGTGTCCCTCTCACACTCTCCTCAAGGTGCTGACTGTCTGTCCCGGTGTCCCAGTGTCCCTCTCACACTCTCCTCAAGGTGCTGACTGTCTGTCCCAGTGTCCCTCTCACACTCTCCTTAAGGTGCTGACTGTCTGTCCCAGTGTCCCTCTCACATTCTCCACAAGCTGCTGACTGTCTGTCCCAGTGTCCCTCTCACACTCTCATCAAGGTGCTGACTGTCTGCCCCAGTGTCCCAGTGTCCCTCTCACTCTCTCCTCAAGGTGCTGACTGTCTGTCCCGGTGTCCCAGTATCCCTCTCACACTCTCCTCAAGGTGCTGACTGTCTGTCCCAGTGTCCCAGTGTCCCTCTCACACTCTCATCAAGGTGCTGACTGTCTGTCCCAGTGTCCCAGTGTCCCTCTCACACTCCTCAATGTGCTGACTGTCTGTCCCGGTGTCCCAGTGTCCCTCTCACACTCTCATCAAGGTGCTGACTGTCTGTCCCAGTGTCCCAGTGTCCCTCTCACACTCTCATCAAGGTGCTGACTGTCTGCCCCAGTGTCCCAGTGTCCCTCTCACACTCTCCTCAAGGTGCTGACTGTCTGTCCCAGTGTCCCTCTCACACTCTCCTCAAGGTGCTGACTGTCTGTCCCGGTGTCCCAGTGCCCCTCACACACTCTCCTCAAGGTGCTGACTGCCTGTCCCGGTGTCCCAGTCTCCCCCTCTCACACTCTCATCAAGGTGCTGACTGTCTGTCCCGGTATCCCAGTGTCCCTCTCACACTCTCCCCAAGGTACTGACTGTCTGTCCCAGTGTCCCTCTCACACTCTCATCAAGGTGCTGACTGTCTGTCCCAGTGTCCCTCTCACACTCTCCTTAAGGTGCTGACTGTCTGTCCCAGTGTCCCTCTCACACTCTCATCAAGGTGCTGACTGTCTGCCCCAGTGTCCCAGTGTCCCTCTCACACTCTCCTCAAGGTGCTGACTGTCTGTCCCAGTGCCCCTCTCACACTCTCCTTAAGGTACTGACTGTCTGTCCCAGTGTCCCTCTCACATTCTCCACAAGCTGCTGACTGTCTGTCCCAGTGTCCCTCTCACACTCTCATCAAGGTGCTGACTGTCTGCCCCAGTGTCCCAGTGTCCCTCTCACTCTCTCCTCAAGGTGCTGACTGTCTGTCCCGGTGTCCCAGTATCCCTCTCACACTCTCCTCAAGGTGCTGACTGTCTGTCCCAGTGTCCCAGTGTCCCTCTCACACTCTCATCAAGGTGCTGACTGTCTGTCCCAGTGTCCCAGTGTCCCTCTCACACTCCTCAATGTGCTGACTGTCTGTCCCGGTGTCCCAGTGTCCCTCTCACACTCTCATCAAGGTGCTGACTGTCTGTCCCAGTGTCCCAGTGTCCCTCTCACACTCTCATCAAGGTGCTGACTGTCTGCCCCAGTGTCCCAGTGTCCCTCTCACACTCTCCTCAAGGTGCTGACTGTCTGTCCCAGTGTCCCTCTCACACTCTCCTCAAGGTGCTGACTGTCTGTCCCGGTGTCCCAGTGTCCCTCTCACACTCTCCTCAAGGTGCTGACTGTCTGTCCCAGTGTCCCTCTCACACTCTCCTTAAGGTGCTGACTGTCTGTCCCAGTGTCCCTCTCACATTCTCCACAAGCTGCTGACTGTCTGTCCCAGTGTCCCTCTCACACTCTCCTCAAGGTGCTGACTGTCTGTCCCAGTGTTCCTCTCACACTCTCCTCAAGGTGCTGACTGTCTGTCCCGGTGTCCCAGTGTCCCTCTCACACTCTCCTCAAGGTGCTGACTGTCTGTCCCGGTGTCCCAGTGCCCCTCTCACACTCTCCTCAAGGTGCTGACTGCCTGTCCCGGTGTCCCAGTCTCCCCCTCTCACACTCTCATCAAGGTGCTGACTGTCTGTCCCGGTATCCCAGTGTCCCTCTCACACTCTCCCCAAGGTGCTGACTGTCTGTCCCAGTGTCCCTCTCACACTCTCATCAAGGTGCTGACTGTCTGTCCCAGTGTCCCTCTCACACTCTCCTTAAGGTGCTGACTGTCTGTCCCAGTGTCCCTCTCACACTCTCATCAAGGTGCTGACTGTCTGCCCCAGTGTCCCAGTGTCCCTCTCACACTCTCCTCAAGGTGCTGACTGTCTGTCCCAGTGCCCCTCTCACACTCTCCTTAAGGTACTGACTGTCTGTCCCAGTGTCCCTCTCACATTCTCCACAAGCTGCTGACTGTCTGTCCCAGTGTCCCTCTCACACTCTCATCAAGGTGCTGACTGTCTGCCCCAGTGTCCCAGTGTCCCTCTCACTCTCTCCTCAAGGTGCTGACTGTCTGTCCCGGTGTCCCAGTATCCCTCTCACACTCTCCTCAAGGTGCTGACTGTCTGTCCCAGTGTCCCAGTGTCCCTCTCACACTCTCATCAAGGTGCTGACTGTCTGTCCCACTGTCCCAGTGTCCCTCTCACACTCCTCAATGTGCTGACTGTCTGTCCCGGTGTCCCAGTGTCCCTCTCACACTCTCATCAAGGTGCTGACTGTCTCTCCCAGTGTCCCAGTGTCCCTCTCACACTCTCATCAAGGTGCTGACTGTCTGCCCCAGTGTCCCAGTGTCCCTCTCACACTCTCCTCAAGGTGCTGACTGTCTGTCCCAGTGTCCCTCTCACACTCTCCTCAAGGTGCTGACTGTCTGTCCCGGTGTCCCAGTGTCCCTCTCACACTCTCCTCAAGGTGCTGACTGTCTGTCCCAGTGTCCCTCTCACACTCTCCTTAAGGTGCTGACTGTCTGTCCCAGTGTCCCTCTCACATTCTCCACAAGCTGCTGACTGTCTGTCCCAGTGTCCCTCTCACACTCTCATCAAGGTGCTGACTGTCTGCCCCAGTGTCCCAGTGTCCCTCTCACTCTCTCCTCAAGGTGCTGACTGTCTGTCCCGGTGTCCCAGTATCCCTCTCACACTCTCCTCAAGGTGCTGACTGTCTGTCCCAGTGTCCCAGTGTCCCTCTCACACTCTCATCAAGGTGCTGACTGTCTGTCCCAGTGTCCCAGTGTCCCTCTCACACTCCTCAATGTGCTGACTGTCTGTCCCGGTGTCCCAGTGTCCCTCTCACACTCTCATCAAGGTGCTGACTGTCTGTCCCAGTGTCCCAGTGTCCCTCTCACACTCTCATCAAGGTGCTGACTGTCTGCCCCAGTGTCCCAGTGTCCCTCTCACACTCTCCTCAAGGTGCTGACTGTCTGTCCCAGTGTCCCTCTCACACTCTCCTCAAGGTGCTGACTGTCTGTCCCGGTGTCCCAGTGTCCCTCTCACACTCTCATCAAGGTGCTGACTGTCTGTCCCAGTGTCCCTCTCACACTCTCATCAAGGTGCTGACTATCTGTCCCAGTGTCCCTCTCACACTCTCATCAAGGTGCTGACTGTCTGTCCCGGTGACCCAGTGTCCCCCTCTCACACTCTCCTCAAGGTGCTAACTGTCTGTCCCAGTGTCCCTCTCCCACTCTCCTCAAGGTGCTGACTGTCTGTCCCAGTGTCCCTCTCAGACTCTCCGCAAGGTGCTGACTGTCTGCCCCAGTGTCCCAGTGTCCCTCTCACACTCTCATCAAGGTGCTGACTGTCTGCCCCAGTGTCCCTCTCACACTCTCCTCAAGGTGCTGACTGTCTGTCCCAGTGTCCCTCTCACACTCTCCTCAAGGTGCTGACTGTCTGTCCCGGTGTCCCAGTGTCCCTCTCACACTCTCATCAAGGTGCTGACTGTCTGTCCCAGTGTCCCTCTCACACTCGCATCAAGGTGCTGACTATCTGTCTCAGTGTCCCTCTCACACTCTCATCAAGGTGCTGACTGTCTGTCCCGGTGACCCAGTGTCCCCCTCTCACACTCTCCTCAAGGTGCTAACTGTCTGTCCCAGTGTCCCTCTCCCACTCTCCTCAAGGTGCTGACTGTCTGTCCCAGTGTCCCTCTCAGACTCTCCGCAAGGTGCTGACTGTCTGCCCCAGTGTCCCAGTGTCCCTCTCACACTCTCATCAAGGTGCTGACTGTCTGCCCCAGTGTCCCTCTCACACTCTCCTCAAGGTGCTGACTGTCTGTCCCAGTGTCCCTCTCACACTCTCCTCAAGGTCCTGACTGTCTGTCCCACTGTCCCTCTCACACTCTCCTCAAGGTGCTGACTGTCTGTCCCAGTGTCCCTGTCACACTCGCATCAAGGTGCTGACTATCTGTCTCAGTGTCCCTCTCACACTCTCATCAAGGTGCTGACTGTCTGTCCCGGTGACCCAGTGTCCCCCTCTCACACTCTCCTCAAGGTGCTAACTGTCTGTCCCAGTGTCCCTCTCCCACTCTCCTCAAGGTGCTGACTGTCTGTCCCAGTGTCCCTCTCAGACTCTCCGCAAGGTGCTGACTGTCTGCCCCAGTGTCCCAGTGTCCCTCTCACACTCTCATCAAGGTGCTGACTGTCTGTCCCACTGTCCCTCTCACACTCTCCTCAAGGTGGTGAATGCCTGTCCCAGTGTCCCAGTGTCCCTCTCACACTCTCCTCAAGGTGCTGACTGTCTGTCCCGGTGTCCCAGTGTCCCTCTCACACTCTCCTCAAGGTGCTGACTGTCTGTCCCGGTGTCCCAGTGTCCCTCTCACACTCTCCTCAAGGTGCTGACTGTCTGTCTCAGTGTCCCAGTGCCCCCCTCACACTCTCCTCAAGGTGCAGACTGTATGTCCCAGTGTCCCTCTCACACTCTCATCATGGTGCTGACTGTCTGTCCCGGTGTCCCAGTGTCCCTCTCACCCTCTCATCAAGGTGCTGACTGTCTGCCCCAGTGTCCCTCTCACACTCTCATCAAGGTGCTGACTATCTGTCCCAGTGTCCCTCTCACACTCTCATCAAGGTGCTGACTGTCTGTCCCGGTGACCCAGTGTCCAACTCTCACACTCTCCTCAAGGTGCTAACTGTCTGTCCCAGTGTCCCTCTCCCACTCTCCTCAAGGTGCTGACTGTCTGTCCCAGTGTCCCTCTCACACTCTCCGCAATGTGCTGACTGTCTGTCCCAGTGTCCCGCTCTCACACTCTCCTCAAGGTGCTGACTGCCTGTCCCCGTGTCCCAGTGTCCCTCTCACGCTCTCCTCAAGGTGCTGACTGTCTGTCCCAGTGTCTCTCTCACACTCTCCTCAAGGTGCCGCCTGTCCCAGTGTCCCCCTCTCACACTCTCCTCAAAGTGCTGACTGTCTGTCCCAGTGCCCCTTTCACACTCGCCTCAAGGTGCTGCTTGCCTGTCCCGGTGTCCCAGTGTCCCTCTCACACTCTCCTCAAGGTGCTGACGGTCTGTCGCAGTGTTCCTCTCTCACACTCTCCTCAACGTTCTTTCTGTCCCAGTGTCCCAGTGTCCCTCTCACACTCTCCTCAAGGTGCTGACGGTCTGTCCCAGTGTACCACTCACACTCTCCTCAAGGTGCTGACTGTCTGTCCCGGTGTCCCAGTGTCCCTCTCACACTCTCCTCAAGGTGCTGACTGTCTGTCCCAGTGTCCCCCTCAAACTCTCCTCAAGGTGCTGACTGTCTGTTCCAGTGTCCCAGTGTCCCTCTCACACTCTCCTCAACGTGGTGACTGTCTGTCCCAGTGTCCCTCTCACACTCTCCTCAAGGTGCTGACTGTATGTCCCAGTGTCCCTCTCACACTCTCATCATGGTGCTGACTGTCTGTCCCGGTGTCCCAGTGTCCCTCTCACCCTCTCATCAAGGTGCTGACTGTCTGCCCCAGTGTCCCTCTCACACTCTCATCAAGGTGCTGACTATCTGTCCCAGTGTCCCTCTCACACTCTCATCAAGGTGCTGACTGTCTGTCCCGGTGACCCAGTGTCCAACTCTCACACTCTCCTCAAGGTGCTAACTGTCTGTCCCAGTGTCCCTCTCCCACTCTCCTCAAGGTGCTGACTGTCTGTCCCAGTGTCCCTCTCACACTCTCCGCAATGTGCTGACTGTCTGTCCCAGTGTCCCGCTCTCACACTCTCCTCAAGGTGCTGACTGCCTGTCCCCGTGTCCCAGTGTCCCTCTCACGCTCTCCTCAAGGTGCTGACTGTCTGTCCCAGTGTCTCTCTCACACTCTCCTCAAGGTGCCGCCTGTCCCAGTGTCCCCCTCTCACACTCTCCTCAAAGTGCTGACTGTCTGTCCCAGTGCCCCTTTCACACTCGCCTCAAGGTGCTGCTTGCCTGTCCCGGTGTCCCAGTGTCCCTCTCACACTCTCCTCAAGGTGCTGACGGTCTGTCGCAGTGTCCCTCTCTCACACTCTCCTCAACGTTCTTTCTGTCCCAGTGTCCCAGTGTCCCTCTCACACTCTCCTCAAGGTGCTGACGGTCTGTCCCAGTGTACCACTCACACTCTCCTCAAGGTGCTGACTGTCTGTCCCGGTGTCCCAGTGTCCCTCTCACACTCTCCTCAAGGTGCTGACTGTCTGTCCCAGTGTCCCCCTCAAACTCTCCTCAAGGTGCTGACTGTCTGTTCCAGTGTCCCAGTGTCCCTCTCACACTCTCCTCAACGTGGTGACTGTCTGTCCCAGTGTCCCTCTCACACTCTCCTCAAGGTGCTGACTGTCTGTCCCAGTTTCACTCTCACACTCTCCTCATGTTGCTGACTGTCTGTCCCGGTGTCCCAGTGTCCCTCTCACACTCTCCTCAAGGTGCTGACTGTCCAAGTGTTCCTCTCACACTGTCCTCAAGGTGCTGACTGTCTGTCCCGGTGTCCCAGTGTCCCTCTCACACTCTCCTCAAGGTGCTGACTGTCTGTCCCGGTGTCCCTGTGCCCCTCTCACACTCTCCTCAAGGTGTTGACTGTCTGTCCCGGTGTCCCAGTGTCCCTCTCACACTCTCCTCAAGGTGCTGACTGCCTGTCCCGGTGTCCCAGTCTCCCCCTCTCACACTCTCATCAAGGTGCTGACTGTCTGTCCCGGTATCCCAGTGTCCCTCTCACACTCTCCCCAACGTGCTGACTGTCTGTCCCAGTGTCCCTCTCACACTCTCCTTAAGGTGCTGACTGTCTGTCCCAGTGTCCCTCTCACACTCTCCACAAGGTGCTGACTGTCTGTCCCAGTGTCCCTCTCACACTCTCATCAAGGTGCTGACTGTCTGCCCCAGTGTCCCTCTCACACTCTCCTCAAGGTGCTGACTGTCTGTCCCAAAGTCCCTCTCACACTCTCCCTAAGGTGCTGACTGTCTGTCCCAGTGTCCCTCTCACACTCTCCACAAGGTGCTGACTGTCTGTCCCAGTGTCCCTCTCACACTCTCATCAAGGTGCTGACTGTCTGCCTCAGTGTCCCAGTGTCCCTCTCACACTCTCCTCAAGGTGCTGACTGTCTGTCCCGGTGTCCCAGTATCCCTCTCACACTCTCCTCAAGGTGCTGACTGTCTGTCCCAGTGTCCCTCTCACACTCTCCTTAAGGTGCTGACTGTCTGTCCCAGTGTCCCTCTCACACTCTCAGCAAGCTGCTGACTGTCTGTCCCAGTGTCCCAGTGTCCCTCTCTCACTCTCCTCAATGTGCTGACTGTCTGTCCCGGTGTCCCAGTGTCCCTCTCACACTCTCATCAAGGTGATGACTGTCTGTCCCAGTGTCCCTCTCACACTCTCCTTAAGGTGCTGACTGTCTGTCCAAGTGTCCCTCTCACACTCTCATCAAGGTGCTGACTGTCTGCCCCAGTGTCCCAGTGTCCCTCTCACACTCTCCTCAAGGTGCTGACTGTCTGTCCCAGTGCCCCTCTCACACTCTCCTTAAGGTGCTGACTGTCTGTCCCAGTGTCCCTCTCACATTCTCCACAAGCTGCTGACTGTCTGTCCCAGTGTCCCTCTCACACTCTCATCAAGGTGCTGACTGTCTGTCCCGGTGTCCCAGTATCCCTCTCACACTCTCCTCAAGGTGCTGACTGTCTGTCCCAGTGTCCCAGAGTCCCTCTCACACTCTCATCAAGGTGCTGACTGTCTGTCCCAGTGTCCCAGTGTCCCTCTCACACTCCTCAATGTGCTGACTGTCTGTCCCGGTGTCCCAGTGTCCCTCTCACACTCTCATCAAGGTGCTGACTGTCTGTCCCAGTGTCCCAGTGTCCCTCTCACACTCTCATCAAGGTGCTGACTGTCTGCCCCAGTGTCCCAGTGTCCCTCTCACACTCTCCTCAAGGTGCTGACTGTCTGTCCCAGTGTCCCTCTCACACTCTCCTCAAGGTGCTGACTGTCTGTCCCGGTGTCCCAGTGTCCCTCTCACACTCTCATCAAGGTGCTGACTGTCTGTCCCAGTGTCCCTCTCACACTCTCATCAAGGTGCTGACTATCTGTCCCAGTCTCCCTCTCACACTCTCATCAAGGTGCTGACTGTCTGTCCCGGTGACCCAGTGTCCCCCTCTCACACTCTCCTCAAGGTGCTAACTGTCTGTCCCAGTGTCCCTCTCCCACTCTCCTCAAGGTGCTGACTGTCTGTCCCAGTGTCCCTCTCAGACTCTCCGCAAGGTGCTGACTGTCTGCCCCAGTGTCCCAGTGTCCCTCTCACACTCTCATCAAGGTGCTGACTGTCTGCCCCAGTGTCCCTCTCACACTCTCCTCAAGGTGCTGACTGTCTGTCCCAGTGTCCCTCTCACACTCTCCTCAAGGTGCTGACTGTCTGTCCCGGTGTCCCAGTGTCCCTCTCACACTCTCATCAAGGTGCTGACTGTCTGTCCCAGTGTCCCTCTCACACTCGCATCAAGGTGCTGACTATCTGTCCCAGTGTCCCTCTCACACTCTCATCAAGGTGCTGACTGTCTGTCCCGGTGACCCAGTGTCCCCCTCTCACACTCTCCTCAAGGTGCTAACTGTCTGTCCCAGTGTCCCTCTCCCACTCTCCTCAAGGTGCTGACTGTCTGTCCCAGTGTCCCTCTCAGACTCTCCGCAAGGTGCTGACTGTCTGCCCCAGTGTCCCAGTGTCCCTCTCACACTCTCATCAAGGTGCTGACTGTCTGCCCCAGTGTCCCTCTCACACTCTCCTCAAGGTGCTGACTGTCTGTCTCAGTGTCCCTCTCACACTCTCCTCAAGGTGCTGACTGTCTGTCCCGGTGTCCCAGTGTTCCTCTCACACTCTCCTCAAGGTGCTGACTGTCTGTCCCGGTGTCCCAGTGTCCCTCTCACACTCTCCTCAAGGTGCTGACTGTCTGCCCCAGTGTCCCAGTGTCCCTCTCACACTCTCGTCAAGGTGCTGACTGTCTGTCCCAGTGTCCCTCTCACACTCTCCTCAAGGTGCTGACTGTCTGTCCCAGTGTCCCTCTCACACTCTCCTCAAGGGGCTGACTGTCTGTCCCACTGTCCCCCCTCTCACACTCTCCTCAAGGTGCTGAATGCCTGTCCCAGTGTCCCAGTGTCCCTCTCACACTCTCCTCAAGGTGCTGACTGTCTGTCCCGGTGTCCCAGTGTCCCTCTCACACTCTCCTCAAGGTGCTGACTGTCTGTCCCGGTGTCCCAGTGTCCCTCTCACACTCTCCTCAAGGTGCTGACTGTCTGTCTCAGTGTCCCAGTGCCCCCCTCACACTCTCCTCAAGGTGCTGACTATCTGTCTCAGTGTCCCAGTGCCCCCCTCACACTCTCCTCAAGGTGCAGACTGTATGTCCCAGTGTCCCTCTCACACTCTCATCAAGGTGCTGACTGTCTGCCCCAGTGTCCCAGTGTCCCTCTCACACTCTCCTCAAGGTGCTGACTGTCTGTCCCGGTGTCCCAGTATCCCTCTCACACTCTCATCAAGGTGCTGACTGTCTGTCCCAGTGTCCCTCTCACACTCTCATCAAGGTGCTGACTGTCTGTCCCGGTGACCCAGTGTCCCCCTCTCACACTCTCCTCAAGGTGCTGACTGTCTGTCCCAGTGTCCCTCTCATACTCTCCTCAAGGTGCTGACTGTCTGTCCCAGTGTCCCCCTCTCACACTCTCCTCAAGGTGCTGACTGTCTGTCCCAGTGTCCCTCTCACACTCTCCTCAAGGTGCTGACTGTCTGCCCCAGTGTTCCTCTCACACTCTCCTCAAGGTGCTGACTGTCTGTCCCGGTGTCCCAGTGTCCCTCTCACACTCTCCTCAAGGTGCTGACTGTCTGTCCCGGTGTCCCAGTGCCCCTCTCACACTCTCCTCAAGGTGCTGACTGCCTGTCCCGGTGTCCCAGTCTCCCCCTCTCACACTCTCATCAAGGTGCTGACTGTCTGTCCCGGTATCCCAGTGTCCCTCTCAAACTCTCCCCAAGGTGCTGACTGTCTGTCCCAGTGTCCCTCTCACACTCTCATCAAGGTGCTGACTGTCTGTCCAAGTGTCCCTCTCACACTCTCCTTAAGGTGCTGACTGTCTGTCCCAGTGTCCCTCTCACACTCTCATCAAGGTGCTGACTGTCTGCCCCAGTGTCCCAGTGTCCCTCTCGCACTCTCCTCAAGGTGCTGACTGTCTGTCCCAGTGCCCCTCTCACACTCTCCTTAAGGTGCTGACTGTCTGTCCCAGTGTCCCTCTCACATTCTCCACAAGCTGCTGACTGTCTGTCCCAGTGTCCCTCTCACACTCTTAGCAAGGTGCTGACTGTCTGCCCCAGTGTCCCAGTGTCCCTCTCACTCTCTCCTCAAGGTGCTGACTGTCTGTCCCGGTGTCCCAGTATCCCTCTCACACTCTCCTCAAGGTGCTGACTGTCTGTCCCAGTGTCCCTCTCACACTCTCATCAAGGTGCTGACTGTCTGTCCCAGTGTCCCAGTGTCCCTCTCACACTCCTCAATGTGCTGACTGTTTGTCCCGGTGTCCCAGTGTCCCTCTCACACTCTCATCAAGGTGCTGACTGTCTGTCCCAGTGTCCCAGTGTCCCTCTCACACTCTCATCAAGGTGCTGACTGTCTGCCCCAGTGTCCCAGTGTCCCTCTCACACTCTCCTCAAGGTGCTGACTGTCTGTCCCAGTGTCCCTCTCACACTCTCCTCAAGGTGCTGACTGTCTGTCCCGGTGTCCCAGTGTCCCTCTCACACTCTCATCAAGGTGCTGACTGTCTGTCCCAGTGTCCCTCTCACACTCTCATCAAGGTGCTGACTATCTGTCCCAGTCTCCCTCTCACACTCTCATCAAGGTGCTGACTGTCTGTCCCGGTGACCCAGTGTCCCCCTCTCACACTCTCCTCAAGGTGCTAACTGTCTGTCCCAGTGTCCCTCTCCCACTCTCCTCAAGGTGCTGACTGACTGTCCCAGTGTCCCTCTCAGACTCTCCGCAAGGTGCTGACTGTCTGCCCCAGTGTCCCAGTGTCCCTCTCACACTCTCATCAAGGTGCTGACTGTCTGCCCCAGTGTCCCTCTCACACTCTCCTCAAGGTGCTGACTGTCTGTCCCAGTGTCCCTCTCACACTCTCCTCAAGGTGCTGACTGTCTGTCCCGGTGTCCCAGTGTCCCTCTCACACTCTCATCAAGGTGCTGACTGTCTGTCCCAGTGTCCCTCTCACACTCGCATCAAGGTGCTGACTATCTGTCCCAGTGTCCCTCTCACACTCTCATCAAGGTGCTGACTGTCTGACCCGGTGACCCAGTGTCCCCCTCTCACACTCTCCTCAAGGTGCGAACTGTCTGTCCCAGTGTCCCTCTCCCACTCTCCTCAAGGTGCTGACTGTCTGTCCCAGTGTCCCTCTCACACTCTCCTCAAGGTGCTGACTGTCTGCCCCAGTGTTCCTCTCACACTCTCCTCAAGGTGCTGACTGTCTGTCCCGGTGTCCCAGTGTCCCTCTCACACTCTCCTCAAGGTGCTGACTGTCTGTCCCGGTGTCCCAGTGCCCCTCTCACACTCTCCTCAAGGTGCTGACTGCCTGTCCCGGTGTCCCAGTCTCCCCCTCTCACACTCTCATCAAGGTGCTGACTGTCTGTCCCGGTATCCCAGTGTCCCTCTCAAACTCTCCCCAAGGTGCTGACTGTCTGTCCCAGTGTCCCTCTCACACTCTCATCAAGGTGCTGACTGTCTGTCCAAGTGTCCCTCTCACACTCTCCTTAAGGTGCTGACTGTCTGTCCCAGTGTCCCTCTCACACTCTCATCAAGGTGCTGACTGTCTGCCCCAGTGTCCCAGTGTCCCTCTCACACTCTCCTCAAGGTGCTGACTGTCTGTCCCAGTGCCCCTCTCACACTCTCCTTAAGGTGCTGACTGTCTGTCCCAGTGTCCCTCTCACATTCTCCACAAGCTGCTGACTGTCTGTCCCAGTGTCCCTCTCACACTCTTAGCAAGGTGCTGACTGTCTGCCCCAGTGTCCCAGTGTCCCTCTCACTCTCTCCTCAAGGTGCTGACTGTCTGTCCCGGTGTCCCAGTATCCCTCTCACACTCTCCTCAAGGTGCTGACTGTCTGTCCCAGTGTCCCTCTCACACTCTCATCAAGGTGCTGACTGTCTGTCCCAGTGTCCCAGTGTCCCTCTCACACTCCTCAATGTGCTTACTGTTTGTCCCGGTGTCCCAGTGTCCCTCTCACACTCTCATCAAGGTGCTGACTGTCTGTCCCAGTGTCCCAGTGTCCCTCTCACACTCTCATCAAGGTGCTGACTGTCTGCCCCAGTGTCCCAGTGTCCCTCTCACACTCTCCTCAAGGTGCTGACTGTCTGTCCCAGTGTCCCTCTCACACTCTCCTCAAGGTGCTGACTGTCTGTCCCGGTGTCCCAGTGTCCCTCTCACACTCTCATCAAGGTGCTGACTGTCTGTCCCAGTGTCCCTCTCACACTCTCATCAAGGTGCTGACTATCTGTCCCAGTCTCCCTCTCACACTCTCATCAAGGTGCTGACTGTCTGTCCCGGTGACCCAGTGTCCCCCTCTCACACTCTCCTCAAGGTGCTAACTGTCTGTCCCAGTGTCCCTCTCCCACTCTCCTCAAGGTGCTGACTGACTGTCCCAGTGTCCCTCTCAGACTCTCCGCAAGGTGCTGACTGTCTGCCCCAGTGTCCCAGTGTCCCTCTCACACTCTCATCAAGGTGCTGACTGTCTGCCCCAGTGTCCCTCTCACACTCTCCTCAAGGTGCTGACTGTCTGTCCCAGTGTCCCTCTCACACTCTCCTCAAGGTGCTGACTGTCTGTCCCGGTGTCCCAGTGTCCCTCTCACACTCTCATCAAGGTGCTGACTGTCTGTCCCAGTGTCCCTCTCACACTCGCATCAAGGTGCTGACTATCTGTCCCAGTGTCCCTCTCACACTCTCATCAAGGTGCTGACTGTCTGACCCGGTGACCCAGTGTCCCCCTCTCACACTCTCCTCAAGGTGCGAACTGTCTGTCCCAGTGTCCCTCTCCCACTCTCCTCAAGGTGCTGACTGTCTGTCCCAGTGTCCCTCTCAGACTCTCCGCAAGGTGCTGACTGTCTGCCCCAGTGTCCCAGTGTCCCTCTCACACTCTCATCAAGGTGCTGACTGTCTGCCCCAGTGTCCCTCTCCCACTCTCCTCAAGGTGCTGACTGTCTGTCCCAGTGTCCCTCTCAGACTCTCCGCAAGGTGCTGACTGTCTGCCCCAGTGTCCCAGTGTCCCTCTCACACTCTCATCAAGGTGCTGACTATCTGTCCCAGTGTCCCTCTCACACTCTCATCAAGGTGCTGACTGTCTGTCCCGGTGACCCAGTGTCCCCCTCTCACACTCTCCTCAAGGTGCTAACTGTCTGTCCCAGTGTCCCTCTCCCACTCTCCTCAAGGTGCTGACTGTCTGTCCCAGTGTCCCTCTCAGACTCTCCGCAAGGTGCTGACTGTCTGCCCCAGTGTCCCAGTGTCCCTCTCACACTCTCATCAAGGTGCTGACTGTCTGCCCCAGTGTCCCTCTCACACTCTCCTCAAGGTGCTGACTGTCTGTCTCAGTGTCCCTCTCACACTCTCCTCAAGGTGCTGACTGTCTGTCCCGGTGTCCCAGTGTTCCTCTCACACTCTCCTCAAGGTGCTGACTGTCTGTCCCGGTGTCCCAGTGTCCCTCTCACACTCTCGTCAAGGTGCTGACTGTCTGCCCCAGTGTCCCAGTGTCCCTCTCACACTCTCGTCAAGGTGCTGACTGTCTGTCCCAGTGTCCCTCTCACACTCTCCTCAAGGTGCTGACTGTCTGTCCCAGTGTCCCTCTCACACTCTCCTCAAGGGGCTGACTGTCTGTCCCACTGTCCCCCCTCTCACACTCTCCTCAAGGTGCTGAATGCCTGTCCCAGTGTCCCAGTGTCCCTCTCACACTCTCCTCAAGGTGCTGACTGTCTGTCCCGGTGTCCCAGTGTCCCTCTCACACTCTCCTCAAGGTGCTGACTGTCTGTCCCGGTGTCCCAGTGTCCCTCTCACACTCTCCTCAAGGTGCTGACTGTCTGTCTCAGTGTCCCAGTGCCCCCCTCACACTCTCCTCAAGGTGCTGACTATCTGTCTCAGTGTCCCAGTGCCCCCCTCACACTCTCCTCAAGGTGCAGACTGTATGTCCCAGTGTCCCTCTCACACTCTCATCAAGGTGCTGACTGTCTGCCCCAGTGTCCCAGTGTCCCTCTCACACTCTCCTCAAGGTGCTGACTGTCTGTCCCGGTGTCCCAGTATCCCTCTCACACTCTCATCAAGGTGCTGACTGTCTGTCCCAGTGTCCCTCTCACACTCTCATCAAGGTGCTGACTGTCTTTCCCGGTGACCCAGTGTCCCCCTCTCACACTCTCCTCAAGGTGCTGACTGTCTGTCCCAGTGTCCCTCTCATACTCTCCTCAAGGTGCTGACTGTCTGTCCCAGTGTCCCCCTCTCACACTCTCCTCAAGGTGCTGACTGTCTGTCCCAGTGTCCCTCTCACACTCTCCTCAAGGTGCTGACTGTCTGCCCCAGTGTTCCTCTCACACTCTCCTCAAGGTGCTGACTGTCTGTCCCGGTGTCCCAGTGTCCCTCTCACACTCTCCTCAAGGTGCTGACTGTCTGTCCCGGTGTCCCAGTGCCCCTCTCACACTCTCCTCAAGGTGCTGACTGCCTGTCCCGGTGTCCCAGTCTCCCCCTCTCACACTCTCATCAAGGTGCTGACTGTCTGTCCCGGTATCCCAGTGTCCCTCTCAAACTCTCCCCAAGGTGCTGACTGTCTGTCCCAGTGTCCCTCTCACACTCTCATCAAGGTGCTGACTGTCTGTCCAAGTGTCCCTCTCACACTCTCCTTAAGGTGCTGACTGTCTGTCCCAGTGTCCCTCTCACACTCTCATCAAGGTGCTGACTCTCTGCCCCAGTGTCCCAGTGTCCCTCTCACACTCTCCTCAAGGTGCTGACTGTCTGTCCCAGTGCCCCTCTCACACTCTCCTTAAGGTGCTGACTGTCTGTCCCAGTGTCCCTCTCACATTCTCCACAAGCTGCTGACTGTCTGTCCCAGTGTCCCTCTCACACTCTTAGCAAGGTGCTGACTGTCTGCCCCAGTGTCCCAGTGTCCCTCTCACTCTCTCCTCAAGGTGCTGACTGTCTGTCCCGGTGTCCCAGTATCCCTCTCACACTCTCCTCAAGGTGCTGACTGTCTGTCCCAGTGTCCCTCTCACACTCTCATCAAGGTGCTGACTGTCTGTCCCAGTGTCCCAGTGTCCCTCTCACACTCCTCAATGTGCTGACTGTTTGTCCCGGTGTCCCAGTGTCCCTCTCACACTCTCATCAAGGTGCTGACTGTCTGTCCCAGTGTCCCAGTGTCCCTCTCACACTCTCATCAAGGTGCTGACTGTCTGCCCAAGTGTCCCAGTGTCCCTCTCACACTCTCCTCAAGGTGCTGACTGTCTGTCCCAGTGTCCCTCTCACACTCTCCTCAAGGTGCTGACTGTCTGTCCCGGTGTCCCAGTGTCCCTCTCACACTCTCATCAAGGTGCTGACTGTCTGTCCCAGTGTCCCTCTCACACTCTCATCAAGGTGCTGACTATCTGTCCCAGTCTCCCTCTCACACTCTCATCAAGGTGCTGACTGTCTGTCCCGGTGACCCAGTGTCCCCCTCTCACACTCTCCTCAAGGTGCTAACTGTCTGTCCCAGTGTCCCTCTCCCACTCTCCTCAAGGTGCTGACTGACTGTCCCAGTGTCCCTCTCAGACTCTCCGCAAGGTGCTGACTGTCTGCCCCAGTGTCCCAGTGTCCCTCTCACACTCTCATCAAGGTGCTGACTGTCTGCCCCAGTGTCCCTCTCACACTCTCCTCAAGGTGCTGACTGTCTGTCCCAGTGTCCCTCTCACACTCTCCTCAAGGTGCTGACTGTCTGTCCCGGTGTCCCAGTGTCCCTCTCACACTCTCATCAAGGTGCTGACTGTCTGTCCCAGTGTCCCTCTCACACTCGCATCAAGGTGCTGACTATCTGTCCCAGTGTCCCTCTCACACTCTCATCAAGGTGCTGACTGTCTGACCCGGTGACCCAGTGTCCCCCTCTCACACTCTCCTCAAGGTGCGAACTGTCTGTCCCAGTGTCCCTCTCCCACTCTCCTCAAGGTGCTGACTGTCTGTCCCAGTGTCCCTCTCACACTCTCCTCAAGGTGCTGACTGTCTGCCCCAGTGTTCCTCTCACACTCTCCTCAAGGTGCTGACTGTCTGTCCCGGTGTCCCAGTGTCCCTCTCACACTCTCCTCAAGGTGCTGACTGTCTGTCCCGGTGTCCCAGTGCCCCTCTCACACTCTCCTCAAGGTGCTGACTGCCTGTCCCGGTGTCCCAGTCTCCCCCTCTCACACTCTCATCAAGGTGCTGACTGTCTGTCCCGGTATCCCAGTGTCCCTCTCAAACTCTCCCCAAGGTGCTGACTGTCTGTCCCAGTGTCCCTCTCACACTCTCATCAAGGTGCTGACTGTCTGTCCAAGTGTCCCTCTCACACTCTCCTTAAGGTGCTGACTGTCTGTCCCAGTGTCCCTCTCACACTCTCATCAAGGTGCTGACTGTCTGCCCCAGTGTCCCAGTGTCCCTCTCACACTCTCCTCAAGGTGCTGACTGTCTGTCCCAGTGCCCCTCTCACACTCTCCTTAAGGTGCTGACTGTCTGTCCCAGTGTCCCTCTCACATTCTCCACAAGCTGCTGACTGTCTGTCCCAGTGTCCCTCTCACACTCTTAGCAAGGTGCTGACTGTCTGCCCCAGTGTCCCAGTGTCCCTCTCACTCTCTCCTCAAGGTGCTGACTGTCTGTCCCGGTGTCCCAGTATCCCTCTCACACTCTCCTCAAGGTGCTGACTGTCTGTCCCAGTGTCCCTCTCACACTCTCATCAAGGTGCTGATTGTCTGTCCCAGTGTCCCAGTGTCCCTCTCACACTCCTCAATGTGCTGACTGTTTGTCCCGGTGTCCCAGTGTCCCTCTCACACTCTCATCAAGGTGCTGACTGTCTGTCCCAGTGTCCCAGTGTCCCTCTCACACTCTCATCAAGGTGCTGACTGTCTGCCCCAGTGTCCCAGTGTCCCTCTCACACTCTCCTCAAGGTGCTGACTGTCTGTCCCAGTGTCCCTCTCACACTCTCCTCAAGGTGCTGACTGTCTGTCCCGGTGTCCCAGTGTCCCTCTCACACTCTCATCAAGGTGCTGACTGTCTGTCCCAGTGTCCCTCTCACACTCTCATCAAGGTGCTGACTATCTGTCCCAGTCTCCCTCTCACACTCTCATCAAGGTGCTGACTGTCTGTCCCGGTGACCCAGTGTCCCCCTCTCACACTCTCCTCAAGGTGCTAACTGTCTGTCCCAGTGTCCCTCTCCCACTCTCCTCAAGGTGCTGACTGACTGTCCCAGTGTCCCTCTCAGACTCTCCGCAAGGTGCTGACTGTCTGCCCCAGTGTCCCAGTGTCCCTCTCACACTCTCATCAAGGTGCTGACTGTCTGCCCCAGTGTCCCTCTCACACTCTCCTCAAGGTGCTGACTGTCTGTCCCAGTGTCCCTCTCACACTCTCCTCAAGGTGCTGACTGTCTGTCCCGGTGTCCCAGTGTCCCTCTCACACTCTCATCAAGGTGCTGACTGTCTGTCCCAGTGTCCCTCTCACACTCGCATCAAGGTGCTGACTATCTGTCCCAGTGTCCCTCTCACACTCTCATCAAGGTGCTGACTGTCTGACCCGGTGACCCAGTGTCCCCCTCTCACACTCTCCTCAAGGTGCGAACTGTCTGTCCCAGTGTCCCTCTCCCACTCTCCTCAAGGTGCTGACTGTCTGTCCCAGTGTCCCTCTCAGACTCTCCGCAAGGTGCTGACTGTCTGCCCCAGTGTCCCAGTGTCCCTCTCACACTCTCATCAAGGTGCTGACTGTCTGCCCCAGTGTCCCTCTCCCACTCTCCTCAAGGTGCTGACTGTCTGTCCCAGTGTCCCTCTCACACTCTCCTCAAGCTGCTGACTGTCTGTTCCGGTGTCCCAGTGTTCCTCTCACACTCTCCTCAACGTGCTGACTGTCTGTCCCGGTGTTCCAGTGTCCCTCTCACACTCTCCTCAAGGTGCTGACTGTCTGTCCCGGTGTCCCAGTGTCCCTCTCACACTCTCCTCAAAGTGCTGACTGTCTGTCTCAGTGTCCCAGTGCCCCCCTCACACTCTCCTCAAGGTGCTGACTATCTGTCTCAGTGTCCCAGTGCCCCCCTCACACTCTCCTCAAGGTGCAGACTGTATGTCCCAGTGTCCCTCTCACACTCTCATCATGGTGCTGACTGTCTGTCCCGGTGTCCCAGTGTCCCTCTCACACTCTCATCAAGGTGCTGACTGTCTGCCCCAGTGTCCCTCTCACACTCTCATCAAGGTGCTGACTATCTGTCCCAGTGTCCCTCTCACACTCTCATCAAGGTGCTGACTGTCTGTCCCAGTGTCCCAGTGTCCCTCTCACACTCTCATCAAGGTGCTGACTGTCTGTCCCAGTGTCCCAGTGTCCCTCTCACACTCCTCAATGTGCTGACTGTCTGTCCCGGTGTCCCAGTGTCCCTCTCACACTCTCATCAAGGTGCTGACTGTCTGTCCCAGTGACCCAGTGTCCCTCTCACACTCTCATCAAGGTGCTGACTGTCTGCCCCAGTGTCCCAGTGTCCCTCTCACACTCTCCTCAAGGTGCTGACTGTCTGTCCCAGTGTCCCTCTCACACTCTCCTCAAGGTGCTGACTGTCTGTCCCGGTGTCCCAGTGTCCCTCTCACACTCTTAACAAGGTGCTGACTGTCTGTCCCAGTGTCCCTCTCACACTCTCATCAAGGTGCTGACTATCTGTCCCAGTGTCCCTCTCACACTCTCATCAAGCTGCTGACTGTCTGTCCCGGTGTCCCAGTGTTCCTCTCACACTCTCCTCAAGGTGCTGACTGTCTGTCCCGGTGTCCCAGTGTCCCTCTCACACGCACCTCAAGCTGCTGACTGTCTGCCCCAGTGTCCCAGTGTCCCTCTCACACTCTCATCAAGGTGCTGACTGTCTGTCCCAGTGTCCCTCTCACACTCTCCTCAAGGTGCTGACTGACTGTCCCAGAGTCCCTCTCAGACTCTCCGCAAGGTGCTGACTGTCTGCCCCAGTGTCCCAGTGTCCCTCTCACACTCTCATCAAGGTGCTGACTGTCTGCCCCAGTGTCCCTCTCACACTCTCCTCAAGGTGCTGACTGTCTGTCCCAGTGTCCCTCTCACACTCTCCTCAAGGTGCTGACTGTCTGTCCCGGTGTCCCAGTGTCCCTCTCACACTCTCATCAAGGTGCTGACTGTCTGTCCCAGTGTCCCTCTCACACTCGCATCAAGGTGCTGACTATCTGTCCCAGTGTCCCTCTCACACTCTCATCAAGGTGCTGACTGTCTGTCCCGGTGACCCAGTGTCCCCCTCTCACACTCTCCTCAAGGTGCGAACTGTCTGTCCCAGTGTCCCTCTCCCACTCTCCTCAAGGTGCTGACTGTCTGTCCCAGTGTCCCTCTCAGACTCTCCGCAAGGTGCTGACTGTCTGCCCCAGTGTCCCAGTGTCCCTCTCACACTCTCATCAAGGTGCTGACTGTCTGCCCCAGTGTCCCTCTCCCACTCTCCTCAAGGTGCTGACTGTCTGTCCCAGTGTCCCTCTCAGACTCTCCGCAAGGTGCTGACTGTCTGCCCCAGTGTCCCAGTGTCCCTCTCACACTCTCATCAAGGTGCTGACTGTCTGCCCCAGTGTCCCTCTCACACTCTCCTCAAGGTGCTGACTGTCTGTCCCAGTGTCCCTCTCACACTCTCCTCAAGCTGCTGACTGTCTGTCCCGGTGTCCCAGTGTTCCTCTCACACTCTCCTCAACGTGCTGACTGTCTGTCCCGGTGTTCCAGTGTCCCTCTCACACTCTCCTCAAGGTGCTGACTGTCTGTCCCGGTGTCCCAGTGTCCCTCTCACACTCTCCTCAAGGTGCTGACTGTCTGTCTCAGTGTCCCAGTGCCCCCCTCACACTCTCCTCAAGGTGCTGACTATCTGTCTCAGTGTCCCAGTGCCCCCCTCACACTCTCCTCAAGGTGCAGACTGTATGTCCCAGTGTCCCTCTCACACTCTCATCATGGTGCTGACTGTCTGTCCCGGTGTCCCAGTGTCCCTCTCACACTCTCATCAAGGTGCTGACTGTCTGCCCCAGTGTCCCTCTCACACTCTCATCAAGGTGCTGACTATCTGTCCCAGTGTCCCTCTCACACTCTCATCAAGGTGCTGACTGTCTGTCCCAGTGTCCCAGTGTCCCTCTCACACTCTCATCAAGGTGCTGACTGTCTGTCCCAGTGTCCCAGTGTCCCTCTCACACTCCTCAATGTGCTGACTGTCTGTCCCGGTGTCCCAGTGTCCCTCTCACACTCTCATCAAGGTGCTGACTGTCTGTCCCAGTGTCCCAGTGTCCCTCTCACACTCTCATCAAGGTGCTGACTGTCTGCCCCAGTGTCCCAGTGTCCCTCTCACACTCTCCTCAAGGTGCTGACTGTCTGTCCCAGTGTCCCTCTCACACTCTCCTCAAGGTGCTGACTGTCTGTCCCGGTGTCCCAGTGTCCCTCTCACACTCTTAACAAGGTGCTGACTGTCTGTCCCAGTGTCCCTCTCACACTCTCATCAAGGTGCTGACTATCTGTCCCAGTGTCCCTCTCACACTCTCATCAAGCTGCTGACTGTCTGTCCCGGTGTCCCAGTGTTCCTCTCACACTCTCCTCAAGGTGCTGACTGTCTGTCCCGGTGTCCCAGTGTCCCTCTCACACGCACCTCAAGCTGCTGACTGTCTGCCCCAGTGTCCCAGTGTCCCTCTCACACTCTCATCAAGGTGCTGACTGTCTGTCCCAGTGTCCCTCTCACACTCTCCTCAAGGTGCTGACTGTCTGTCCCACTGTCCCTCTCACACTCTCCTCAAGGTGGTGAATGCCTGTCCCAGTGTCACAGTGTCCCTCTCACACTCTCCTCAAGGTGCTGACTGTCTGTCCCGGTGTCCCAGTGTCCCTCTCACACTCTCCTCAAGGTGCTGACTGTCTGTCCCGGTGTCCCAGTGTCCCTCTCACACTCTCCTCAAGGTGCTGACTGTCTGTCTCAGTGTCCCAGTGCCCCCCTCACACTCTCCTCAAGGTGCTGACTATCTGTCTCAGTGTCCCAGTGCCCCCCTCACACTCTCCTCAAGGTGCAGACTGTATGTCCCAGTGTCCCTCTCACACTCTCATCATGGTGCTGACTGTCTGTCCCGGTGTCCCAGTGTCCCTCTCACACTCTCATCAAGGTGCTGACTGTCTGCCCCAGTGTCCCTCTCACACTCTCATCAAGGTGCTGACTATCTGTCCCAGTGTCCCTCTCACACTCTCATCAAGGTGCTGACTGTCTGTCCCGGTGACCCAGTGTCCAACTCTCACACTCTCCTCAAGGTGCTAACTATCTGCCCCAGTGTCCCTCTCACACTCTCATCAAGGTGCTGACTATCTGTCCCAGTGTCCCTCTCACACTCTCATCAAGGTGCTGACTATCTGTCCCAGTGTCCCTCTCACACTCTCATCAAGCTGCTGACTGTCTGTCCCGGTGTCCCAGTGTTCCTCTCACACTCTCCTCAAGGTGCTGACTGTCTGTCCCGGTGTCCCAGTGTCCCTCTCACACGCACCTCAAGCTGCTGACTGTCTGCCCCAGTGTCCCAGTGTCCCTCTCACACTCTCATCAAGGTGCTGACTGTCTGTCCCAGTGTCCCTCTCACACTCTCCTCAAGGTGCTGACTGACTGTCCCAGAGTCCCTCTCAGACTCTCCGCAAGGTGCTGACTGTCTGCCCCAGTGTCCCAGTGTCCCTCTCACACTCTCATCAAGGTGCTGACTGTCTGCCCCAGTGTCCCTCTCACACTCTCCTCAAGGTGCTGACTGTCTGTCCCAGTGTCCCTCTCACACTCTCCTCAAGGTGCTGACTGTCTGTCCCGGTGTCCCAGTGTCCCTCTCACACTCTCATCAAGGTGCTGACTGTCTGTCCCAGTGTCCCTCTCACACTCGCATCAAGGTGCTGACTATCTGTCCCAGTGTCCCTCTCACACTCTCATCAAGGTGCTGACTGTCTGTCCCGGTGACCCAGTGTCCCCCTCTCACACTCTCCTCAAGGTGCGAACTGTCTGTCCCAGTGTCCCTCTCCCACTCTCCTCAAGGTGCTGACTGTCTGTCCCAGTGTCCCTCTCAGACTCTCCGCAAGGTGCTGACTGTCTGCCCCAGTGTCCCAGTGTCCCTCTCACACTCTCATCAAGGTGCTGACTGTCTGCCCCAGTGTCCCTCTCCCACTCTCCTCAAGGTGCTGACTGTCTGTCCCAGTGTCCCTCTCAGACTCTCCGCAAGGTGCTGACTGTCTGCCCCAGTGTCCCAGTGTCCCTCTCACACTCTCATCAAGGTGCTGACTGTCTGCCCCAGTGTCCCTCTCACACTCTCCTCAAGGTGCTGACTGTCTGTCCCAGTGTCCCTCTCACACTCTCCTCAAGCTGCTGACTGTCTGTCCCGGTGTCCCAGTGTTCCTCTCACACTATCCTCAACGTGCTGACTGTCTGTCCCGGTGTTCCAGTGTCCCTCTCACACTCTCCTCAAGGTGCTGACTGTCTGTCCCGGTGTCCCAGTGTCCCTCTCACACTCTCCTCAAGGTGCTGACTGTCTGTCTCAGTGTCCCAGTGCCCCCCTCACACTCTCCTCAAGGTGCTGACTATCTGTCTCAGTGTCCCAGTGCCCCCCTCACACTCTCCTCAAGGTGCAGACTGTATGTCCCAGTGTCCCTCTCACACTCTCATCATGGTGCTGACTGTCTGTCCCGGTGTCCCAGTGTCCCTCTCACACTCTCATCAAGGTGCTGACTGTCTGCCCCAGTGTCCCTCTCACACTCTCATCAAGGTGCTGACTATCTGTCCCAGTGTCCCTCTCACACTCTCAACAAGGTGCTGACTGTCTGTCCCAGTGTCCCAGTGTCCCTCTCACACTCTCATCAAGGTGCTGACTGTCTGTCCCAGTGTCCCAGTGTCCCTCTCACACTCCTCAATGTGCTGACTGTCTGTCCCGGTGTCCCAGTGTCCCTCTCACACTCTCATCAAGGTGCTGACTGTCTGTCCCAGTGTCCCAGTGTCCCTCTCACACTCTCATCAAGGTGCTGACTGTCTGCCCCAGTGTCCCAGTGTCCCTCTCACACTCTCCTCAAGGTGCTGACTGTCTGTCCCAGTGTCCCTCTCACACTCTCCTCAAGGTGCTGACTGTCTGTCCCGGTGTCCCAGTGTCCCTCTCACACTCTTAACAAGGTGCTGACTGTCTGTCCCAGTGTCCCTCTCACACTCTCATCAAGGTGCTGACTATCTGTCCCAGTGTCCCTCTCACACTCTCATCAAGCTGCTGACTGTCTGTCCCGGTGTCCCAGTGTTCCTCTCACACTCTCCTCAAGGTGCTGACTGTCTGTCCCGGTGTCCCAGTGTCCCTCTCACACGCACCTCAAGCTGCTGACTGTCTGCCCCAGTGTCCCAGTGTCCCTCTCACACTCTCATCAAGGTGCTGAGTGTCTGTCCCAGTGTCCCTCTCACACTCTCCTCAAGGTGCTGACTGTCTGTCCCACTGTCCCTCTCACACTCTCCTCAAGGTGGTGAATGCCTGTCCCAGTGTCACAGTGTCCCTCTCACACTCTCCTCAAGGTGCTGACTGTCTGTCCCGGTGTCCCAGTGTCCCTCTCACACTCTCCTCAAGGTGCTGACTGTCTGTCCCGGTGTCCCAGTGTCCCTCTCACACTCTCCTCAAGGTGCTGACTGTCTGTCTCAGTGTCCCAGTGCCCCCCTCACACTCTCCTCAAGGTGCTGACTATCTGTCTCAGTGTCCCAGTGCCCCCCTCACACTCTCCTCAAGGTGCAGACTGTATGTCCCAGTGTCCCTCTCACACTCTCATCATGGTGCTGACTGTCTGTCCCGGTGTCCCAGTGTCCCTCTCACACTCTCATCAAGGTGCTGACTGTCTGCCCCAGTGTCCCTCTCACACTCTCATCAAGGTGCTGACTATCTGTCCCAGTGTCCCTCTCACACTCTCATCAAGGTGCTGACTGTCTGTCCCGGTGACCCAGTGTCCAACTCTCACACTCTCCTCAAGGTGCTAACTGTCTGTCCCAGTGTCCCTCTCCCACTCTCCTCAAGGTGCTGACTGTCTGTCCCAGTGTCCCTCTCACACTCTCCGCAATGTGCTGACTGTCTGTCCCAGTGTCCCGCTCTCACACTCTCCTCAAGGTGCTGACTGTCTGCCCCAGTGTCCCTCTCACACTCTCCTCAAGGTGCTGACTGTCTGTCCCACTGTCCCTCTCACACTCTCCTCAAGGTGCTGAATGCCTGTCCCACTGTCCCAGTGTCCCTCTCACACTCTCCTCAAGGTGCTGACTGTCTGTCCCGGTGTCCCAGTGTTCCTCTCACATTCTCCTCAAGGTGCTGACTGTCTGTCCCGGTGTCCCAGTGTCCCTCTCACACTCTCCTCAAGGTGCTGACTGTCTGCCCCAGTGTCCCAGTGTCCCTCTCACACTCTCATCAAGGTGCTGACTGTCTGTCCCAGTGTCCCTCTCACACTCTCCTCAAGGTGCTGACTGTCTGTCCCAGTGTCCCTCTCACACTCTCCTCAAGGTGCTGACTGTCTGTCCCACTGTCCCCCCTCTCACACTCTCCTCAAGGTGCTGAATGCCTGTCCCAGTGTCCCAGTGTCCCTCTCACACTCTCCTCAAGGTGCTGACTGTCTGTCCCGGTGTCCCAGTGTCCCTCTCACACTCTCCCCATGGTGCTGACTGTCTGTCCCGGTGTCCCAGTGTCCCTCTCACACTCTCCTCAAGGTGCTGACTGTTTGTCTCAGTGTCCCAGTGCCCCCCTCACACTCTCCTCAAGGTGCTGACTATCTGTCTCAGTGTCCCAGTGCCCCCCTCACACTCTCCTCAAGATGCAGACTGTATGTCCCAGTGTCCCTCTCACACTCTCATCAAGGTGCTGACTGTCTGCCCCAGTGTCCCAGTGTCCCTCTCACAATCTCCTCAAGGTGCTGACTGTCTGTCCCGGTGTCCCAGTATCCCTCTCACACTCTCATCAAGGTGCTGACTGTCTGTCCCAGTGTCCCTCTCACACTCTCATCAAGGTGCTGACTGTCTGTCCCGGTGACCCAGTGTCCCCCTCTCACACTCTCCTCAAGGTACTGACTGTCTGTCCCAGTGTCCCTCTCACACTCTCCTCAACGTGCTGACTGTCTGTCCCAGTGTCCCCCTCTCACACTCTCCTCAAGGTGCTGACTGTCTGCCCCAGTGTCCCAGTGTCCCTCTCACACTCTCATCAAGGTGCTGACTGTCTGTCCCAGTGTCCCTCTCACACTCTCCTCAAGGTGCTGACTGTCTGTCCCAGTGTTCCTCTCACACTCTCCTCAAGGTGCTGACTGTCTGTCCCGGTGTCCCAGTGTCCCTCTCACACTCTCCTCAAGGTGCTGACTGTCTGTCCCGGTGTCCCAGTACCCCTCTCACACTCTCCTCAAGGTGCTGACTGCCTGTCCCGGTGTCCCAGTCTCCCCCTCTCACACTCTCATCAAGGTGCTGACTGTCTGTCCCGGTATCCCAGTGTCCCTCTCACACTCTCCCCAAGGTGCTGACTGTCTGTCCCAGTGTCCCTCTCACACTCTCATCAAGGTGCTGACTGTCTGTCCCAGTTTCCCTCTCACACTCTCCTTAAGGTGCTGACTGTCTGTCCCAGTGTCCCTCTCACACTCTCATCAAGGTGCTGACTGTCTGCCCCAGTGTCCCAAGTGTCCCTCTCACACTCTCCTCAAGGTGCTGACTGTCTGTCCCAGTGCCCCTCTCACACTCTCCTTAAGGTGCTGACTGTCTGTCCCAGTGTCCCTCTCACATTCTCCACAAGCTGCTGACTGTCTGTCCCAGTGTCCCTCTCACACTCTCATCAAGGTGCTGACTGTCTGCCCCAGTGTCCCAGTGTCCCTCTCACTCTCTCCTCAAGGTGCTGACTGTCTGTCCCGGTGTCCCAGTATCCCTCTCACACTCTCCTCAAGGTGCTGACTGTCTGTCCCAGTGTCCCAGTGTCCCTCTCACACTCTCATCAAGGTGCTGACTGTCTGTCCCAGTGTCCCAGTGTCCCTCTCACACTCCTCAATGTGCTGACTGTCTGTCCCGGTGTCCCAGTGTCCCTCTCACACTCTCATCAAGGTGCTGACTGTCTGTCCCAGTGTCCCAGTGTCCCTCTCACACTCTCATCAAGGTGCTGACTGTCTGCCCCAGTGTCCCAGTGTCCCTCTCACACTCTCCTCAAGGTGCTGACTGTCTGTCCCAGTGTCCCTCTCACACTCTCCTCAAGGTGCTGACTGTCTGTCCCGGTGTCCCAGTGTCCCTCTCACACTCTCATCAAGGTGCTGACTGTCTGTCCCAGTGTCCCTCTCACACTCTCATCAAGGTGCTGACTATCTGTCCCAGTGTCCCTCTCACACTCTCATCTAGGTGCTGACTGTCTGTCCCGGTGACCCAGTGTCCCCCTCTCACACTCTCCTCAAGGTGCTAACTGTCTGTCCCAGTGTCCCTCTCCCACTCTCCTCAAGGTGCTGACTGTCTGTCCCAGTGTCCCTCTCAGACTCTCCGCAAGGTGCTGACTGTCTGCCCCAGTGTCCCAGTGTCCCTCTCACACTCTCATCAAGGTGCTGACTGTCTGCCCCAGTGTCCCTCTCACACTCTCCTCAAGGTGCTGACTGTCTGTCCCAGTGTCCCTCTCACACTCTCCTCAAGGTGCTGACTGTCTGTCCCGGTGTCCCAGTGTCCCTCTCACACTCTCATCAAGGTGCTGACTGTCTGTCCCAGTGTCCCTCTCACACTCGCATCAAGGTGCTGACTATCTGTCCCAGTGTCCCTCTCACACTCTCATCAAGGTGCTGACTGTCTGTCCCGGTGACCCAGTGTCCCCCTCTCACACTCTCCTCAAGGTGCTAACTGTCTGTCCCAGTGTCCCTCTCCCACTCTCCTCAAGGTGCTGACTGTCTGTCCCAGTGTCCCTCTCAGACTCTCCGCAAGGTGCTGACTGTCTGCCCCAGTGTCCCAGTGTCCCTCTCGCACTCTCATCAAGGTGCTGACTGTCTGCCCCAGTGTCCCTCTCACACTCTCCTCAAGGTGCTGACTGTCTGTCCCAGTGTCCCTCTCACACTCTCCTCAAGGTCCCGACTGTCTGTCCCACTGTCCCTCTCACACTCTCCTCAAGGTGCTGAATGCCTGCCCCAGTGTCCCTCTCACACTCTCCTCAAGCTGCTGACTGTCTGTCCCGGTGTCCCAGTGTTCCTCTCACACTCTCCTCAACGTGCTGACTGTCTGTCCCGGTGTCCCAGTGTCCCTCTCACACTCACCTCAAGCTGCTGACTGTCTGCCCCAGTGTCCCAGTGTCCCTCTCACACTCTCATCAAGGTGCTGACTGTCTGTCCCAGTGTCCCTCTCACACTCTCCTCAAGGTGCTGACTGTCTGTCCCACTGTCCCTCTCACACTCTCCTCAAGGTGCTGAATGCCTGTCCCAGTGTCCCAGTGTCCCTCTCACACTCTCCTCAAGGTGCTGACTGTCTGTCCCGGTGTTCCAGTGTCCCTCTCACACTCTCCTCAAGGTGCTGACTGTCTGTCCCGGTGTCCCAGTGTCCCTCTCACACTCTCCTCAAGGTGCTGACTGTCTGTCTCAGTGTCCCAGTGCCCCCCTCACACTCTCCTCAAGGTGCTGACTATCTGTCTCAGTGTCCCAGTGCCCCCCTCACACTCTCCTCAAGGTGCAGACTGTATGTCCCAGTGTCCCTCTCACACTCTCATCATGGTGCTGACTGTCTGTCCCGGTGTCCCAGTGTCCCTCTCACACTCTCATCAAGGTGCTGACTGTCTGCCCCAGTGTCCCTCTCACACTCTCATCAAGGTGCTGACTATCTGTCCCAGTGTCCCTCTCACACTCTCATCAAGGTGCTGACTGTCTTTCCCGGTGACCCAGTGTCCCCCTCTCACACTCTCCTCAAGGCGCTAACTGTCTGTCCCAGTGTCCCTCTCCCACTCTCCTCAAGGTGCTGACTGTCTGTCCCAGTGTCCCTCTCACACTCTCCGCAATGTGCTGACTGTCTGTCCCAGTGTCCCTCTCCCACTCTCCTCAAGGCGCTAACTGTCTGTCCCAGTGTCCCTCTCCCACTCTCCTCAAGGTGCTGACTGTCTGTCCCAGTGTCCCTCTCACACTCTCCTCAAGGTGCTGACTGTCTGCCCCAGTGTCCCAGTGTCCCTCTCACACTCTCATCAAGGTGCTGACTGTCTGTCCCAGTGTCCCTCTCACACTCTCCTCAAGGTGCTGACTGTCTGTCCCAGTGTCCCTCTCACACTCTCCTCAAGGTCCTGACTGTCTGTCCCACTGTCCCTCTCACACTCTCCTCAAGGTGCTGAATGCCTGTCCCAGTGTCCCAGTGTCCCTCTCACACTCTCCTCAAGGTGCTGACTGTCTGTCCCGGTGCCCCAGTGTTCCTCTCACACTCTCCTCAAGGTGCTGACTGTCTGTCCCGGTGTCCCAGTGTCCCTCTCACACTCTCCTCAAGGTGCTGACTGTCTGCCCCAGTGTCCCAGTGTCCCTCTCACACTCTCATCAAGGTGCTGACTGTCTGTCCCAGTTTCCCTCTCACACTCTCCTCAAGGTGCTGACTGTCTGTCCCAGTGTCCCTCTCACACTCTCCTCAAGGTGCTGACTGTCTGTCCCACTGTCCCCCCTCTCACACTCTCCTCAAGGTGCTGAATGCCTGTCCCAGTGTCCCAGTGTCCCTCTCACACTCTCCTCAAGGTGCTGACTGTCTGTCCCGGTGTCCCAGTGTCCCTCTCACACTCTCCTCAAGGTGCTGACTGTCTGTCCCGGTGTCCCAGTGTCCCTCTCACACTCTCCTCAAGGTGCTGACTGTCTGTCTCAGTGTCCCAGTGCCCCCCTCACACTCTCCTCAAGGTGCTGACTATCTGTCTCAGTGTCCCAGTGCCCCCCTCACACTCTCCTCAAGGTGCAGACTGTATGTCCCAGTGTCCCTCTCACACTCTCATCAAGGTGCTGACTGTCTGCCCCAGTGTCCCAGTGTCCCTCTCACACTCTCCTCAAGGTGCTGACTGTCTGTCCCGGTGTCCCAGTATCCCTCTCACACTCTCATCAAGGTGCTGACTGTCTGTCCCAGTGTCCGTCTCACACTCTCATCAAGGTGCTGACTGTCTGTCCCGGTGACCCAGTGTCCCCCTCTCACACTCCCCTCAAGGTGCTAACTGTCTGTCCCAGTGTCCCTCTCACACTCTCCTCAAGGTGCTGACTGTCTGTCCCAGTGTCCCTCTCACACTCTCCTCAAGGTGCTGACTGTCTGTCCCAGTGTCCCCCTCTCACACTCTCCTCAAGGTGCTGACTGTCTGTCCCAGTGTCCCTCTCACACTCTCCACAAGGTGCTGACTGTCTGTCCCAGTGTCCCTCTCACACTCTCATCAAGGTGCTGACTGTCTGCCCCAGTGTCCCAGTGTCCCTCTCACACTCTCCTCAAGGTGCTGACTGTCTGCCCCAGTGTCCCAGTGTCCCTCTCACTCTCTCCTCAAGGTGCTGACTGTCTGTCCCAGTGTCCCCCTCTCACACTCTCCCTAAGGTGCTGACTGTCTGTCCCAGTGTCCCTCTCACACTCTCCACACGGTGCTGACTGTCTGTCCCAGTGTCCCTCTCACACTCTCATCAAGGTGCTGACTGTCTGCCCCAGTGTCCCAGTGTCCCTCTCACACTCTCCTCAAGGTGCTGACTGTCTGTCCCGCTGTCCCAGTATCCCTCTCACACTCTCCTCAAGGTGCTGACTGTCTGTCCCAGTGTCCCTCTCACACTCTCCTTAAGGTGCTGACTGTCTGTCCCAGTGTCCCTCTCACACTCTCAGCAAGGTGCTGACTGTCTGTCCCAGTGTCCCAGTGTCCCTCTCACACTCTCCTCAATGTGCTGACTGTCTGTCCCGGTGTCCCAGTGTCCCTCTCACACTCTCATCAAGGTGCTGACTGTCTGTCCCAGTGTCCCTCTCACACTCTCCTTAAGGTGCTGACTGTCTGTCCCAGTGTCCCTCTCACACTCTCATCAAGGTGCTGACTGTCTGCCCCAATGTCCCAGTGTCCCTCTCACACTCTCCTCAAGGTGCTGACTGTCTGTCCCAGTGCCCCTCTCACACTCTCCTTAAGGTGCTGACTGTCTGTCCCAGTGTCCCTCTCACATTCTCCACAAGCTGCTGACTGTCTGTCCCAGTGTCCCTCTCACACTCTCATCAAGGTGCTGACTGTCTGCCCCAGTGTCCCAGTGTCCCTCTCACTCGCTCCTCAAGGTGCTGACTGTCTGTCCCGGTGTCCCAGTATCCCTCTCACACTCTCCTCAAGGTCCTGACTGTCTGTCCCAGTGTCCCAGTGTCCCTCTCACACTCTCATCAAGGGGCTGACTGTCTGTCCCAGTGTCCCAGTGTCCCTCTCACACTCCTCAATGTGCTGACTGCCTGTCCCGGTGTCCCAGTGTCCCTCTCACACTCTCATCAAGGTGCTGACTGTCTGTCCCAGTGTCCCAGTGTCCCTCTCACACTCTCATCAAGGTGCTGACTGTCTGCCCCAGTGTCCCAGTGTCCCTCTCACACTCTCCTCAAGGTGCTGACTGTCTGACCCAGTGTCCCTCTCACTCTCTCCTCAAGGTGCTGACTGTCTGTCCCAGTGTCCCTCTCACACTCTCCTCAAGGTGCTGACTGTCTGTCCCGGTGTCCCAGTGTCCCTCTCACACTCTCATCAAGGTGCTGACTGTCTGTCCCAGTGTCCCTCTCACACTCTCATCAAGGTGCTGACTATCTGTCCCAGTGTCCCTCTCACACTCTCATCAAGGTGCTGACTGTCTGTCCCGGTGACCCAGTGTCCCCCTCTCACACTCTCCTCAAGGTGCTAACGGTCTGTCCCAGTGTCCCTCTCCCACTCTCCTCAAGGTGCTGACTGTCTGTCCCAGTGTCCCTCTCAGACTCTCCGCAAGGTGCTGACTGTCTGCCCCAGTGTCCCAGTGTCCCTCTCACACTCTCATCAAGGTGCTGACTGTCTGCCCCAGTGTCCCTCTCACACTCTCCTCAAGGTGCTGACTGTCTGTCCCAGTGTCCCTCTCACACTCTCCTCAAGGTCCTGACTGTCTGTCCCACTGTCCCTCTCACACTCTCCTCAAGGTGCTGAATGCCTGTCCCAGTGTCCCTCTCACACTCTCCTCAAGCTGCTGACTGTCTGTCCCGGTGTCCCAGTGTTCCTCTCACACTCTCCTCAAGGTGCTGACTGTCTGTCCCGGTGTCCCAGTGTCCCTCTCACACTCACCTCAAGCTGCTGAGTGTCTGCCCCAGTGTCCCAGTGTCCCTCTCACACTCTCATCAAGGTGCTGACTGTCTGTCCCAGTGTCCCTCTCACACTCTCCTCAAGGTGCTGACTGTCTGTCCCACTGTCCCTCTCACACTCTCCTCAAGGTGCTGAATGCCTGTCCCAGTGTCCCAGTGTCCCTCTCACACTCTCCTCAAGGTGCTGACTGTTTTTCCGGTTTCCCAGTGTCCCTCTCACACTCTCCTCAAGGTGCTGACTGTCTGTCCCGGTGTCCCAGTGTCCCTCTCACACTCTCCTCAAGGTGCTGACTGTCTGTCTCAGTGTCCCAGTGCCCCCCTCATACTCTCCTCAAGGTGCTGACTATCTGTCTCAGTGTCCCAGTGCCCCCCTCACACTCTCCTCAAGGTGCAGACTGTATGTCCCAGTGTCCCTCTCACACTCTCATCATGGTGCTGACTGTCTGTCCTGGTGTCCCAGTGTCCCTCTCACACTCTCATCAAGGTGCTGACTGTCTGCCCCAGTGTCCCTCTCACACTCTCATCAAGGTGCTGACTATCTGTCCCAGTGTCCCTCTCACACTCTCATCAAGGTGCTGACTGTCTGTCCCGGTGACCCAGTGTCCCCCTCTCACACTCTCCTCAAGGTGCTAACTGTCTGTCCCAGTGTCCCTCTCCCACTCTCCTCAAGGTGCTGACTGTCTGTCCCAGTGTCCCTCTCACACTCTCCGCAATGTGCTGACTGTCTGTCCCAGTGTCCCGCTCTCACACTCTCCTCAAGGTGCTGACTGTCTGTCCCGGTGTCCCAGTGTCCCTCTCACACTCTCCTCAAGGTGCTGACTGTCTGTCTCAGTGTCCCAGTGCCCCCCTCACACTCTCCTCAAGGTGCTGACTATCTGTCTCAGTGTCCCAGTGCCCCCCTCACACTCTCCTCAAGGTGCAGACTGCATGTCCCAGTGTCCCTCTCACACTCTCAGCAAGGTGCTGACTGTCTGCCCCAGTGTCCCAGTGTCCCTCTCACACTCTCCTCAAGGTGCTGACTGTCTGTCCCGGTGTCCCAGTATCCCTCTCACACTCTCATCAAGGTGCTGACTGTCAGTCCCAGTGTCCCTCTCACACTCTCATCAAGGTGCTGACTGTCTGTCCCGGTGACCCAGTGTCCCGCTCTCACACTCTCCTCAAGGTGCTGACTGTCTGTCCCAGTGTCCCTCTCACACTCTCCTCAAGGTGCTGACTGTCTGTCCCAGTGTCCCCCTCTCACACTCTCCTCAAGGTGCTGACTGTCTGCCCCAGTTTCCCAGTGTCCCTCTCACACTCTCATCAAGGTGCTGACTGTCTGTCCCAGTGTCCCTCTCACACTCTCCTCAAGGTGCTGTCTGTCTATCCCAGTGTTCCTCTCACACTCTCCTCAAGGTGCTGACTGTCTGTCCCGGTGTCCCAGTGTCCCTCTCACACTCTCCTCAAGGTGCTGACTGTCTGTCCCGGTGTCCCAGTACCCCTCTCACACTCTCCTCAAGGTGCTGACTGCCTGTCCCGGTGTCCCAGTCTCCCCCTCTCACACTCTCATCAAGGTGCTGACTGTCTGTCCCGGTATCCCAGTGTCCCTCTCACACTCTCCCCAAGGTGCTGACTGTCTGTCCCAGTGTCCCTCTCACACTCTCATCAAGGTGCTGACTGTCTGTCCCAGTGTCCCTCTCACACTCTCCTTAAGGTGCTGACTGTCTGTCCCAGTGTCCCTCTCACACTCTCATCAAGGTGCTGACTGTCTGCCCCAGTGTCCCAGTGTCCCTCTCACACTCTCCTCAAGGTGCTGACTGTCTGTCCCAGTGCCCCTCTCACACTCTCCTTAAGGTGCTGACTGTCTGTCCCAGTGTCCCTCTCACATTCTCCACAAGCTGCTGACTGCCTGTCCCAGTGTCCCTCTCACACTCTCATCAAGGTGCTGACTGTCTGCCCCAGTGTCCCAGTGTCCCTCTCACTCTCTCCCCAAGGTGCTGACTGTCTGTCCCGGTGTCCCAGTATCCCTCTCACACTCTCCTCAAGGTGCTGACTGTCTGTCCCAGTGTCCCAGTGTCCCTCTCACACTCTCATCAAGGTGCTGACTGTCTGTCCCAGTGTCCCAGTGTCCCTCTCACACTCCTCAATGTGCTGACTGTCTGTCCCGGTGTCCCAGTGTCCCTCTCACACTCTCATCAAGGTGCTGACTGTCTGTCCCAGTGTCCCAGTGTCCCTCTCACACTCTCATCAAGGTGCTGACTCTCTGCCCCAGTGTCCCAGTGTCCCTCTCACACTCTCCTCAAGGTGCTGACTGTCTGTCCCAGTGTCCCTCTCACATTCTCCTCAAGGTGCTGACTGTCTGTCCCGGTGTCCCAGTGTCCCTCTCACACTCTCATCAAGGTGCTGACTGTCTGTCCCAGTGTCCCTCTCACACTCTCATCAAGGTGCTGACTATCTGTCCCAGTGTCCCTCTCACACTCTCATCAAGGTGCTGACTGTCTGTCCCGGTGACCCAGTGTCCCCCTCTCACACTCTCCTCAAGGTGCTAACTGTCTGTCCCAGTGTCCCTCTCCCACTCTCCTCAAGGTGCTGACTGTCTGTCCCAGTGTCCCTCTCAGACTCTCCGCAAGGTGCTGACTGTCTGCCCCAGTGTCCCAGTGTCCCTCTCACAATCTCATCAAGGTGCTGACTGTCTGCCCCAGTGTCCCTCTCACACTCTCCTCAAGGTGCTGACTGTCTGTCCCAGTGTCCCTCTCACACTCTCCTCAAGGTGCTGACTGTCTGTCCCGGTGTCCCAGTGTCCCTCTCACACTCTCATCAAGGTGCTGACTGTCTGTCCCAGTGTCCCTCCCACACTCGCATCAAGGTGCTGACTATCTGTCCCAGTGTCCCTCTCACACTCTCATCAAGGTGCTGACTGTCTGTCCCGGTGACCCAGTGTCCCCCTCTCACACTCTCCTCAAGGTGCTAACTGTCTGTCCCAGTGTCCCTCTCCCACTCTCCTCAAGGTGCTGACTGTCTGTCCCAGTGTCCCTCTCAGACTCTCCGCAAGGTGCTGACTGTCTGCCCCAGTGTCCCAGTGTCCCTCTCACACTCTCATCAAGGTGCTGACTGTCTGCCCCAGTGTCCCTCTCACACTCTCCTCAAGGTGCTGACTGTCTGTCCCAGTGTCCCTCTCACACTCTCCTCAAGGTCCCGACTGTCTGTCCCACTGTCCCTCTCACACTCTCCTCAAGGTGCTGAATGCCTGTCCCAGTGTCCCTCTCACACTCTCCTCAAGCTGCTGACTGTCTGTCCCGGTGTCCCAGTGTTCCTCTCACTCTCTCCTCAACGTGCTGACTGTCTGTCCCGGTGTCCCAGTGTCCCTCTCACACTCACCTCAAGCAGCTGAATGTCTGCTCCAGTGTCCCAGTGTCCCTCTCACACTCTCATCAAGGTGCTGACTGTCTGTCCCAGTGTCCCTCTCACACTCTCCTCAAGGTGCTGACTGTCTGTCCCACTGTCCCTCTCACACTCTCCTCAAGGTGCTGAATGCCTGTCCCAGTGTCCCAGTGTCCCTCTCACACTCTCCTCAAGGTGCTGACTGTCTGTCCCGGTGTTCCAGTGTCCCTCTCACACTCTCCTCAAGGTGCTGACTGTCTGTCCCGGTGTCCCAGTGTCCCTCTCACACTCTCCTCAAGGTGCTGACTGTCTGTCTCAGTGTCCCAGTGCCCCCCTCACACTCTCCTCAAGGTGCAGACTGTATGTCCCAGTGTCCCTCTCACACTCTCCTCAAGGTGCTGACTGTCTGTCTCAGTGTCCCAGTGCCCCCCTCACACTCTCCTCAAGGTGCAGACTGTATGTCCCAGTGTCCCTCTCACACTCTCATCATGGTGCTGACTGTCTGTCCCAGTGTCCCTCTCACACTCTCATCAAGGTGCTGACTGTCTGTCCCAGTGTCCCTCTCACACTCTCCTTAAGGTGCTGACTGTCTGTCCCAGTGTCCCTCTCACACTCTCATCAAGGTGCTGACTGTCTGCCCCAGTGTCCCAGTGTCCCTCTCACACTCTCCTCAAGGTGCTGACTGTCTGTCCCAGTGCCCCTCTCACACTCTCCTTAAGGTGCTGACTGTCTGTCCCAGTGTCCCTCTCACATTCTCCACAAGCTGCTGACTGTCTGTCCCAGTGTCCCTCTCACACTCTCATCAAGGTGCTGACTGTCTGCCCCAGTGTCCCAGTGTCCCTCTCACTCTCTCCCCAAGGTGCTGACTGTCTGTCCCGGTGTCCCAGTATCCCTCTCACACTCTCCTCAAGGTGCTGACTGTCTGTCCCAGTGTCCCAGTGTCCCTCTCACACTCTCATCAAGGTGCTGACTGTCTGTCCCAGTGTCCCAGTGTCCCTCTCACACTCCTCAATGTGCTGACTGTCTGTCCCGGTGTCCCAGTGTCCCTCTCACACTCTCATCAAGGTGCTGACTGTCTGTCCCAGTGTCCCAGTGTCCCTCTCACACTCTCATCAAGGTGCTGACTCTCTGCCCCAGTGTCCCAGTGTCCCTCTCACACTCTCCTCAAGGTGCTGACTGTCTGTCCCAGTGTCCCTCTCACATTCTCCTCAAGGTGCTGACTGTCTGTCCCGGTGTCCCAGTGTCCCTCTCACACTCTCATCAAGGTGCTGACTGTCTGTCCCAGTGTCCCTCTCACACTCTCATCAAGGTGCTGACTATCTGTCCCAGTGTCCCTCTCACACTCTCATCAAGGTGCTGACTGTCTGTCCCGGTGACCCAGTGTCCCCCTCTCACACTCTCCTCAAGGTGCTAACTGTCTGTCCCAGTGTCCCTCTCCCACTCTCCTCAAGGTGCTGACTGTCTGTCCCAGTGTCCCTCTCAGACTCTCCGCAAGGTGCTGACTGTCTGCCCCAGTGTCCCAGTGTCCCTCTCACAATCTCATCAAGGTGCTGACTGTCTGCCCCAGTGTCCCTCTCACACTCTCCTCAAGGTGCTGACTGTCTGTCCCAGTGTCCCTCTCACACTCTCCTCAAGGTGCTGACTGTCTGTCCCGGTGTCCCAGTGTCCCTCTCACACTCTCATCAAGGTGCTGACTGTCTGTCCCAGTGTCCCTCTCACACTCGCATCAAGGTGCTGACTATCTGTCCCAGTGTCCCTCTCACACTCTCATCAAGGTGCTGACTGTCTATCCCGGTGACCCAGTGTCCCCCTCTCACACTCTCCTCAAGGTGCTAACTGTCTGTCCCAGTGTCCCTCTCCCACTCTCCGCAAGGTGCTGACTGTCTGCCCCAGTGTCCCAGTGTCCCTCTCACACTCTCATCAAGGTGCTGACTGTCTGCCCCAGTGTCCCTCTCACACTCTCCTCAAGGTGCTGACTGTCTGTCCCAGTGTCCCTCTCACACTCTCCTCAAGGTCCCGACTGTCTGTCCCATTGTCCCTCTCACACTCTCCTCAAGGTGCTGAATGCCTGTCCCAGTGTCCCTCTCACACTCTCCTCAAGCTGCTGACTGTCTGTCCCGGTGTCCCAGTGTTCCTCTCACACTCTCCTCAACGTGCTGACTGTCTGTCCCGGTGTCCCAGTGTCCCTCTCACACTCACCTCAAGCAGCTGAATGTCTGCTCCAGTGTCCCAGTGTCCCTCTCACACTCTCATCAAGGTGCTGACTGTCTGTCCCAGTGTCCCTCTCACACTCTCCTCAAGGTGCTGACTGTCTGTCCCACTGTCCCTCTCACACTCTCCTCAAGGTGCTGAATGCCTGTCCCAGTGTCCCAGTGTCCCTCTCACACTCTCCTCAAGGTGCTGACTGTCTGTCCCGGTGTTCCAGTGTCCCTCTCACACTCTCCTCAAGGTGCTGACTGTCTGTCCCGGTGTCCCAGTGTCCCTCTCACACTCTCCTCAAGGTGCTGACTGTCTGTCTCAGTGTCCCAGTGCCCCCCTCACACTCTCCTCAAGGTGCAGACTGTATGTCCCAGTGTCCCTCTCACACTCTCCTCAAGGTGCTGACTGTCTGTCTCAGTGTCCCAGTGCCCCCCTCACACTCTCCTCAAGGTGCAGACTGTATGTCCCAGTGTCCCTCTCACACTCTCATCATGGTGCTGACTGTCTGTCCCGGTGTCCCAGTGTCCCTCTCACACTCTCATCAAGGTGCTGACTGTCTGCCCCAGTGTCCCTCTCACACTCTCATCAAGGTGCTGACTATCTGTCCCAGTGTCCCTCTCACACTCTCATCAAGGTGCTGACTGTCTGTCCCGGTGACCCAGTGTCCCCCTCTCACACTCTCCTCAAGGTGCTAACTGTCTGTCCCAGTGTCCCTCTCCCACTCTCCTCAAGGTGCTGACTGTCTGTCCCAGTGTCCCTCTCACACTCTCCGCAATGTGCTGACTGTCTGTCCCAGTGTCCCGCTCTCACACTCTCCTCAAGGTGCTGACTGTCTGCCCCAGTGTCCCAGTGTCCCTCTCACACTCTCATCAAGGTGCTGACTGTCTGTCCCAGTGTCCCTCTCACACTCTCCTCAAGGTGCTGACTGTCTGTCCCAGTGTCCCTCTCACACTCTCCTCAAGGTCCTGACTGTCTGTCCCACTGTCCCTCTCACACTCTCCTCAAGGTGCTGAATGCCTGTCCCAGTGTCCCAGTGTCCCTCTCACACTCTCCTCAAGGTGCTGACTGTCTGTCCCGGTGCCCCAGTGTTCCTCTCACACTCTCCTCAAGGTGCTGACTGTCTGTCCCGGTGTCCCAGTGTCCCTCTCACACTCTCCTCAAGGTGCTGACTGTCTGCCCCAGTGTCCCAGTGTCCCTCTCACACTCTCATCAAGGTGCTGACTGTCTGTCCCAGTGTCCCTCTCACACTCTCCTCAAGGTGCTGACTGTCTGTCCCAGTGTCCCTCCCACACTCTCCTCAAGGTGCTGACTGTCTGTCCCACTGTCCCCCCTCTCACACTCTGCTCAAGGTGCTGAATGCCTGTCCCAGTGTCCCAGTGTCCCTCTCACACTCTCCTCAAGGTGCTGACTGTCTGTCCCGGTGTCCCAGTGTCCCTCTCACACTCTCCTCAAGGTGCTGACTGTCTGTCGCGGTGTCCCAGTGTCCCTCTCACACTCTCCTCAAGGTGCTGACTGTCTGTCTCAGTGTCCCAGTGCCCCCCTCACACTCTCCTCAAGGTGCTGACTATATGTCTCAGTGTCCCAGTGCCCCCCTCACACTCTCCTCAAGGTGCAGACTGTATGTCCCAGTGTCCCTCTCACACTCTCATCAAGGTGCTGACTGTCTGCCCCAGTGTCCCAGTGTCCCTCTCACACTCTCCTCAAGGTGCTGACTGTCTGTGCCGGTGTCCCAGTATCCCTCTCACACTCTCATCAAGGTGCTGACTGTCTGTCCCAGTGTCCGTCTCACACTCTCATCAAGGTGCTGACTGTCTGTCCCGGTGACCCAGTGTCCCCCTCTCACACTCTCCTCAAGGTGCTAACTGTCTGTCCCAGTGTCCCTCTCACACTCTCCTCAAGGTGCTGACTGTCTGTCCCAGAGTCCCTCTCACACTCTCCTCAAGGTGCTGACTGTCTGTCCCAGTGTCCCCCTCTCACACTCTCCTCAAGGTGCTGACTGTCTGTCCCAGTGTCCCTCTCACACTCTCCTCAAGGTGCTGACTGTCTGCCCCAGTGTCCCAGTGTCCCTCTCACACTCTCATCAAGGTGCTGACTGTCTGTCCCAGTGTCCCTCTCACACTCTCCTCAAGGTGCTGCATGTCTGTCCCAGTGTTCCTCTCACACTCTCCTCAAGGTGCTGACTGTCTGTCCCGGTGTCCCAGTGTCCCTCTCACACTCTCCTCAAGGTGCTGACTGTCTGTCCCGGTGTCCCAGTGCCCCTCTCACACTCTCCTCAAGGTGCTGACTGCCTGTCCCGGTGTCCCAGTCTCCCCCTCTCACACTCTCATCAAGGTGCTGACTGTCTGTCCCGGTATCCCAGTGTCCCTCTCACACTCTCCCCAAGGTGCTGACTGTCTGTCCCAGTGTCCCTCTCACACTCTCCTTAAGGTGCTGACTGTCTGTCCCAGTGTCCCTCTCACACTCTCCACAAGGTGCTGACTGTCTGTCCCAGTGTCCCTCTCACACTCTCATCAAGGTGCTGACTGTCTGCCCCAGTGTCCCTCTCACACTCTCCTCAAGGTGCTGACTGTCTGTCCCAGAGTCCCTCTCACACTCTCCCTAAGGTGCTGACTGTCTGTCCCAGTGTCCCTCTCACACTCTCCACAAGGTGCTGACTGTCTGTCCCAGTGTCCCTCTCACACTCTCATCAAGGTGCTGACTGTCTGCCCCAGTGTCCCAGTGTCCCTCTCACACTCTCCTCAAGGTGCTGACTGTCTGTCCCGGTGTCCCAGTATCCCTCTCACACTCTCCTCAAGGTGCTGACTGTCTGTCCCAGTGTCCCTCTCACACTCTCCTTAAGGTGCTGACTGTCTGTCCCAGTGTCCCTCTCACACTCTCAGCAAGGTGCTGACTGTCTGTCCCAGTGTCCCAGTGTCCCTCTCACACTCTCCTCAATGTGCTGACTGTCTGTCCCGGTGTCCCAGTGTCCCTCTCACACTCTCATCAAGGTGCTGACTGTCTGTCCCAGTGTCCCTCTCACACTCTCCTTAAGGTGCTGACTGTCTGTCCCAGTGTCCGTCTCACACTCTCATCAAGGTGCTGACTGTCTGCCCCAATGTCCCAGTGTCCCTCTCACACTCTCCTCAAGGTGCTGACTGTCTGTCCCAGTGCCCCTCTCACACTCTCCTTAAGGTGCTGACTGTCTGTCCCAGTGCCCCTCTCACATTCTCCACAAGCTGCTGACTGTCTGTCCCAGTGTCCCTCTCACACTCTCATCAAGGTGCTGACTGTCTGCCCCAGTGTCCCAGTGTCCCTCTCACTCGCTCCTCAAGGTGCTGACTGTCTGTCCCGGTGTCCCAGTATCCCTCTCACACTCTCCTCAAGGTCCTGACTGTCTGTCCCAGTGTCCCAGTGTCCCTCTCACACTCTCATCAAGGTGCTGACTGTCTGTCCCAGTGTCCCAGTGTCCCTCTCACACTCCTCAATGTGCTGACTGCCTGTCCCGGTGTCCCAGTGTCCCTCTCACACTCTCATCAAGGTGCTGACTGTCTGTCCCAGTGTCCCAGTGTCCCTCTCACACTCTCATCAAGGTGCTGACTGTCTGCCCCAGTGTCCCAGTGTCCCTCTCACACTCTCCTCAAGGTGCTGACTGTCTGACCCAGTGTCCCTCTCACTCTCTCCTCAAGGTGCTGACTGTCTGTCCCAGTGTCCCTCTCACACTCTCCTCAAGGTGCTGACTGTCTGTCCCGGTGTCCCAGTGTCCCTCTCACACTCTCATCAAGGTGCTGACTGTCTGTCCCAGTGTCCCTCTCACACTCTCATCAAGGTGCTGACTATCTGTCCCAGTGTCCCTCTCACACTCTCATCAAGGTGCTGACTGTCTGTCCCGGTGACCCAGTGTCCCCCTCTCACACTCTCCTCAAGGTGCTAACTGTCTGTCCCAGTGTCCCTCTCCCACTCTCCTCAAGGTGCTGACTGTCTGTCCCAGTGTCCCTCTCAGACTCTCCGCAAGGTGCTGACTGTCTGCCCCAGTGTCCCAGTGTCCCTCTCACACTCTCATCAAGGTGCTGACTGTCTGCCCCAGTGTCCCTCTCACACTCTCCTCAAGGTGCTGACTGTCTGTCCCAGTGTCCCTCTCACACTCTCCTCAAGGTCCTGACTGTCTGTCCCACTGTCCCTCTCACACTCTCCTCAAGGTGCTGAATGCCTGTCCCAGTGTCCCTCTCACACTCTCCTCAAGCTGCTGACTGTCTGTCCCGGTGTCCCAGTGTTCCTCTCACACTCTCCTCAAGGTGCTGACTGTCTGTCCCGGTGTCCCAGTGTCCCTCTCACACTCACCTCAAGCTGCTGACTGTCTGCCCCAGTGTCCCAGTGTCCCTCTCACACTCTCATCAAGGTGTTGACTGTCTGTCCCAGTGTCCCTCTCACACTCTCCTCAAGGTGCTGACTGTCTGTCCCACTGTCCCTCTCACACTCTCCTCAAGGTGCTGAATGCCTGTCCCAGTGTCCCAGTGTCCCTCTCACACTCTCCTCAAGGTGCTGACTGTCTGTCCCGGTGTCCCAGTGTCCCTCTCACACTCTCCTCAAGGTGCTGACTGTCTGTCCCGGTGTCCCAGTGTCCCTCTCACACTCTCCTCAAGGTGCTGACTGTCTGTCTCAGTGTCCCAGTGCCCCCCTCACACTCTCCTCAAGGTGCTGACTATCTGTCTCAGTGTCCCAGTGCCCCCCTCACACTCTCCTCAAGGTGCAGACTGTATGTCCCAGTGTCCCTCTCACACTCTCATCATGGTGCTGACTGTCTGTCCTGGTGTCCCAGTGTCCCTCTCACACTCTCATCAAGGTGCTGACTGTCTGCCCCAGTGTCCCTCTCACACTCTCATCAAGGTGCTGACTATCTGTCCCAGTGTCCCTCTCACACTCTCATCAAGGTGCTGACTGTCTGTCCCGGTGACCCAGTGTCCCCCTCTCACACTCTCCTCAAGGTGCTAACTGTCTGTCCCAGTGTCCCTCTCCCACTCTCCTCAAGGTGCTGACTGTCTGTCCCAGTGTCCCTCTCACACTCTCCGCAATGTGCTGACTGTCTTTCCCAGTGTCCCGCTCTCACACTCTCCTCAAGGTGCTGACTGTCTGCCCCAGTGTCCCAGTGTCCCTCTCACACTCTCATCAAGGTGCTGACTGTCTGTCCCAGTGTCCCTCTCACACTCTCCTCAAGGTGCTGACTGTCTGTCCCAGTGTCCCTCTCACACTATCCTCAAGGTCCTGACTGTCTGTCCCACTGTCCCTCTCACACTCTCCTCAAGGTGCAGAATGCCTGTCCCAGTGTCCCAGTGTCCCTCTCACACTCTCCTCAAGGTGCTGACTGTCTGTCCCGGTGTCCCAGTGTTCCTCTCACACTCTCCTCAAGGTGCTGACTGTCTGTCCCGGTGTCCCAGTGTCCCTCTCACACTCTCCTCAAGGTGCTGACTGTCTGCCCCAGTGTCCCAGTGTCCCTCTCACACTCTCATCAAGGTGCTGACTGTCTGTCCCAGTGTCCCTCTCACACTCTCCTCAAGGTGCTGACTGTCTGTCCCAGTGTCCCTCTCACACTCTCCTCAAGGTGCTGACTGTCTGTCCCACTGTCCCCCCTCTCACACTCTCCTCAAGGTGCTGAATGCCTGTCCCAGTGTCCCTCTCACACTCTCCTCAAGGTGCTGACTGTCTGTCCCGGTGTCCCAGTGTCCCTCTCACACTCTCCTCAAGGTGCTGACTGTCTGTCCCGGTGTCCCAGTGTCCCTCTCACACTCTCCTCAAGGTGCTGACTGTCTGTCTCAGTGTCCCAGTGCCCCCCTCACACTCTCCTCAAGGGGCTGACTATCTGTCTCAGTGTCCCAGTGCCCCCCTCACACTCTCCTCAAGGTGCAGACTGTATGTCCCAGTGTCCCTCTCACACTCTCATCAAGGTGCTGACTGTCTGCCCCAGTGTCCCAGTGTCCCTCTCACACTCTCCTCAAGGTGCTGACTGTCTGTGCCGGTGTCCCAGTATCCCTCTCACACTCTCATCAAGGTGCTGACTGTCTGTCCCAGTGTCCCTCTCACACTCTCATCAAGGTGCTGACTGTCTGTCCCGGTGACCCAGTGTCCCCCTCTCACACTCTCCTCAAGGTGCTAACTGTCTGTCCCAGTGTCTCTCTCACACTCTCCTCAAGGTGCTGACTGTCTGTCCCAGTGTCCCTCTCACACTCTCCTCAAGGTGCTGACTGTCTGTCCCAGTGTCCCCCTCTCACACTCTCCTCAAGGTGCTGACTGTCTGTCCCAGTGTCCCTCTCACACTCTCCTCAAGGTGCTGACTGTCTGCCCCAGTGTCCCAGTGTCCCTCTCACACTCTCATCAAGGTGCTGACTGTCTGTCCCAGTGTCCCTCTCACACTCTCCTCAAGGTGCTGACTGTCTGTCCCAGTGTCCCTCTCACACTCTCCTCAACCTGCTGACTGTCTGTCCCACTGTCCCCCCTCTCACACTCTCCTCAAGTTGCTGAATGCCTGTCCCAGTGTCCCTCTCACACTCTCCTCAAGTTGCTGACTGTCTGTCCCGGTGTCCCAGTGTCCCTCTCACACTCTCCTCAAGGTGCTGACTGTCTGTCCCGGTGTCCCAGTGTCCCTCTCACACTCTCCTCAAGGTGCTGACTGTCTGTCTTTGTGTCCCAGTGCCCCCCTCACACTCTCCTCAAGGTGCTGACTGTCTGTCTCAGTGTCCCAGTGCCCCCCTCACACTCTCCTCAATGTGCTAACTGTCTGTCCCAGTGTCCCTCTCGCACTCTCCTGAAGGTGATGACTGCCTTTCCCTGTGTCCCAGTGCCCCTCTCACACTCTCCTCAAGGTGCTCACTGTCTGTCCCGATGTCCCGTGTCCCACTTTCACACTCTCCTCAAGGTGCTGCTGACCCTGTTCAGGTGTCCCGGTGTCCTTCTCCCACACACTCCTCAACTCACCCTTGCCTCCTTTCAATCTCACAAGAGAAAACGCTGAGAAAGTTTGATGTGAATATTCTTGATCAGGTTCTTCTGTCCATAACACTGAGAGATAGTTCATTCTGAAGCCTCAGATTGTACTGTTCATAACACTGAGAGATAGTTCTATCTGAAGCCTCAGATTGTATTGTACATAACACTGAGAGATAGTTCTATCTGAAGCCTCAGATTGTACTGTACATAACACAGAGAGATAGTTCTATCTGAAGCCTCAGATTGTACTGTTCATAACACTGAGAGATAGTTCTATCTGAAGCCTCAGATTGTACTGTACATAACACTGAGAGATAGTTCTATCTGAAGCCTAGATTGTACTGTATATAACACTGAGAGATAGTTCTATCTGAAGCCTCAGATTGTACTGTACATAACACTGAGAGATAGTTCTATCTGAAGCCTAGATTGTACTGTATATAACACTGAGAGATAGTTCTATCTGAAGCCTCAGATTGTACTGTACATAACACTGAGAGATAGTTCTATCTGAAGCCTCAGATTTTACTGTACGTAACAGTGAGAGATAGTTCTATCTGAAGACTAGATTGTACTGTATATAACACTGAGAGATAGTTCTATCTGAAGCCTCAGATTGTACTGTACATAACACTGAGAGATAGTTCTATCTGAAGCCTCAGATTGTACTGTACATAACACTGAGAGATAGTTCTATCTGAAGCCGCAGATTGTACTGTACATAACACTGAGAGATAGTTCTATCTGAAGCCTCAGATTGTACTGTACGTAACACTGAGAGATAGTTCTATCTGAAGCCTCGATTGTACTGTTCATAACACTGAGAGATAGTTCTACCTGAAGCCTCAGATTGTACTGTACATAACACTGAGAGATAGTTCTATCTGAAGCCTCAGATTGTACTCTATATAACACTGAGAGATAGTTCTATCTGAAGCCTCAGATTTTACTGTACGTAACAGTGAGAAATAGTTCTATCTGAAGCCTAGATTGTACTGTATATAACACTGAGAGATAGTTCTATCTGAAGCCTCAGATTGTACTGTACGTAACACTGAGAGATAGTTCTATCTGAAGCCTCAGATTGTACTGTTCATAACACTGAGAGATAGTTCTATCTGAAGCCTCAGATTGTACTGTACGTAACACTGAGAGATAGTTCTATCTGAAGCCTCAGATTGTACTGGACATAACACTGAGAGATAGTTCTATCTGAAGCCTCAGATTGCACTGTACAAAACACTGAGAGATAGTTCTATCTGAAGCCTCAGGTTGTACTGTACATAACACTGAGAGATAGTTCTATCTGAAGCCTCAGATTGTACTGTACATAACACTGAGAGATAGTTCTGTCTGAACCCTCAGATTGTACTGTACATAACACTGAGAGAGAGTTCTATCTGAAGCCTCAGATTGTGCTGTACATAACACAGAGAGATAGTTCTATCTGACGCCTCAGATTGTACTGTACATAACACTGAGAGATAGTTCTATCTGATGACTCGAGCTAAGACTGTACTGTACGTAATGCTGAGAGAATGATCCGTGTGAAGTCCTATACTAAGATTGTTCTGTCCATGAACTGTACATAAGATCTGCTACAACCTGGATTAAGCTGACTATATCAACCCTGATTGACGTTAACTTCATCTAAAAACCACGACCATGATACCCATCAGACAATAAGATATAAGAGCAGAATGAGGCCATTGGGCCCGTCGAGCTGGCTCCACCATTCAATTCTGGCTGATAAGTTTCTCAAACCCATTCTCCTGCTTTCTCCCCGTAACCCTTGATCGCTGTACCAGACAAGGACCTATTTATCTCTTTATTAAATATATTCAATGATCTGGCCTCCACAGCCTTGTGTGGCAATGAATTCCACAGATTCACTCCCCTCTGGCTGAAGAAATTCCTCCTCGTCTCAGTTCTGAAGTAAGAAGTCTCACAACAGAAGGTTAAAGTCCCACAGGTTTATTTCGAATCACTAGCTTTCGGAACGCTGCTCCTTCATCAGGTGAGTGGGAAACTGGTGTTGTGAGACTTCTTACTGCGCACACCCCAGTCCAACACCGCCATCTCCACATCACATTTCTAAAGGGCCGTCCCTTCCCTCTGAGTCTGTGCCCTCGGGTCCAAGTCTCCCCAACTAATGGAAACATCTTCCCCAAGTGCACTCTATCCAGGCCTTTCATTATTCTGTAAGTTTCAATGTGATCCCCTTCCTCATACTTCCAAACTGCATCGAGTGTGGACCCCCAGTCCTCAGACGCTCCTCATGCGTCAAGTCTTTCATTCCCCGGATCATTCTTGTGAACCTGCTCTGGACCCTCTCCAAGGCCAGCACATCCTTCCTTAGATACGGGGACCACAATTGCTGACAATATTGTGAATGCGGTCAGACCAGTGTCTTATAAACCCTCAGCAGTACACCCCTGCTTTTGTATTCTCGTCATCTCAAAATTAACACTAGCAGAGTGATCTCTGCTATATTGAATTAATATTGACCCTACATTATTTCCAACTTTCCATCCCTCCCTGACCCTCAACACCCCATCAAGGCTGTAACTGTTCTACTTTGGGGATAAAAAGTGTTGGATTGAAGGAGGTTAAGTGAAGCTGTTTGTTTAGTGACTGGAATTGATGTGGGTCTCCATAGATCCGATTAGTGTGCCTGGAGGGATTCCCCTCTTCTATTAATAAGGGATTCCGTTCAATGTGTTGTCCCATTGAGTCAGCGGGAGCGGCAACTCCGACACCAACAGAGATCAGCGGCTGTGGAGAGAGAGGGAGGGAGAGGAGAGATCAGAATCTGGGAGCAATGGATTGGAGTCTTCCAACAATGGATCAGAATCTGGGAACAATGGATTGGAATCTTCCAACAATGGATCAGAATCTGGGAACAATGAACCGGAATGTTCCACCCAAGGACAGGAGTTTATTCTATTGGATTTCTTGGATTACTGATGATTATTGGATGATGACATCAGCTGATCGGATTCAATATCTACTGTTCGCGATTCAATGTTTTTACTATCCCCTCCTGGCGATTGTTGGTGTTCCGGGTAAGTCTCTGGCTGGAATTGGACCGGCCCGACCGCCACGGGAATCGGTGCAGGCGAGGGGCGGAGAATGGGAAGGTCTGTTGAACACGGGTGGGATTTTGGAGCTTGGGGAAGAGTGAGGCTGGAAAGGCCCGTCCCCTGTGTCCAGTTCCTAATTCTAGAAAGGCTCCTTAACTGTATTGATTTTCTTGTCATTTCCTGTACTGTGTTTGCTGCTCTTGCTGAATCTCTGTATCCGGTTATTAATACTTTCAGCCACTGACAATTGTCTCAGGGTCGATGGGCTGGGATGTCTTCTGAGTGCTGTGACTTTCCATAGACATGTGACCTCAAACACTATTCCTTCGTGCGTAAAAGATTGAGACAGAATCCTTTTCACCCTCTGCATATAACACCAGTTCACCCACCCAATCACCAGGCTGCAGAATCAATTTTACTGGTCATATCTGCACAGCAGGATCTCACAGAGAGAAAACATATTTCATTAAATTTGAAATTTATTCATCAGTGTCACAAGTATGCGAACATTAACATTGCAATGAAGTTACTATAAAAATCCCCGAGTCACCACACTCCAGCGCCTGTTCAGGTCCATTGAGGGAGAATTTAGCACGGCCAATGCACCCAACCAGCACAACATTCAGATAGTGGGAGGAAACTGGAGCACCCGGAGGAAACCCATGCAGACATGGGGAGAACATGCAGAATCTGCACAGACAGGGGCCAAGCCTGCAATTGAACCAGAACCTCTGGTGCTGTGAGGCAGCAACGCTATCCCCTGTGCCGCCACAAGCTCTCCGAGAGCAACAGGAACACAAACGCACATACATTAATACACACATTTGTTGATAGAAGCAATCAGATTTAGACACTTACTCCCACTCACACACAAATTCAAGAACCAAAATTGCTGCAACACTCCAGAATAACGCACACTTAGGAACACTCGTCAGGTACTCTGTTGCTCACACACAAACACGCACAAACACACATGCATACTGGTACAGACAATATAGACACACGCAACACACACACGGTAGGGGAGCAGGATAACAGCTACTCCCTGTCCATTGATGGTGGGGTGATCAAGTAAAACCACGTGATAGCCAAGAACTCAGGTCCATGTCCCATTTCTCACCTCTTGCAACCTTCACCGGCAATGGATAAACAGCGGATTCAGTCTCCTGCCCATTTCCGGCAAGAGGCTGAATAAATTATTTCAATTTATTTTAAAACAAATTTAAATGAAATTAGCGAGCCTGGGATGGAATTGTGCGCCACACTTGCCTTTGCAGCCTCACCGGGAGAGGTTGGGTCCGGTGAGGAAAACAGCTGGCCACATGTATGAGGACGAGTCATGATGACCTCGCCGGGAGAACTGAAGGCCATTGAGGGCACCGGGCAAGGTCGAGGGCAAAGGTAGGTGCCCCTTGGACAATGCCCACCGGGCAGTACCAGGGACTGGGGCATGAGGTGGCGGGGCCTGAAGGTAGGGGGGCCTGCACTGAATGTAGTTGCTGGGTCAGACAGTGTCCCGTTACCACTCTGCCCGCTGTCTGTGGGGTGGGGTGGTCCCCGCTGCCACTCTGCACGTGATTGGTGTTGGTAGGGAGGGGGGCATCACTGCCTCTCTGCATGGACAGTGGGGTAGGAAGAGTTGTCGCTGCCTCTCTGCATGCACAGTGGGGTAGGGAGGGGGTCTCGCTGCCTCTCTGCATGGACAGTGGGGTAGGGAGCGGGTCTTGCTGCCTCTCTGCATGGATAGTGGGGTAGGGAGCGGGTCCTGCTGCCTCTCTGCATGGACAGTGGGGTAGGGAGGGGGGTCTCGCTGCCTCTCTGCATGGATAGTGGGGTAGGGAGCGGGTCTTGCTGCCTCTCTGCATGGACAGTGGGGTAGGGTGGGGGTCTCGCTGCCTCTCTGCATGGACAGTAGGGTAGGGAGGGGGGTCTTGCTGCCTCTCTGCATGGATAGTGGGGTAGGGAGCGGGTCTTGCTGCCTCTCTGCATGGATAGTGGGGTAGGGAGCGGGTCTTGCTGCCTCTCTGCATGGACAGTGGGGTAGGGAGGGGGGTCCCGCTGCCTCTCTGCATGGACAGTGGGGTAGGGAGCGGGTCTTGCTGCCTCTCTGCATGGATAGTGGGGTAGGGAGGTGTCTCGCTGCGTCTCTGCATACACAGTGGGGTAGGGAGGGTCTCTCTGCCTCTCTGCATGCACAGTGGGGTAGGGTGGGGGGTCTCGCTGCCTCTCTGCATGGACAGTGGGGTAGGGAGGGGTCTCGCTGCGTCTCTGCATGCACAGTGGGGTAGGGAGAGGTCTCGCTGCGTCTCCGCATGCACAGTGGGGTAGGGAGGGGTGTGGCTGCCTCTCTGCATGCATAGTGGGTTAGGGAGTGGTCTCGCTGCCTTTCTGCATGGACAGTGGGGTAGGGAGCGGGTCTTGCTGCCTCTCTGCATGGACAGTGGGGTAGGGTGCGGGTCTCGCTGCCTCTCTGCATGGACAGTGGGGTAGGGAGGGGGGTCTCGCTGCCTCTCTGCATGGACAGTGGGGTAGGGAGCGGGTCTTGCTGCCTCTCTGCATGGACAGTGGGGTAGGGAGCGGGTCTTGCTGCCTCTCTGCATGGACAGTGGGGTAGGGAGCGGGTCTTGCTGCCTCTCTGCATGGACAGTGGGGTAGGGAGGGAGGTCTCGCTGCCTCTCTGCATGGACAGTGGGGTAGGGTGGGGGGCATCACTGCCACTCTGCATGCACAGTGGGGTAGGGAGGGGGTCTCGCTGCCTCTCTGCATGCACAGTTGGGTAGGGAGGGTCTCTCTGCGTCTCTGCATGGACAGTGGGGTAGGGTGGGGGGTCTCGCTGCCTCTCTGCATGGACAGTGGGGTAGGGAGGGGTCTCGCTGCGTCTCTGCATGCACAGTGGGGTAGGGAGAGGTCTCGCTGCCTCTCTGCATGGACAGTGGGGTAGGGAGCGGGTCTTGCTGCCTCTCTGCATGGACAGTAGGGTAGGGTGTGGGTCTTGCTGCCTCTCTGCATACACAGTGGGGTAGGGAGCGGGTCTTGCTGCCTCTCTGCATGGACAGTGGGGTAGGGAGGGGGGTCTCGCTGCCTCTCTGCATGCACAGTGCGTTAGGGAGGGGTCTCGCTGCCTCTCTTCATGGACAGTGGGGTAGCGAGCGGGTCTTGCTGCCTCTCTGCATGGACAGTGGGGTAGGGAGAGGGTCTTGCTGCCTCTCTGCATGGTCAGTGGGGTAGGGAGGGGGTCTTGCTGCCTCTCTCCATGGACAGTGGGGTAGGGTGGGGGGCATCACTGCCACTCTGCATGCACAGTGGGGTAGGGAGGGGGTCTCGCTGCCTCTCTGCATGCACAGTTGGGTAGGGAGTGTCTCTCTGCGTCTCTGCATACACAGTGGGGTAGGGAGGGTCTCTCTGCCTCTCTGCATGGACAGTGGGGGAGGGAGGGTTCTCGCTGCGTCTCTGCATGCACAGTGGGGTAGGGAGAGGTCTCGCTGCGTCTCTGCATGCACAGTGGGGTAGGGAGGGGTCTTGCTGCCTCTCTGCATGCATAGTGGGTTAGGGAGGGGTCTTGCTGCGTCTCTGCATGCACAGTGGGGTAGGGAGGGGGGTCTCGCGGCCTCTCTGCATGCACAGTGGGGTAGGGAGGGGGTCTCGCTGCAGCTCTGCATGGACAGTGGGGTAGGGTGGGGGTCTTGCTGCCTCTCTGCATGGACAGTGGGGTAGGGAGGTGTCTCGCTGCGTCTCTGCAGGCACAGTGGGGTAGGGAGGGGTCTCGCTGCGTCTCTGCATGCACAGTGGGGTAGGGAGAGGTCTCGCTGCCTCTCTGCATGGACAGTGGGGTAGGAAGGGGGGTCTCGCTGCCTCTCTGCATGGACAGTGGGGTAGGGAGCGGGTCTTGCTGCCTCTCTGTATGGACAGTGGGGTTGGGAGCGGGTCTTGCTGCCTCTCTGCATGGACAGTGGGGTAGGGAGCGGGTCTTGCTGCCTCTCTGCATGGACAGTTGGGTAGGGAGGGTGTCTCGCTGCCTCTCTGCATGGACAGTGGGGTAGGCTGGGGGGCATCACTGCCACTTCGGATGCACAGTGGGGTAGGGAGGGGGTCTCGCTGCCTCTCTGCATGCACAGTGGGGTAGGGAGGGGGGTCCCGCTGCCTCTCTGCATGGACAGTGGGGTAGGGAGCGGGTCTTGCTGCCTCTCTGCATGGATAGTGGGGTAGGGAGGTGTCTCGCTGCGTCTCTGCATACACAGTGGGGTAGGGAGGGTCTCTCTGCCTCTCTGCATGCACAGTGGGGTAGGGTGGGGGGTCTCGCTGCCTCTCTGCATGGACAGTGGGGTAGGGAGGGGTCTCGCTGCGTCTCTGCATGCACAGTGGGGTAGGGAGAGGTCTCGCTGCGTCTCCGCATGCACAGTGGGGTAGGGAGGGGTGTGGCTGCCTCTCTGCATGCATAGTGGGTTAGGGAGTGGTCTCGCTGCCTTTCTGCATGGACAGTGGGGTAGGGAGCGGGTCTTGCTGCCTCTCTGCATGGACAGTGGGGTAGGGTGCGGGTCTCGCTGCCTCTCTGCATGGACAGTGGGGTAGGGAGGGGGGTCTCGCTGCCTCTCTGCATGGACAGTGGGGTAGGGAGCGGGTCTTGCTGCCTCTCTGCATGGACAGTGGGGTAGGGAGCGGGTCTTGCTGCCTCTCTGCATGGACAGTGGGGTAGGGAGCGGGTCTTGCTGCCTCTCTGCATGGACAGTGGGGTAGGGAGGGAGGTCTCGCTGCCTCTCTGCATGGACAGTGGGGTAGGGTGGGGGGCATCACTGCCACTCTGCATGCACAGTGGGGTAGGGAGGGGGTCTCGCTGCCTCTCTGCATGCACAGTTGGGTAGGGAGGGTCTCTCTGCGTCTCTGCATGGACAGTGGGGTAGGGTGGGGGGTCTCGCTGCCTCTCTGCATGGACAGTGGGGTAGGGAGGGGTCTCGCTGCGTCTCTGCATGCACAGTGGGGTAGGGAGAGGTCTCGCTGCCTCTCTGCATGGACAGTGGGGTAGGGAGCGGGTCTTGCTGCCTCTCTGCATGGACAGTAGGGTAGGGTGTGGGTCTTGCTGCCTCTCTGCATACACAGTGGGGTAGGGAGCGGGTCTTGCTGCCTCTCTGCATGGACAGTGGGGTAGGGAGGGGGGTCTCGCTGCCTCTCTGCATGCACAGTGCGTTAGGGAGGGGTCTCGCTGCCTCTCTTCATGGACAGTGGGGTAGCGAGCGGGTCTTGCTGCCTCTCTGCATGGACAGTGGGGTAGGGAGAGGGTCTTGCTGCCTCTCTGCATGGTCAGTGGGGTAGGGAGGGGGTCTTGCTGCCTCTCTGCATGGACAGTGGGGTAGGGTGGGGGGCATCACTGCCACTCTGCATGCACAGTGGGGTAGGGAGGGGGTCTCGCTGCCTCTCTGCATGCACAGTTGGGTAGGGAGTGTCTCTCTGCGTCTCTGCATACACAGTGGGGTAGGGAGGGTCTCTCTGCCTCTCTGCATGGACAGTGGGGGAGGGAGGGTTCTCGCTGCGTCTCTGCATGCACAGTGGGGTAGGGAGAGGTCTCGCTGCGTCTCTGCATGCACAGTGGGGTAGGGAGGGGTCTTGCTGCCTCTCTGCATGCATAGTGGGTTAGGGAGGGGTCTTGCTGCGTCTCTGCATGCACAGTGGGGTAGGGAGGGGGGTCTCGCGGCCTCTCTGCATGCACAGTGGGGTAGGGAGGGGGTCTCGCTGCAGCTCTGCATGGACAGTGGGGTAGGGTGGGGGTCTTGCTGCCTCTCTGCATGGACAGTGGGGTAGGGAGGTGTCTCGCTGCGTCTCTGCAGGCACAGTGGGGTAGGGAGGGGTCTCGCTGCGTCTCTGCATGCACAGTGGGGTAGGGAGAGGTCTCGCTGCCTCTCTGCATGGACAGTGGGGTAGGAAGGGGGGTCTCGCTGCCTCTCTGCATGGACAGTGGGGTAGGGAGCGGGTCTTGCTGCCTCTCTGTATGGACAGTGGGGTTGGGAGCGGGTCTTGCTGCCTCTCTGCATGGACAGTGGGGTAGGGAGCGGGTCTTGCTGCCTCTCTGCATGGACAGTTGGGTAGGGAGGGTGTCTCGCTGCCTCTCTGCATGGACAGTGGGGTAGGCTGGGGGGCATCACTGCCACTCTGCATGCACAGTGGGGTAGGGAGGGGGTCTCGCTGCCTCTCTGCATGCACAGTTGGGTAGGGAGGGTCTCTCTGCGTCTCTGCATACACAGTGGGGTAGGGAGGGTCTCTCTGCCTCTCTGCATGCACAGTGGGGTAGGGTGGGGGGTCTCGCTGCCTCTCTGCATGGACAGTGGGGTAGGGAGGGGTCTCGCCGCGTCTCTGCATGCACAGTGGGGTAGGGAGAGGTCTCGCTGCCTCTCTGCATGGACAGTGGGGTAGGGAGCGGGTCTTGCTGCCTCTCTGCATGGACAGTAGGGTAGGGTGCGGGTCTTGCTGCCTCTCTGCATGCACAGTGGGGTAGGGAGCGGGTCTTGCTGCCTCTCTGCATGGACAGTGGGGTAGGGAGGGGGGTCTCGCTGCCTCTCTGCATGGACAGTGGGGTAGGGAGCGGGTCTTGCTGCCTCTCTGCATGGGCAGTGGGGTAGGGAGCGGGTCTTGCTGCCTCTCTGCATGGTCAGTGGGGTAGGGAGTGGGGTCTCGCTGCCTCTCTGCATGGACAGTGGGGTAGCGAGCGGGTCTTGCTGCCTCTCTGCATGGACAGTGGGGTAGGGAGCGGGTCTTGCTGCCTCTCTGCATGGACAGTGGGGTAGGGAGGGGGGTCTCGCTGCCTCTCTGCATGGACAGTGGGGTAGGGTGGGGGGCATCACTGCCACTCTGCATGCACAGTGGGGTAGGGAGGGGGTCTCGCTGCCTCTCTGCATGCACAGTTGGGTAGGGAGGGTCTCTCTGCCTCTCTGCATGGACAGTGGGGTAGGGAGGGGTCTCGCTGCGTCTCTGCATGCACAGCGGGGTAGGGAGAGGTCTCGCTGCCTCTCTGCATGGACAGTGGGGTAGGGAGCGGGTCTTGCTGCCTCTCTGCATGGACAGTACGGTAGGGTGCGGGTCTTGCTGCCTCTCTGCATACACAGTGGGGTAGGGAGCGGGTCTTGCTGCCTCTCTGCATGGACAGTGGGGTAGGGAGTGGGGTCTCGCTGCCTCTCTGCATGCACAGTGGGTTAGGGAGGGGTCTCGCTGCCTCTCTGCATGGACAGTGGGGTAGGGAGCGGGTCTTGCTGCCTCTCTGCATGGACAGTGGGGTAGGGAGAGGGTCTTGCTGCCTCTCTGCATGTTCAGTGGGGTAGGGAGGGGGTCTTGCTGCCTCTCTGCATGGACAGTGGGGTAGGGTGGGGGGCATCACTGCCACTCTGCATGCACAGTGGGGTAGGGAGGGGGTCTCGCTGCCTCTCTGCATGCACAGTTGGGTAGGGAGGGTCTCTCTGCGTCTCTGCATACACAGTGGGGTAGGGAGGGTCTCTCTGCCTCTCTGCATGGACAGTGGGGGAGGGAGGGTTCTCGCTGCGTCTCTGCATGCACAGTGGGGTAGGGAGAGGTCTCGCTGCGTCTCTGCATGCACAGTGGGGTAGGGAGGGGTCTTGCTGCCTCTCTGCATGCATAGTTGGTTAGGGAGGGGTCTTGCTGCGTCTCTGCATGCACAGTGGGGTAGGGAGGGGGGTCTCGCGGGCTCTCTGCATGCACAGTGGGGTAGGGAGGGGGTCTCGCTGCAGCTCTGCATGGACAGTGGGGTAGGGTGGGGGTCTTGCTGCCTCTCTGCATGGATAGTGGGGTAGGGAGGTGTCTCGCTGCGTCTCTGCAGGCACAGTGGGGTAGGGAGGGGTCTCGCTGCGTCTCTGCATGCACAGTGGGGTAGGGAGAGGTCTCGCTGCCTCTCTGCATGGACAGTGGGGTAGGGAGGGGGGTCTCGCTGCCTCTCTGCATGGACAGTGGGGTAGGGAGCGGGTCTTGCTGCCTCTCTGTATGGACAGTGGGGTTGGGAGCGGGTCTTGCTGCCTCTCTGCATGGACAGTGGGGTAGGGAGCGGGTCTTGCTGCCTCTCTGCATGGACAGTTGGGTAGGGAGGGTGTCTCGCTGCCTCTCTGCATGGACAGTGGGGTAGGCTGGGGGGCATCACTGCCACTCTGCATGCACAGTGGGGTAGGGAGGGGGTCGCGCTGCCTCTCTGCATGCAGTGTTGGGTAGGGAGGGTCTCTCTGCGTCTCTGCATACACAGTGGGGTAGGGAGGGTCTCTCTGCCTCTCTGCATGCACAGTGGGGTAGGGTGGGGGGTCTCGCTGCCTCTCTGCATGGACAGTGGGGTAGGGAGGGGTCTCGCCGCGTCTCTGCATGCACAGTGGGGTAGGGAGAGGTCTCGCTGCCTCTCTGCATGGACAGTGGGGTAGGGAGCGGGTCTTGCTGCCTCTCTGCATGGACAGTAGGGTAGGGTGCGGGTCTTGCCGCCTCTCTGCATGCACAGTGGGGTAGGGAGCGGGTCTTGCTGCCTCTCTGCATGGACAGTGGGGTAGGGAGGGGGGTCTCGCTGCCTCTCTGCATGGACAGTGGGGTAGGGAGCGGGTCTTGCTGCCTCTCTGCATGGGCAGTGGGGTAGGGAGCGGGTCTTGCTGCCTCTCTGCATGGTCAGTGGGGTAGGGAGTGGGGTCTCGCTGCCTCTCTGCATGGACAGTGGGGTAGGGTGGGGGGCATCACTGCCACTCTGCATGCACAGTGGGGTAGGGAGGGGGTCTCGCTGCCTCTCTGCATGCACAGTTGGGTAGGGAGGGTCTCTCTGCGTCTCTGCATACACAGTGGGATAGGGAGGGTCTCTCTGCCTCTCTGCATGGACAGTGGGTTAGGGAGGGGTCTCGCTGCGTCTCTGCATGCTCAGTGGGGTTGGGAGAGGTCTCGCTGCGTCTCTGCATGCACAGTGGGGTAGGGAGGGGTCTTGCTGCCTCTCTGCATGCATAGTGGGTTAGGGAGGGGTCTCGCTGCCTCTCTGCATGGACAGTGGGGTAGGGTGGGGGGTCTTGCTGCCTCTCTGCATGGACAGTGGGGTAGGGAGCGGGTCTTGCTGCCTCTCTGCATGGACAGTGGGGTAGGGAGGGGGTCTCGCTGCCTCTCTGCATGGACAGTGGGGTAGGGTGGGGGGCATCACTGCCAATCTGCATGCACAGTGGGGTAGGGAGGGGGTCTCGCTGCCTCTCTGCATGCACAGTTGGGTAGGGAGGGTCTCTCTGCGTCTCTGCATACACAGTGGGGTAGGGAGGGTCTCTCTGCCTCTCTGCATGCACAGTGGGGTAGGGTGGGGGGTCTCGCTGCCTCTCTGCATGGACAGTGGGGTAGGGAGGGGTCTCGCCGCGTCTCTGCATGCACAGTGGGGTAGGGAGAGGTCTCGCTGCCTCTCTGCATGGACAGTGGGGTAGGGAGCGGGTCTTGCTGCCTCTCTGCATGGACAGTCGGGTAGGGTGCGGGTCTTGCTGCCACTCTGCATGCACAGTGGGGTAGGGAGCGGGTCTTGCTGCCTCTCTGCATGGACAGTGGGGTAGGGCGGGGGGTCTCGCTGCCTCTCTGCATGGGCAGTGGGGTAGGGAGCGGGTCTCGCTGCCTCTCTGCATGCACAGTTGGGTAGGGAGGGTCTCTCTGCCTCTCTACATGCACAGTGGGGTAGGGTGGGGGGTCTCGCTGCCTCTCTGCATGGACAGTGGGGTGGGGAGGGGTCTCGCCGCGTCTCTGCATGCACAGTGGGGTAGGGAGAGGTCTCGCTGCCTCTCTGCATGGACAGTGGGGTAGGGAGCGGGTCTTGCTGCCTCTCTGCATGGACAGTAGGGTAGGATGCGGGTCTTGCTGCCTCTCTGCATGGTCAGTGGGGTAGGGAGTGGGGTCTCGCTGCCTCTCTGCATGGACAGTGGGGTAGGGTGGTGGGCATCACTGCCACTCTGCATGCACAGTGGGGTAGGGAGGGGGTCTCGCTGCCTCTCTGCATGCACAGTTGGGTAGGGAGGGTCTCTCTGCGTCTCTGCATACACAGTGGGATAGGGAGGGTCTCTCTGCCTCTCTGCATGCATAGTGGGTTAGGGAGTGGTCTCGCTGCCTTTCTGCATGGACAGTGGGGTAGGGAGCGGGTCTTGCTGCCTCTCTGCATGGACAGTGGGGTAGGGTGCGGGTCTCGCTGCCTCTCTGCATGGACAGTGGGGTAGGGAGGGGGGTCTCGCTGCCTCTCTGCATGGACAGTGGGGTAGGGAGCGGGTCTTGCTGCCTCTCTGCATGGACAGTGGGGTAGGGAGCGGGTCTTGCTGCCTCTCTGCATGGACAGTGGGGTAGGGAGCGGGTCTTGCTGCCTCTCTGCATGGACAGTGGGGTAGGGAGGGGGGTCTCGCTGCCTCTCTGCATGGACAGTGGGGTAGGGTGGGGGGCAACACTGCCACTCTGCATGCACAGTGGGGTAGGGAGGGGGTCTCGCTGCCTCTCTGCATGCACAGTTGGGTAGGGAGGGTCTCTCTGCGTCTCTGAATGGACAGTGGGGTAGGGTGGGGGGTCTCGCTGCCTCTCTGCATGGACAGTGGGGTAGGGAGGGGTCTCGCTGCGTCTCTGCATGCACAGTGGGGTAGGGAGAGGTCTCGCTGCCTCTCTGCATGGACAGTGGGGTAGGGAGCGGGTCCTGCTGCCTCTCTGCATGGACAGTAGGGTAGGGTGCGGGTCTTGCTGCCTCTCTGCATACACAGTGGGGTAGGGAGCGGGTCTTGCTGCCTCTCTGCATGGACAGTGGGGTAGGGAGGGGGGTCTCGCTGCCTCTCTGCATGCACAGTGGGTTAGGGAGGGGTCTCGCTGCCTCTCTGCATGGACAGTGGGGTAGGGAGCGGGTCTTGTTGCCTCTCTGCATGGACAGTGGGGTAGGGAGAGGGTCTTGCTGCCTCTCTGCATGGTCAGTGGGGTAGGGAGGGGGTCTTGCTGCCTCTCTGCATGGACAGTGGGGTAGGGTGGGGGGCATCACTGCCACTCTGCATGCACAGTGGGGTAGGGAGGGGGTCTCGCTGCCTCTCTGCATGCACAGTTGGGTAGGGAGGGTCTCTCTGCGTCTCTGCATACACAGTGGAGTAGGGAGGGTCTCTCTGCCTCTCTGCATGCACAGTGGGGTAGGGAGGGGGGTCTCGCTGCCTCTCTGCATGGACAGTGGGGTAGGGAGGGGTCTCGCCGCGTCTCTGCATGCACAGTGGGGTAGGGAGAGGTCTCGCTGCCTCTCTGCATGGACAGTGGGGTAGGGAGCGGGTCTTGCTGCCTCTCTGCATGGACAGTAGGGTAGGGTGCGGGTCTTGCTGCCAATCTGCATGCACAGTGGGGTAGGGAGCGGGTCTTGCTGCCTCTCTGCATGGACAGTGGGGTAGGGAGCGGGTCTTGCTGCCTCTCTGCATGCACAGTTGGGTAGGGAGAGGTCTCGCTGCGTCTCTGCATGCACAGTGGGGTAGGCAGGGGTCTTGCTGCCTCTCTGCATGCATAGTGGGTTAGGGAGGGGTCTCGCTGCCTCTCTGCATGGACAGTGGGGAAGGGTGGGGGGTCTTGCTGCGTCTCTGCATGGACAGTGGGGTAGGGAGGGGGTCTCGCGGCCTCTCTGCATGCACAGTGGGGTAGGGAGAGGTCTCGCTGCGTCTCCGCATGCACAGTGGGGTAGGGAGGGGTGTGGCTGCCTCTCTGCATGCATAGTGGGTTAGGGAGTGGTCTCGCTGCCTTTCTGCATGGACAGTGGGGTAGGGAGCGGGTCTTGCTGCCTCTCTGCATGGACAGTGGGGTAGGGTGCGGGTCTCGCTGCCTCTCTGCATGGACAGTGGGGTAGGGAGGGGGGTCTCGCTGCCTCTCTGCATGGACAGTGGGGTAGGGAGCGGGTCTTGCTGCCTCTCTGCATGGACAGTGGGGTAGGGAGCGGGTCTTGCTGCCTCTCTGCATGGACAGTGGGGTAGGGAGCGGGTCTTGCTGCCTCTCTGCATGGACAGTGGGGTAGGGAGGGGGGTCTCGCTGCCTCTCTGCATGGACAGTGGGGTAGGGTGGGGGGCATCACTGCCACTCTGCATGCACAGTGGGGTAGGGAGGGGGTCTCGCTGCCTCTCTGCATGCACAGTTGGGTAGGGAGGGTCTCTCTGCGTCTCTGAATGGACAGTGGGGTAGGGTGGGGGGTCTCGCTGCCTCTCTGCATGGACAGTGGGGTAGGGAGGGGTCTCGCTGCGTCTCTGCATGCACAGTGGGGTAGGGAGAGGTCTCGCTGCCTCTCTGCATGGACAGTGGGGTAGGGAGCGGGTCTTGCTGCCTCTCTGCATGGACAGTAGGGTAGGGTGCGGGTCTTGCTGCCTCTCTGCATACACAGTGGGGTAGGGAGCGGGTCTTGCTGCCTCTCTGCATGGACAGTGGGGTAGGGAGGGGGGTCTCGCTGCCTCTCTGCATGCACAGTGGGTTAGGGAGGGGTCTCGCTGCCTCTCTGCATGGACAGTGGGGTAGGGAGCGGGTCTTGTTGCCTCTCTGCATGGACAGTGGGGTAGGGAGAGGGTCTTGCTGCCTCTCGGCATGGTCAGTGGGGTAGGGAGGGGGTCTTGCTGCCTCTCTGCATGGACAGTGGGGTAGGGTGGGGGGCATCACTGCCACTCTGCATGCACAGTGGGGTAGGGAGGGGGTCTCGCTGCCTCTCTGCATGCACAGTTGGGTAGGGAGGGTCTCTCTGCGTCTCTGCATACACAGTGGAGTAGGGAGGGTCTCCCTGCCTCTCTGCATGCACAGTGGGGTAGGGTGGGGGGTCTCGCTGCCTCTCTGCATGGACAGTGGGGTAGGGAGGGGTCTCGCCGCGTCTCTGCATGCACAGTGGGGTAGGGAGAGGTCTCGCTGCCTCTCTGCATGGACAGTGGGGTAGGGAGCGGGTCTTGCTGCCTCTCTGCATGGACAGAAGGGTAGGGTGCGGGTCTTGCTGCCACTCTGCATTCACAGTGGGGTAGGGAGCGGGTCTTGCTGCCTCTCTGCATGGACAGTGGGGTAGGGCGGGGGGTCTCGCTGCGTCTCTGCATGGACAGTGGGGTAGGGAGCGGGTCTCGCTGCCTCTCTGCATGCACAGTTGGGTAGGGAGGGTCTCTCTGCGTCTCTGCATACACAGTGGGGTAGGGAGGGTCTCTCTGCCTCTCTGCATGCACAGTGGGGTAGGGTGGGGGGTCTCGCTGCCTCTCTGCATGGACAGTGGGGTAGGGAGGGGTCTCGCCGCGTCTCTGCATGCACAGTGGGGTAGGGGGAGGTCTCGCTGCCTCTCTGCATGGACAGTGGGGTAGGGAGCGGGTCTTGCTGCCTCTCTGCATGGACAGTAGAGTAGGGTGCGGGTCTTGCTGCCTCTCTGCATGCACAGTGGGGTAGGGAGCGGGTCTTGCTGCCTCTCTGCATGGACAGTGGGGTAGGGAGGGGGGTCTCGCTGCCTCTCTGCATGGACAGTGGGGTAGGGAGCGGGTCTCGCTGCCTCTCTGCATGGACAGTGGGGTAGGGAGAGGTCTCGCTGCGTCTCTGCCTGCACAGTGGGGTAGGCAGGGGTCTTGCTGCCTCTCTGCATGCATAGTGGGTTAGGGAGGGGTCTCGCTGCCTCTCTGCATGGACAGTGGGGCTGGGTGGGGGGTCTTGCTGCGTCTCTGCATGGACAGTGGGGTAGGGAGGGGGTCTCGCGGCCTCTCTGCATGCACAGTGGGGTAGGGAGGGCGTCTCGCTGCAGCTCTGCATGGACAGTGGCGTAGGGTGGGTGGTCTCGCTGCCTCTCTGCATTCACAGTGGGGTAGGGTGAGGGGTCTCGCTGCGTCTCTGCATGCACAGTGGGGTAGGGAGGGGGTCTCGTGGCCTCTCTGCATACACAGTGGGGTAGGGAGGTGTGTCGCTGCCGCTCTGCATGCACAGTGGGGTAGGGAGGGGGTCTCGCTGCAGCTCAGCATGCACAGTGGAGTACGTAGTGGGTCTCGCTGCCTCTCAGCATGCACAGTGGGGTAGAGAGGGGGTCTCACTGCCTCTCTGCATGCACAGTGGGGTAGGGAGGGGGTCTCGCTGCCTCTCTGCATGGACAGTGGGGTAGGGTGGGGGTCTTGCTGCCTCTCTGCATGGACAGTGGGGTAGGGAGGTGTCTCGCTGCGTCTCTGCAGGCACAGTGGGGTAGGGAGGGGTCTCGCTGCGTCTCTGCATGCACAGTGGGGTAGGGAGAGGTCTCGCTGCCTCTCTGCATGGACAGTGGGGTAGGAAGGGGGGTCTCGCTGCCTCTCTGCATGGACAGTGGGGTAGGGAGCGGGTCTTGCTGCCTCTCTGTATGGACAGTGGGGTTGGGAGCGGGTCTTGCTGCCTCTCTGCATGGACAGTGGGGTAGGGAGCGGGTCTTGCTGCCTCTCTGCATGGACAGTTGGGTAGGGAGGGTGTCTCCCTGCCTCTCTGCATGGACAGTGGGGTAGGCTGGGGGGCATCACTGCCACTCTGCATGCACAGTGGGGTAGGGAGGGGGTCTCGCTGCCTCTCTGCATGCACAGTTGGGTAGGGAGGGTCTCTCTGCGTCTCTGCATACACAGTGGGGTAGGGAGGGTCTCTCTGCCTCTCTGCATGCACAGTGGGGTAGGGTGGGGGGTCTCGCTGCCTCTCTGCATGGACAGTGGGGTAGGGAGGGGTCTCGCCGCGTCTCTGCATGCACAGTGGGGTAGGGAGAGGTCTCGCTGCCTCTCTGCATGGACAGTGGGGTAGGGAGCGGGTCTTGCTGCCTCTCTGCATGGACAGTAGGGTAGGGTGCGGGTCTTGCTGCCTCTCTGCATGCACAGTGGGGTAGGGAGCGGGTCTTGCTGCCTCTCTGCATGGACAGTGGGGTAGGGAGGGGGGTCTCGCTGCCTCTCTGCATGGACAGTGGGGTAGGGAGCGGGTCTTGCTGCCTCTCTGCATGGGCAGTGGGGTAGGGAGCGGGTCTTGCTGCCTCTCTGCATGGTCAGTGGGGTAGGGAGTGGGGTCTCGCTGCCTCTCTGCATGGACAGTGGGGTAGCGAGCGGGTCTTGCTGCCTCTCTGCATGGACAGTGGGGTAGGGAGCGGGTCTTGCTGCCTCTCTGCATGGACAGTGGGGTAGGGAGGGGGGTCTCGCTGCCTCTCTGCATGGACGGTGGGGTAGGGTGGGGGGCATCACTGCCACTCTGCATGCACAGTGGGGTAGGGAGGGGGTCTCGCTGCCTCTCTGCATGCACAGTTGGGTAGGGAGGGTCTCCCTGCCTCTCTGCATGGACAGTGGGGTAGGGAGGGGTCTCGCTGCGTCTCTGCATGCACAGCGGGGTAGGGAGAGGTCTCGCTGCCTCTCTGCATGGACAGTGGGGTAGGGAGCGGGTCTTGCTGCCTCTCTGCATGGACAGTACGGTAGGGTGCGGGTCTTGCTGCCTCTCTGCATACACAGTGGGGTAGGGAGCGGGTCTTGCTGCCTCTCTGCATGGACAGTGGGGTAGGGAGTGGGGTCTCGCTGCCTCTCTGCATGCACAGTGGGTTAGGGAGGGGTCTCGCTGCCTCTCTGCATGGACAGTGGGGTAGGGAGCGGGTCTTGCTGCCTCTCTGCATGGACAGTGGGGTAGGGTGGGGGGCATCACTGCCACTCTGCATGCACAGTGGGGTAGGGAGGGGGTCTCGCTGCCTCTCTGCATGCACAGTTGGGTAGGGAGGGTCTCTCTGCGTCTCTGCATACACAGTGGGGTAGGGAGGGTCTCTCTGCCTCTCTGCATGGACAGTGGGGGAGGGAGGGTTCTCGCTGCGTCTCTGCATGCACAGTGGGGTAGGGAGAGGTCTCGCTGCGTCTCTGCATGCACAGTGGGGTAGGGAGGGGTCTTGCTGCCTCTCTGCATGCATAGTTGGTTAGGGAGGGGTCTTGCTGCGTCTCTGCATGCACAGTGGGGTAGGGAGGGGGGTCTCGCGGGCTCTCTGCATGCACAGTGGGGTAGGGAGGGGGTCTCGCTGCAGCTCTGCATGGACAGTGGGGTAGGGTGGGGGTCTTGCTGCCTCTCTGCATGGATAGTGGGGTAGGGAGGTGTCTCGCTGCGTCTCTGCAGGCACAGTGGGGTAGGGAGGGGTCTCGCTGCGTCTCTGCATGCACAGTGGGGTAGGGAGAGGTCTCGCTGCCTCTCTGCATGGACAGTGGGGTAGGGAGGGGGGTCTCGCTGCCTCTCTGCATGGACAGTGGGGTAGGGAGCGGGTCTTGCTGCCTCTCTGTATGGACAGTGGGGTTGGGAGCGGGTCTTGCTGCCTCTCTGCATGGACAGTGGGGTAGGGAGCGGGTCTTGCTGCCTCTCTGCATGGACAGTTGGGTAGGGAGGGTGTCTCGCTGCCTCTCTGCATGGACAGTGGGGTAGGCTGGGGGGCATCACTGCCACTCTGCATGCACAGTGGGGTAGGGAGGGGGTCGCGCTGCCTCTCTGCATGCAGTGTTGGGTAGGGAGGGTCTCTCTGCGTCTCTGCATACACAGTGGGGTAGGGAGGGTCTCTCTGCCTCTCTGCATGCACAGTGGGGTAGGGTGGGGGTTCTCGCTGCCTCTCTGCATGGACAGTGGGGTAGGGAGGGGTCTCGCCGCGTCTCTGCATGCACAGTGGGGTAGGGAGAGGTCTCGCTGCCTCTCTGCATGGACAGTGGGGTAGGGAGCGAGTCTTGCTCCCTCTCTGCATGGACAGTAGGGTAGGGTGCGGGTCTTGCCGCCTCTCTGCATGCACAGTGGGGTAGGGAGCGGGTCTTGCTGCCTCTCTGCATGGACAGTGGGGTAGGGAGGGGGGTCTCGCTGCCTCTCTGCATGGACAGTGGGGTAGGGAGCGGGTCTTGCTGCCTCTCTGCATGGGCAGTGGGGTAGGGAGCGGGTCTTGCTGCCTCTCTGCATGGTCAGTGGGGTAGGGAGTGGGGTCTCGCTGCCTCTCTGCATGGACAGTGGGGTAGGGTGGGGGGCATCACTGCCACTCTGCATGCACAGTGGGGTAGGGAGGGGGTCTCGCTGCCTCTCTGCATGCACAGTTGGGTAGGGAGGGTCTCTCTGCGTCTCTGCATACACAGTGGGATAGGGAGGGTCTCTCTGCCTCTCTGCATGGACAGTGGGTTAGGGAGGGGTCTCGCTGCGTCTCTGCATGCTCAGTGGGGTTGGGAGAGGTCTCGCTGCGTCTCTGCATGCACAGTGGGGTAGGGAGGGGTCTTGCTGCCTCTCTGCATGCATAGTGGGTTAGGGAGGGGTCTCGCTGCCTCTCTGCATGGACAGTGGGGTAGGGAGCGGGTCTTGCTGCCTCTCTGCATGGACAGTAGGGTAGGGTGCGGGTCTTGCTGCCTCTCTGCATACACAGTGGGGTAGGGAGCGGGTCTTGCTGCCTCTCTGCATGGACAGTGGGGTAGGGAGGGGGGTCTCGCTGCCTCTCTGCATGCACAGTGGGTTCGGGAGGGGTCTCGCTGCCTCTCTGCATGGACAGTGGGGTAGAGAGCGGGTCTTGTTGCCTCTCTGCATGGACAGTGGGGTAGGGAGAGGGTCTTGCTGCCTCTCTGCATGGTCAGTGGGGTAGGGAGGGGGTCTTGCTGCCTCTCTGCATGGACAGTGGGGTAGGGTGGGGGGCATCACTGCCACTCTGCATGCACAGTGGGGTAGGGAGGGGGTCTCGCTGCCTCTCTGCATGCACAGTTGGGTAGGGAGGGTCTCTCTGCGTCTCTGCATACACAGTGGAGTAGGGATGGTCTCCCTGCCTCTCTGCATGCACAGTGGGGTAGGGTGGGGGGTCTCGCTGCCTCTCTGCATGGACAGTGGGGTAGGGAGGGGTCTCGCCGCGTCTCTGCATGCACAGTGGGGTAGGGAGAGGTCTCGCTGCCTCTCTGCATGGACAGTGGGGTAGGGAGCGGGTCTTGCTGCCTCTCTGCATGGACAGTGGGGTAGGGCGGGGGGTCTCGCTGCGTCTCTGCATGGACAGTGGGGTAGGGAGCGGGTCTCGCTGCCTCTCTGCATGCACAGTTGGGTAGGGAGGGTCTCTCTGCGTCTCTGCATACACAGTGGGGTAGGGAGGGTCTCTCTGCCTCTCTGCATGCACAGTGGGGTAGGGTGGGGGGTCTCGCTGCCTCTCTGCATGGACAGTGGGGTAGGGAGGGGTCTCGCCGCGTCTCTGCATGCACAGTGGGGTAGGGGGAGGTCTCGCTGCCTCTCTGCATGGACAGTGGGGTAGGGAGCGGGTCTTGCTGCCTCTCTGCATGGACAGTAGAGTAGGGTGCGGGTCTTGCTGCCTCTCTGCATGCACAGTGGGGTAGGGAGCGGGTCTTGCTGCCTCTCTGCATGGACAGTGGGGTAGGGAGGGGGGTCTCGCTGCCTCTCTGCATGGACAGTGGGGTAGGGAGCGGGTCTCGCTGCCTCTCTGCATGGACAGTGGGGTAGGGAGAGGTCTCGCTGCGTCTCTGCCTGCACAGTGGGGTAGGCAGGGGTCTTGCTGCCTCTCTGCATGCATAGTGGGTTAGGGAGGGGTCTCGCTGCCTCTCTGCATGGACAGTGGGGCTGGGTGGGGGGTCTTGCTGCGTCTCTGCATGGACAGTGGGGTAGGGAGGGGGTCTCGCGGCCTCTCTGCATGCACAGTGGGGTAGGGAGGGCGTCTCGCTGCAGCTCTGCATGGACAGTGGCGTAGGGTGGGTGGTCTCGCTGCCTCTCTGCATTCACAGTGGGGTAGGGTGAGGGGTCTCGCTGCGTCTCTGCATGCACAGTGGGGTAGGGAGGGGGTCTCGTGGCCTCTCTGCATACACAGTGGGGTAGGGAGGTGTGTCGCTGCCGCTCTGCATGCACAGTGGGGTAGGGAGGGGGTCTCGCTGCAGCTCAGCATGCACAGTGGAGTACGTAGTGGGTCTCGCTGCCTCTCAGCATGCACAGTGGGGTAGAGAGGGGGTCTCACTGCCTCTCTGCATGCACAGTGGGGTAGGGAGGGGGTCTCGCTGCCTCTCTGCATGGACAGTGGGGTAGGGTGGGGGTCTTGCTGCCTCTCTGCATGGACAGTGGGGTAGGGAGGTGTCTCGCTGCGTCTCTGCAGGCACAGTGGGGTAGGGAGGGGTCTCGCTGCGTCTCTGCATGCACAGTGGGGTAGGGAGAGGTCTCGCTGCCTCTCTGCATGGACAGTGGGGTAGGAAGGGGGGTCTCGCTGCCTCTCTGCATGGACAGTGGGGTAGGGAGCGGGTCTTGCTGCCTCTCTGTATGGACAGTGGGGTTGGGAGCGGGTCTTGCTGCCTCTCTGCATGGACAGTGGGGTAGGGAGCGGGTCTTGCTGCCTCTCTGCATGGACAGTTGGGTAGGGAGGGTGTCTCGCTGCCTCTCTGCATGGACAGTGGGGTAGGCTGGGGGGCATCACTGCCACTCTGCATGCACAGTGGGGTAGGGAGGGGGTCTCGCTGCCTCTCTGCATGCACAGTTGGGTAGGGAGGGTCTCTCTGCGTCTCTGCATACACAGTGGGGTAGGGAGGGTCTCTCTGCCTCTCTGCATGCACAGTGGGGTAGGGTGGGGGGTCTCGCTGCCTCTCTGCATGGACAGTGGGGTAGGGAGGGGTCTCGCCGCGTCTCTGCATGCACAGTGGGGTAGGGAGAGGTCTCGCTGCCTCTCTGCATGGACAGTGGGGTAGGGAGCGGGTCTTGCTGCCTCTCTGCATGGACAGTAGGGTAGGGTGCGGGTCTTGCTGCCTCTCTGCATGCACAGTGGGGTAGGGAGCGGGTCTTGCTGCCTCTCTGCATGGACAGTGGGGTAGGGAGGGGGGTCTCGCTGCCTCTCTGCATGGACAGTGGGGTAGGGAGCGGGTCTTGCTGCCTCTCTGCATGGGCAGTGGGGTAGGGAGCGGGTCTTGCTGCCTCTCTGCATGGTCAGTGGGGTAGGGAGTGGGGTCTCGCTGCCTCTCTGCATGGACAGTGGGGTAGCGAGCGGGTCTTGCTGCCTCTCTGCATGGACAGTGGGGTAGGGAGCGGGTCTTGCTGCCTCTCTGCATGGACAGTGGGGTAGGGAGGGGGGTCTCGCTGCCTCTCTGCATGGACAGTGGGGTAGGGTGGGGGGCATCACTGCCACTCTGCATGCACAGTGGGGTAGGGAGGGGGTCTCGCTGCCTCTCTGCATGCACAGTTGGGTAGGGAGGGTCTCTCTGCCTCTCTGCATGGACAGTGGGGTAGGGAGGGGTCTCGCTGCGTCTCTGCATGCACAGCGGGGTAGGGAGAGGTCTCGCTGCCTCTCTGCATGGACAGTGGGGTAGGGAGCGGGTCTTGCTGCCTCTCTGCATGGACAGTACGGTAGGGTGCGGGTCTTGCTGCCTCTCTGCATACACAGTGGGGTAGGGAGCGGGTCTTGCTGCCTCTCTGCATGGACAGTGGGGTAGGGAGTGGGGTCTCGCTGCCTCTCTGCATGCACAGTGGGTTAGGGAGGGGTCTCGCTGCCTCTCTGCATGGACAGTGGGGTAGGGAGCGGGTCTTGCTGCCTCTCTGCATGGACAGTGGGGTAGGGAGAGGGTCTTGGTGCCTCTCTGCATGTTCAGTGGGGTAGGGAGGGGGTCTTGCTGCCTCTCTGCATGGACAGTGGGGTAGGGTGGGGGGCATCACTGCCACTCTGCATGCACAGTGGGGTAGGGAGGGGGTCTCGCTGCCTCTCTGCATGCACAGTTGGGTAGGGAGGGTCTCTCTGCGTCTCTGCATACACAGTGGGGTAGGGAGGGTCTCTCTGCCTCTCTGCATGGACAGTGGGGGAGGGAGGGTTCTCGCTGCGTCTCTGCATGCACAGTGGGGTAGGGAGAGGTCTCGCTGCGTCTCTGCATGCACAGTGGGGTAGGGAGGGGTCTTGCTGCCTCTCTGCATGCATAGTTGGTTAGGGAGGGGTCTTGCTGCGTCTCTGCATGCACAGTGGGGTAGGGAGGGGGGTCTCGCGGGCTCTCTGCATGCACAGTGGGGTAGGGAGGGGGTCTCGCTGCAGCTCTGCATGGACAGTGGGGTAGGGTGGGGGTCTTGCTGCCTCTCTGCATGGATAGTGGGGTAGGGAGGTGTCTCGCTGCGTCTCTGCAGGCACAGTGGGGTAGGGAGGGGTCTCGCTGCGTCTCTGCATGCACAGTGGGGTAGGGAGAGGTCTCGCTGCCTCTCTGCATGGACAGTGGGGTAGGGAGGGGGGTCTCGCTGCCTCTCTGCATGGACAGTGGGGTAGGGAGCGGGTCTTGCTGCCTCTCTGTATGGACAGTGGGGTTGGGAGCGGGTCTTGCTGCCTCTCTGCATGGACAGTGGGGTAGGGAGCGGGTCTTGCTGCCTCTCTGCATGGACAGTTGGGTAGGGAGGGTGTCTCGCTGCCTCTCTGCATGGACAGTGGGGTAGGCTGGGGGGCATCACTGCCACTCTGCATGCACAGTGGGGTAGGGAGGGGGTCGCGCTGCCTCTCTGCATGCAGTGTTGGGTAGGGAGGGTCTCTCTGCGTCTCTGCATACACAGTGGGGTAGGGAGGGTCTCTCTGCCTCTCTGCATGCACAGTGGGGTAGGGTGGGGGTTCTCGCTGCCTCTCTGCATGGACAGTGGGGTAGGGAGGGGTCTCGCCGCGTCTCTGCATGCACAGTGGGGTAGGGAGAGGTCTCGCTGCCTCTCTGCATGGACAGTGGGGTAGGGAGCGAGTCTTGCTGCCTCTCTGCATGGACAGTAGGGTAGGGTGCGGGTCTTGCCGCCTCTCTGCATGCACAGTGGGGTAGGGAGCGGGTCTTGCTGCCTCTCTGCATGGACAGTGGGGTAGGGAGGGGGGTCTCGCTGCCTCTCTGCATGGACAGTGGGGTAGGGAGCGGGTCTTGCTGCCTCTCTGCATGGGCAGTGGGGTAGGGAGCGGGTCTTGCTGCCTCTCTGCATGGTCAGTGGGGTAGGGAGTGGGGTCTCGCTGCCTCTCTGCATGGACAGTGGGGTAGGGTGGGGGGCATCACTGCCACTCTGCATGCACAGTGGGGTAGGGAGGGGGTCTCGCTGCCTCTCTGCATGCACAGTTGGGTAGGGAGGGTCTCTCTGCGTCTCTGCATACACAGTGGGATAGGGAGGGTCTCTCTGCCTCTCTGCATGGACAGTGGGTTAGGGAGGGGTCTCGCTGCGTCTCTGCATGCTCAGTGGGGTTGGGAGAGGTCTCGCTGCGTCTCTGCATGCACAGTGGGGTAGGGAGGGGTCTTGCTGCCTCTCTGCATGCATAGTGGGTTAGGGAGGGGTCTCGCTGCCTCTCTGCATGGACAGTGGGGTAGGGTGGGGGGTCTTGCTGCCTCTCTGCATGGACAGTGGGGTAGGGAGCGGGTCTTGCTGCCTCTCTGCATGGACAGTGGGGTAGGGAGGGGGTCTCGCTGCCTCTCTGCATGGACAGTGGGGTAGGGTGGGGGGCATCACTGCCAATCTGCATGCACAGTGGGGTAGGGAGGGGGTCTCGCTGCCTCTCTGCATGCACAGTTGGGTAGGGAGGGTCTCTCTGCGTCTCTGCATACACAGTGGGGTAGGGAGGGTCTCTCTGCCTCTCTGCATGCACAGTGGGGTAGGGTGGGGGGTCTCGCTGCCTCTCTGCATGGACAGTGGGGTAGGGAGGGGTCTCGCCGCGTCTCTGCATGCACAGTGGGGTAGGGAGAGGTCTCGCTGCCTCTCTGCATGGACAGTGGGGTAGGGAGCGGGTCTTGCTGCCTCTCTGCATGGACAGTAGGGTAGGGTGCGGGTCTTGCTGCCACTCTGCATGCACAGTGGGGTAGGGAGCGGGTCTTGCTGCCTCTCTGCATGGACAGTGGGGTAGGGCGGGGGGTCTCGCTGCCTCTCTGCATGGGCAGTGGGGTAGGGAGCGGGTCTCGCTGCCTCTCTGCATGCACAGTTGGGTAGGGAGGGTCTCTCTGCCTCTCTACATGCACAGTGGGGTAGGGTGGGGGGTCTCGCTGCCTCTCTGCATGGACAGTGGGGTGGGGAGGGGTCTCGCCGCGTCTCTGCATGCACAGTGGGGTAGGGAGAGGTCTCGCTGCCTCTCTGCATGGACAGTGGGGTAGGGAGCGGGTCTTGCTGCCTCTCTGCATGGACATTAGGGTAGGATGCGGGTCTTGCTGCCTCTCTGCATGGTCAGTGGGGTAGGGAGTGGGGTCTCGCTGCCTCTCTGCATGGACAGTGGGGTAGGGTGGTGGGCATCACTGCCACTCTGCATGCACAGTGGGGTAGGGAGGGGGTCTCGCTGCCTCTCTGCATGCACAGTTGGGTAGGGAGGGTCTCTCTGCGTCTCTGCATACACAGTGGGATAGGGAGGGTCTCTCTGCCTCTCTGCATGCATAGTGGGTTAGGGAGTGGTCTCGCTGCCTTTCTGCATGGACAGTGGGGTAGGGAGCGGGTCTTGCTGCCTCTCTGCATGGACAGTGGGGTAGGGTGCGGGTCTCGCTGCCTCTCTGCATGGACAGTGGGGTAGGGAGGGGGGTCTCGCTGCCTCTCTGCATGGACAGTGGGGTAGGGAGCGGGTCTTGCTGCCTCTCTGCATGGACAGTGGGGTAGGGAGCGGGTCTTGCTGCCTCTCTGCATGGACAGTGGGGTAGGGAGCGGGTCTTGCTGCCTCTCTGCATGGACAGTGGGGTAGGGAGGGGGGTCTCGCTGCCTCTCTGCATGGACAGTGGGGTAGGGTGGGGGGCAACACTGCCACTCTGCATGCACAGTGGGGTAGGGAGGGGGTCTCGCTGCCTCTCTGCATGCACAGTTGGGTAGGGAGGGTCTCTCTGCGTCTCTGAATGGACAGTGGGGTAGGGTGGGGGGTCTCGCTGCCTCTCTGCATGGACAGTGGGGTAGGGAGGGGTCTCGCTGCGTCTCTGCATGCACAGTGGGGTAGGGAGAGGTCTCGCTGCCTCTCTGCATGGACAGTGGGGTAGGGAGCGGGTCCTGCTGCCTCTCTGCATGGACAGTAGGGTAGGGTGCGGGTCTTGCTGCCTCTCTGCATACACAGTGGGGTAGGGATCGGGTCTTGCTGCCTCTCTGCATGGACAGTGGGGTAGGGAGGGGGGTCTCGCTGCCTCTCTGCATGCACAGTGGGTTAGGGAGGGGTCTCGCTGCCTCTCTGCATGGACAGTGGGGTAGGGAGCGGGTCTTGTTGCCTCTCTGCATGGACAGTGGGGTAGGGAGAGGGTCTTGCTGCCTCTCTGCATGGTCAGTGGGGTAGGGAGGGGGTCTTGCTGCCTCTCTGCATGGACAGTGGGGTAGGGTGGGGGGCATCACTGCCACTCTGCATGCACAGTGGGGTAGGGAGGGGGTCTCGCTGCCTCTCTGCATGCACAGTTGGGTAGGGAGGGTCTCTCTGCGTCTCTGCATACACAGTGGAGTAGGGAGGGTCTCTCTGCCTCTCTGCATGCACAGTGGGGTAGGGAGGGGGGTCTCGCTGCCTCTCTGCATGGACAGTGGGGTAGGGAGGGGTCTCGCCGCGTCTCTGCATGCACAGTGGGGTAGGGAGAGGTCTCGCTGCCTCTCTGCATGGACAGTGGGGTAGGGAGCGGGTCTTGCTGCCTCTCTGCATGGACAGTAGGGTAGGGTGCGGGTCTTGCTGCCAATCTGCATGCACAGTGGGGTAGGGAGCGGGTCTTGCTGCCTCTCTGCATGGACAGTGGGGTAGGGAGCGGGTCTCGCTGCCTCTCTGCATGCACAGTTGGGTAGGGAGAGGTCTCGCTGCGTCTCTGCATGCACAGTGGGGTAGGCAGGGGTCTTGCTGCCTCTCTGCATGCATAGTGGGTTAGGGAGGGGTCTCGCTGCCTCTCTGCATGGACAGTGGGGAAGGGTGGGGGGTCTTGCTGCGTCTCTGCATGGACAGTGGGGTAGGGAGGGGGTCTCGCGGCCTCTCTGCATGCACAGTGGGGTAGGGAGAGGTCTCGCTGCGTCTCCGCATGCACAGTGGGGTAGGGAGGGGTGTGGCTGCCTCTCTGCATGCATAGTGGGTTAGGGAGTGGTCTCGCTGCCTTTCTGCATGGACAGTGGGGTAGGGAGCGGGTCTTGCTGCCTCTCTGCACGGACAGTGGGGTAGGGTGCGGGTCTCGCTGCCTCTCTGCATGGACAGTGGGGTAGGGAGGGGGGTCTCGCTGCCTCTCTGCATGGACAGTGGGGTAGGGAGCGGGTCTTGCTGCCTCTCTGCATGGACAGTGGGGTAGGGAGCGGGTCTTGCTGCCTCTCTGCATGGACAGTGGGGTAGGGAGCGGGTCTTGCTGCCTCTCTGCATGGACAGTGGGGTAGGGAGGGGGGTCTCGCTGCCTCTCTGCATGGACAGTGGGGTAGGGTGGGGGGCATCACTGCCACTCTGCATGCACAGTGGGGTAGGGAGGGGGTCTCGCTGCCTCTCTGCATGCACAGTTGGGTAGGGAGGGTCTCTCTGCGTCTCTGAATGGACAGTGGGGTAGGGTGGGGGGTCTCGCTGCCTCTCTGCATGGACAGTGGGGTAGGGAGGGGTCTCGCTGCGTCTCTGCATGCACAGTGGGGTAGGGAGAGGTCTCGCTGCCTCTCTGCATGGACAGTGGGGTAGGGAGCGGGTCTTGCTGCCTCTCTGCATGGACAGTAGGGTAGGGTGCGGGTCTTGCTGCCTCTCTGCATACACAGTGGGGTAGGGAGCGGGTCTTGCTGCCTCTCTGCATGGACAGTGGGGTAGGGAGGGGGGTCTCGCTGCCTCTCTGCATGCACAGTGGGTTAGGGAGGGGTCTCGCTGCCTCTCTGCATGGACAGTGGGGTAGGGAGCGGGTCTTGTTGCCTCTCTGCATGGACAGTGGGGTAGGGAGAGGGTCTTGCTGCCTCTCTGCATGGTCAGTGGGGTAGGGAGGGGGTCTTGCTGCCTCTCTGCATGGACAGTGGGGTAGGGTGGGGGGCATCACTGCCACTCTGCATGCACAGTGGGGTAGGGAGGGGGTCTCGCTGCCTCTCTGCATGCACAGTTGGGTAGGGAGGGTCTCTCTGCGTCTCTGCATACACAGTGGAGTAGGGAGGGTCTCCCTGCCTCTCTGCATGCACAGTGGGGTAGGGTGGGGGGTCTCGCTGCCTCTCTGCATGGACAGTGGGGTAGGGAGGGGTCTCGCCGCGTCTCTGCATGCACAGTGGGGTAGGGAGAGGTCTCGCTGCCTCTCTGCATGGACAGTGGGGTAGGGAGCGGGTCTTGCTGCCTCTCTGCATGGACAGAAGGGTAGGGTGCGGGTCTTGCTGCCACTCTGCATTCACAGTGGGGTAGGGAGCGGGTCTTGCTGCCTCTCTGCATGGACAGTGGGGTAGGGCGGGGGGTCTCGCTGCGTCTCTGCATGGACAGTGGGGTAGGGAGCGGGTCTCGCTGCCCTCTGCATGCACAGTTGGGTAGGGAGGGTCTCTCTGCGTCTCTGCATACACAGTGGGGTAGGGAGGGTCTCTCTGCCTCTCTGCATGCACAGTGGGGTAGGGTGGGGGGTCTCGCTGCCTCTCTGCATGGACAGTGGGGTAGGGAGGGGTCTCGCCGCGTCTCTGCATGCACAGTGGGGTAGGGGGAGGTCTCGCTGCCTCTCTGCATGGACAGTGGGGTAGGGAGCGGGTCTTGCTGCCTCTCTGCATGGACAGTAGAGTAGGGTGCGGGTCTTGCTGCCTCTCTGCATGCACAGTGGGGTAGGGAGCGGGTCTTGCTGCCTCTCTGCATGGACAGTGGGGTAGGGAGGGGGGTCTCGCTGCCTCTCTGCATGGACAGTGGGGTAGGGAGCGGGTCTCGCTGCCTCTCTGCATGGACAGTGGGGTAGGGAGAGGTCTCGCTGCGTCTCTGCCTGCACAGTGGGGTAGGCAGGGGTCTTGCTGCCTCTCTGCATGCATAGTGGGTTAGGGAGGGGTCTCGCTGCCTCTCTGCATGGACAGTGGGGCTGGGTGGGGGGTCTTGCTGCGTCTCTGCATGGACAGTGGGGTAGGGAGGGGGTCTCGCGGCCTCTCTGCATGCACAGTGGGGTAGGGAGGGCGTCTCGCTGCAGCTCTGCATGGACAGTGGCGTAGGGTGGGTGGTCTCGCTGCCTCTCTGCATTCACAGTGGGGTAGGGTGAGGGGTCTCGCTGCGTCTCTGCATGCACAGTGGGGTAGGGAGGGGGTCTCGTGGCCTCTCTGCATACACAGTGGGGTAGGGAGGTGTGTCGCTGCCGCTCTGCATGCACAGTGGGGTAGGGAGGGGGTCTCGCTGCAGCTCAGCATGCACAGTGGAGTACGTAGTGGGTCTCGCTGCCTCTCAGCATGCACAGTGGGGTAGAGAGGGGGTCTCACTGCCTCTCTGCATGGACAGTGGGGTAGGGAGGGGGTACGCTACCTCTCTGCATGCACAGTGGGGTAGGGAGGGGGTCTCGCTGCCTCTCTGCATGCCCAGTGGGGTAGGGAGGGGGTCTCGCTGCCTCTCTGCATGCCCAGTGGGGTAGGGAGGGTGTCTCGCTGCCTCTCTGCATGCACAGTGGGTAGGGTGGGGGGGTCTCGCTGCGTCTCTGCATGCACAGTGGGGCAGGGAGGGGGTCTCGCGGCCTCTCTGCAGACACAGTGGGTTAGGGAGGGGTGTCGCTGCCGCTCTGCATGCACAGTGGGGTAGGGAGGGGGTCTCGCTGCAGCTCTGCAATGCACAGTGGAGTAGGTAGTGGGTCTCGCTGCCTCTCAGCATGGACAGTGGGGTAGGCAGGGGGTCTCGCTGCCTCTCTGCATGCACAGTGGGGTAGAGACGGGGTCTCATTGCCTGTCTGCATGGACAGTGGGGTAGGGAGGGGGTATCGCTACCTCTCTGCATGCACAGTGGGGTAGGGAGGGGGTCTCGCTGCCTCTCTGCATGCCCAGTGGGGTAGCGAGGGGGTCTCGCTGCCTCTCTGCATGCACAGTGGGGTAGGGAGGGGTCTCGCTGCCTCTCTGCATGCACAGTGGGGTAGGGAGCGGGTCTTGCTGCCTCTCTGCATGGACAGTGGGGTAGGGAGGTGTCTCGCTGCGTCTCTGCATGCACAGTGGGGTCGGGAGGGGTCTCGCTGCGTCTCTGCATGCACAGTGGGGTAGGGTGGGGGGTCCCGCTGCCTCTCTGCATGGACAGTGGGGTAGGGAGGGGTCTCGCTGCCTCTCTGCATGCACAGTGGGATAGGGAGAGGTCTCGCTGCCTCTCTGCATGGACAGTGGGGTAGGGAGCGAGTCTTGCTGCCTCTCTGCATGGACAGTGGGGTAGGGAGCGGGTCTTGCTGCCTCTCTGCATGGACAGTGGGGTAGGGAGCGGGTCTTGCTGCCTCTCTGCATGGTCAGTGGGGTAGGGAGGTGGGTCTCGCTGCCTCTCTGCATGGACAGTGGGGTAGGGTGGGGGGCATCACTGCCACTCTGCATGCACAGTGGGGTAGGGAGGGGGTCTCGCTGCCTCTCTGCATGCACAGTTGGGTCGGGAGGGTCTCTCTGCGTCTCTGCATACACAGTGTGTTAGGGAGGGTCTCTCTGCCTCTCTGCATGCACAGTGGGGTAGGGTGGGGGGTCTCGCTGCCTCTCTGCATGGACAGTGGGGTAGGGAGGGGTCTCGCTGCGTCTCTGCATGCACAGTGGGGTCGGGAGAGGTCTCGCTGCGTCTCTGCATGCACAGTGGGGTAGGGAGGGGTCTTGCTGCCTCTCTGCATGCACAGTGGGTTAGGGAGGGGTCTCGCTGCTTCTCTGCATGGACAGTGGGGTAGGGAGGGGGTCTCGCTGCAGCTCTGCATGGACAGTGGGGTAGGGTGGGGGGTCTTGCTGCGTCTCTGCATGCACAGTGGGGTAGGGTGACGGTTCTCGCTGCGTCTCTGCATGCACAGTGGGGTAGGGAGGGGGTCTCGTGGCCTCTCTGCATACACAGTGGGGTAGGGAGGGGTGTCGCTGCCGCTCTGCATGCACAGTGGGGTAGGGAGGGGGTCTCGCTGCAGCTCTGCATGCACAGTGGAGTAGATAGTGGGTCTCGCTGCCTCTCAGCATGCACAGTGGGGTAGAGAGGGGGTCTCACTGCCTCTCTGCATGGACAGTGGGGTAGGGAGGGGGTACGCTACCTCTCTGCATGCACAGTGGGGTAGGGACGGGGTCTCGCTGCCTCTCTGCATGCCCAGTGGGGTAGGGAGGGGGTCTCGCTGCCTCTCTGCATGCCCAGTGGGGTAGGGAGGGGGTCTAGCTGCCTCTCTGCATGCACAGTGGGTTAGGGAGGGGGTCTCGCAGCCTTTCTGCATGCACAGTGGGGTAGGGAGGGGTCTCGCTGCCTTTCTGCGTGCACAGTGGGGTAGGGGGGGGTCTCACTGCCTCTCTGCATGCACAGTGGGGTAGGGCGGGGTCTCGCTGCCTCTCTGCATGCACAGTGGGGTAGGGAGGAGGTCTCGCTGCCTCTCTGCATGCACAGTGGGGTAGGGAGGGGTCTCGCTGCCTCTCTGCATGCACAGTGGGTTCGGGAGACGTGCCCTGCTGACACTCTGCATGCAATTAGTGTGGGGGAATGGAGGGTGATTGGTCCAGGTGGTGGGGCGGGGGCTGGGTCTATATCTGGTCGGGGGCTGTTCAGAAAGAGCTGAGGACCCCCGGACAACCTGGGGGCAGCTGCTGTGTTGAAGCGAGCTGCAGCAGCAGAGAGCTGACAGATGTCTCTCTCAGACCAGGCAGCTCACTGCTGGCTGCAATTGCGCATTTGCAACCAGGTCGGTTTGGTACATGGTCCGTATCCCAGCCAGCGCTGTGAGAGCTGCAAGTGGTGGGGCCACTGCTGTGGGTGGTCCAACAGCCATCGAGTTTTAACAGCACGAAATGAGGCCATTCGGCCATTATGTCTGAACTGGTCATCAAACACCTATCCAATCCAATCCCATTTTCCAGCACTCGATCCACAGCCTTGTCATAGAGTTTACAGAAGGGAAACAGGCCCTTCGGCCCATCTTATCCATGCCGCCTTTTCTTTTTAAACCCCTAAACTAATCCCAATTGCCCACATTTGCCCCATATCCCTCGATACCCATCGTCCCAATTTAACTATCTAAACGCTTTAAAAAAAATACAATTGTACCCGCCTCTCCTACTGCCTCTGGCAGCTTGTTCCAGACACTCACCACCCTCTGTGTGATAAAATCTGCCCCTCTGGACCCTTTTGTATCTTTCCCCTCTCACCTTAAACCTGTGCCATCCAGTTTTAAACTCCCCGACCTTTGGGAAAAGATATTGACTATCGAGCTGATCTGTGCCCCTCATTATTTTATAGACCGCTATAAGATCACCCCTCAGCCTCCTCCACTCCAGCAGAAAAAGTCCCAGTCTATTCAGCCTCTCCTTATAACTCAATCCATCAATTTCCAGTAGCATCCTAGTAAATCTTTTCTGCACTCTTTCTAGTTTAATAATTATATGCTCTGGCGTTTGAGTTGCTGATCTAAATGCCTCTTGTGGTTGTTCCCGCTTCTACCATCCTTTCAGGCCGTGAGCTGCAGATCCCAGCACCCTGTGGATGGAAACATTTTCCCTCAAATCCACACAAAAATCTGCCCTTTACCTTAACTCCATGCCCCTCTGGTTATTGACACCTCTACTAAAGGGAAAAGGTTTCTTCCTATCCGTGTGCCACATAATTTTGTACATATCACTCAGTTCCCCACCCCCACCCGGCCCCCACCTGAAAGCATTCCCCATCACCACCCACTACACCCACTCCACCTCCAGCCGTCTCTGCTCTAAGGTAAAAAACCCAGCCTAACCAGCCTCTCCTCATAGCTGAAACTCTCCAGCCCAGGCAGCATCCTGGTGAATCCCCTCTCCACCGTCTCCAGTGTAATCACATCCTTCCTGTAGTGTGATGACCAGAGCTGTACACAGTTCTCTTGCTCTGGTCTAACCAGCGTTTTATACATTTCCATCATCACCTCCCAGCTCTTATATTCTATGCTGCGGCTGCTAAAGGCAAGTATCCTACATGTCGTCTTAACCACCTCATCTACCTGTCTTGCTGCTTTTAGGGATCCACATATCTGCACCCCAAATTCATTCTGGTCCTCTGCACTTCCTCAGACTCGACCGGACATGGTACATTTCCTTGCCCGGATAGTCGTCCCAAATGCATGGCCTCACATTCGTCAGGTGTAAATTACATTTGCCCAGCCTTTCAGTTTCCTCAGCACGGTGGCACAGTGGTTAGCACTGCTGCCCCACAGCGCCAGGGACGTGTGTTCCATTTCTGGCTTGGACCACATCTGTGTGGAGTTTGCAAATTCTCCCCGTGTCTGCATGGGTTTCCTCCGGGTGCTCCAGTTTCCGGCCACAGTCGGAAGACTTGTGGGTTAGGTGGATTGGCCAGGATATACTGGACTTCCTGTCAGGGAGAATTGCTTGGTTAAATGCATGGGGTTCAGGGGATATCGCCTGGGTGCGATTGTGCTCAATGCAGACTCGATGGGTTGAATGGCCTCCTTCTGTACTGTAGGATTCTATGATTCCTGTAATCTAAGGCTTTCCTCCTCAATATTTAACACACCACCAATTTTTGTATCATCTGCAAACTTACTGATCACACCTCACACATTCATGTCTCGACCATCAATGTACACTACAAACAGCAAGGGACCCAGCATCGATCGCTGTGGAACCCCACTGAACACAGGCGTGCAGTCACAAAAACAACCTTCCACCATCACCCTCTGCCACTCAGCCATTTTGAATATAATTTACCAAATTGACCTGGTTCCAATCGGAATCACTTCCTTGTTCAGTCTTCCATATTTATCAAAAGCTTTTCTGAAGAACACGTGGACGACATCGACTGCACTTCCCTCATCTCCTCATCCAGTCACCTCCTCAATATATTCCAGCGAATTGTTAGACATGATCTCCCCCTGTCAAAGAAATGCTGACTATTGTTCATAAATCCTTACCTCTCGAAGTGGAGATTAATTCTGTCCCTCAGATTTTTTTCCAATCATTTCCCTACTACGGATATGGTGATGGTGGTGTCCTGGCCGTGATCTTGGATATCTCCAGGGCACCTTGCAGGATGGCAGTATGGCACAGTGGTTAGCACTGCTGCCTCACAGCATCAGGGATCCCATTTCAATTCCTGGGATTCCATCAGCACCAGTGAAGCTTCTTTTTTTTACTTTGTTCCATTCTCACATCTCGCCTGTTGGGATTTCTCCTATTACAAGAACGTGTGGTGTTCCTCTGGAAAGAATCCACTGTGAGCAAGTCCAGTTTCTCGCAGCTCCCCAATGTCCACATTCAGCCTTGTAAATTCAGTCTCGATCACAGCCGTCCCGTGTACATCATCAACCTGCATAAGCTCATTGGTAAGGTCAGGGCACATCGTGCTGATGTTTCAGCTTGAGATGCGAAAGACTGATTTGATTTGAATTGATTTGGTTTATTATTTTCACATATAATAAATATGTGATCCAAGCCGGGAATCGAACTCAGGTCCCTGTGAGACAGCAGTGCTAACCATTGTGCCACCATGTTGCCGACTCAAGAACAGCTTCTCTGCTGCCATCTGACGTTTTAATGGACCCACATCGCATTCAGATGATCTTATTCTACACCCCAGCTCGGAGTCCAACATTACATTCTGCACTCTCTCCTGCTCTATGTTCAGGGTTACAGTGTTACAGAGTTCAGTGTTGGGCCAGGGAGATGGTGTCTGTGGACCTGTTGGGGAGGTAGGTGAACTGTAGTGTATCCAGGCAATCTGGGAGGCCGGAATTGATTCATGTCATGACTAACCTTTTGATGCATTTCATAACATTGGATATACAGTGAAAAGTGTTGTTGCTTGAGTGCCATACAGACAAAGCATACTGTACATAGAGAGGGAGAGAGGGCAGAATGTAATGTTGCAGTCATAGCTCGGGTGTACTAAAAGATCATCTTAATGCAATGTGGGTCCATTCAAACGTCAGATGGCAGCAGAGAAGCTGTTCCTGAGTCGGCAGCATGGTGGCACAATGGTTAGCGCTGCTGTCTCACAGGAACCTGAGTTCGATTCCCGGTTTGGATCACTGTGTGTGTGGATTTTGCACATTCTTCCCGTGTCGGCATGGGTTTGCTCCGGATGCTGCGGTTTTCACCCACAGTCCAAAATGTGCAGGTTAGGTTGATTGGCCATGTTAACTGCCCATTAGCGTCCTGGGATATGTATGTTTGGGGGATTAGCAGGCTGCACATGTGGGATTTCGGGGATAGGGCCTGGGTGGGATTGTTGTCGGTGTTGACTCGATGGGTCAAATGGCCCCCTTCTGCACTGTAGTGTTTATATGATTCTATGAGTCGGTTGGTCCATGTCCTCACACATTTTTTATCTTTTTCTCCAATGGAACAAGTGGGAAGAGTTGAAGTCTGTGGTGCGCTATTCCTGAATTAGGCTGGTTGCTTTTGTGAGGCAACGGGAAGTTTAGACAGAGTAAATGAGTGGGAGGTTGGTTTGAGTGATGGACTGGTCTGCATTCATCAAGCTTTGAAGTTTCTTGCAGTCTTGGACAGAGCAGGAGCCATACCAAGTTAGAATGTTATTTATGGTGCATCTGTAAAAGTTGGTGAGAGTCGCAGCTGACTTGCCAAATGTCTGTAAACCTCTGAGAAAATAGAGGCGTTCGGAGACGTTCTTAATTACAGGGACGTCATGGAGGAACCAGGAAAGGTGTTTCGTGATGTGGACCCTAAAACGTGAAGCTCTCGACTATTTCAACTTCATCCCATTGATGTAGATTGTGGCATGTACTCCACTAGGCTTCCAGAAGTCAATTTGCTTTGTTGACATTGAGGAAGAGATTGCTGTTGTCGCCCCAGTTCACCAGATTCTCTGTCTCTTCCTCCGACCTACTGCAGGTGTCATCAGCAAACTTGGAAATCGAGTTGGAGGGGAATTTGGCCACACAGTCACCAGTGTATAAGGAGTATAGTAAGGGGCTGAGGACGCAGCCTTACGGGGCACCGCTGTTCAGGATGATTGTGAAGGAGATGTTGTTGACTGTCCTTAATTTTGCTGTCTATGGATTAGGAAGTTGAGGATCGAATTGCAGAGGCGGGAGCCAAGCCCAGGGCCACGGACATTGGACATGAGTTTCGTAGGACTAATGGTGTTGCAGGCTGAGCTGTAGATGATAAACACGAGTCTGTGTTCCAGGGTTCACTGTCGGGCCAGGGAGATGGCATTGTGGACCTGTTGTGGATGTCGGTGAACTGTCGTGGATCCAGGCAATCTGGGAAGCCGGAACTGATTCATGCCATGACTAACCTTTTGATGCATTTCATAATATTGGACATCAGAGTCACCGGACGATAGGCATTAAGGCAGCCTGCTTGGCTTTTCCTTTGGTACTGGCCTTTGTTTGAGTTTTACCTGGTGCATAGATTGGCAACCATCCTGCCGAGAGAGGACTGATGCAGCTGCACTGGTCCAGTAGACCAACGTGGGACAGCAGTAATCGCACTGAGCATTATGGACGATAGCGATTCGCTGAACTTTGAAGCTTTCTCCCACTCTTGAAAGCAAACACTGGAAGTTGTGTTCTGTGCCAATCGAGTGTGAGATTACTATTTTTTCCTGTGTTGTGCTAACAGTGGCCACAATGCTGTGATCTCCTCTCCAGGGTACAGTTCTGTGTAAATATAATAGAGATTCTGTGCTGTCAAGGCATCAGGATCTCCCTCTGCCAATTGTTAGTATTGTCCAGAGGCAAGGGTCAAACCAGCCCTCTTTGGTCCCAGCTCTGTTGCAGGGGTTGTCAGTAAACTGTCTGAGAGACGACAGATTACCATCTACAGGACTCCAGTCTGGATTTTCTGTCAGGGTTTACTCCCTCATCCTTCATACCCTCCAAATCCCCCACAAGGGAGGGCGGCTATTTACTTGGAGCTGAGTGAGGGTCAATGTTGTGGACTCCCCGGAAATCTCGCTCCCAAATGTAGACCACTGAGTTGCTACCATGGAGCAGCACGGTGACACAGTGGTTAGCACTGCTGACTCACAGCGTCAGGGACCTGGGTTCAATTCCAGGCTTGGGTCACTGTCTGTGTGGAGTTTGGACCTTCTCCCCGTGTCTGTGTGGGTTTCCTCCGGATGCTCCATTTTCCACTCGCTGCAAAACACGTGCTGGATTTTTAAAAAACAGATTTCAGTGATTTTATGTGTGTCCATTCTTTTTCATTTTAACCCATCCTCAGTCCAAATGGTAACTTCTTTCCCTGAATCCTGTCTAATTTTATTCTTTATTTCCCTTCCTGACAGTGAACATAATCACAATTGTGACACTGACGAGCAGAAACTGTGGTCTGTCCAAATGTGTGACTCGTTACCTGGTGGCCATGTCAGCGGGGGATCTGCTGGTCGTTATCCTCGACCTGATATTCAGACACAATCCCATTCTTTATTGGGAACAGTTTGATTTCCTGCTGTCGCTCCCCGTGTGTAACATCCACGCCGTCCTGCTTTATGCAACCACTGACTGTTCTGTCTGGTTCACCGTCACTTTCACCTTTGATCGATTTGTGGCCATTTGCTGCCCCAAGCTGAAGAGTAAATATTGCAGTGAGAAATCGGCGGCTGTGGTTCTGGGAACAGTGACGGTGCTGAGCTGTTTAAAGAACATTTCCTGGTATTTTATGTTCTCAAATAGATATCGGCTGGTGAACAACCCCTGGTTTTGTGATGTCACAGGGGATGTGATGTTCTCTCCGGTCTGGGGAACAATCGAGTTCCTCCACAACATTCTAACCCCGTGTGTCCCGTTCGTCCTGATTCTGCTGCTCAACGTTTTCACCGTCAGACACATTTTAATGAGCAGCAGAGCCCGCAGGAGACTCCGGACTCACAGCAGTGGGGAGAATCCCAGAGACCCTGAGATGGAGAGTCGCAGGAAATCCATCATTTTACTGTTTGTTATCTCAGCCAATTTCATCCTCTTATGGTCGACATTAATGGTTTATTCTATATGGAGTCGGATGTATTATTTGGGCTATGAGTCGGTATGGTTAGATTACTATATTATGGAACTTGGTTTCATGTTGCAACTCACAGGTTGTTGTACAAACACTGCCATTTATGCTGTGACACAAACTCACTTCAGACAGCAGCTAATAAATCTGCTGAAATATCCCCTTACTGCAATTCTTCAACTCATTAGACCCTGAGAGGAAACTACAACTACAAGACCCCTGAATCTTTCTATTGGACTTTCAAATATAAATAACAAACAGCCTCACAGAGACAGAGAGAGTGACAGATAAAGAGAGAGAGAGGGCAGTGAGAGCAAAACTGGGAGTGATAGAGAGACGAAGGTTGACAGAGAGAGGGAAGGGTACAAATACATGGAGCGTGACACAGTTTGAAAGAGTTTCTCACAGATACAGGGAGAGAAACAGAGAGAGAGAAAGAGAAAGAACAGAGACAGATAGGGACTCTCCCAGAGCGAGAAAAACAGGGATAGAGATTGGGGGAAATGGGGAGGGAGATGGACAGGGAATGAGAAAGGGAGACAGCGGGAGACAGATGGCAGAATGTAATGAGAGAGGGAGACTAAAACGGAAAGGGAGACAGAAAGAGAGGCAGAGAGAAACAGAGACAGAGACAGAGAGCGTCAGCGAATTTGAAACAGTGAGACTGAAGGAGTACAATGGACACAGCAAGAGCAAAAGACAGAGCGAGGTAGAGAGAGAGAGAAAGACAGAGAAATAAGAAAAGGGCGACAGAGAAGGAGAGGGAGGAGGAGAGTGAGACTGAGGGGGAGGAGGAGACACAGAGGAAGAGTGTAGAGAGCAGGTGAATGAGGGAGATGCAGAGAGACAGTAAGAGACACAGAGAAACAGGCAGATATATATATATATATATATATATATATATATATATATATATATATATATTTATATATACACAGAGAGAGAGAGAGAGATACAGAGAGGGATGCACAGAAAGACAGAAAGAGACAGAGAGAGAGACAGACTTAATGACTTTAACGATAACCATCAGGTGGAGTTATTGGAATATGAGCTCCCTGATTGAGACAGTTAATGCTGTCCAATCCGGGAGCCCTGCAGACGTATATAATATGGTGTGTCTCGGTTACCGGAAGTCAGGGTGTGTACACTCTGGGTGTGGATGTGATGGACTAGTGGTTTTATCACTACACTATTAATACAGAAACTCAGCTAAAGTTCTGTGCACCCGGGTTCGAATCCCGTCACAGCAGATGGTGGAATTTGAATAAATATATCTGGAATTCAGAATCAGCTGGTGACCATAAAACCAGTGTCGATTTTCGGAAAAACCCATCTGGTTCACCAATGTCCCAGGGAAGGAAATCTGTCGTCCTTGTGTGGTCAGGACTAAATGTGACTCCAAGTGGTTGACACTTAATTGCCCTCTGAACATGGGCAACTAGGGATGGGCAATAAATGCTGGCCGGCCAGTGACACCCAAGTCCCAAGAGTGAACACAAATACTTTGTACTGGGAAATTTTAAACAAACGGTAAACTGTTTCTCACAGCTGGATAAATACCCAATCCCTCTGATCGAGGACTTAGCTTCAAAGCTGGCAGGAGGATTCTTGTTTCCAATTATGAACTTATTCACGTGCACTTATACTGACAGCTAGATGAGGTTTCCCAGCGATATTCAACAATTCATACTCAGAGGAAGTTTAACATTTATAAAGTGTCAAATGTAGGCTTACATTAACACTGCAATGAAGTTAATGTGAAAATCGCCTCGACGCCACACACTGGTGCCTGTTCGGGTCACACTGAGAGAGAATTTAGCATGGACACTGCACCTACCCAGCACGTCTTTCAGACAGTGGGAGGAAACCAGAGAAACCAGAGTAAACCCACGCAGATACGGAGAGAATGTGCAGACTCCGCACAGACAATGACCCAAGCCAGGAATTGAACCCACGTCTCTGGCGTTATGAGGCAGCAGCGCTAACCACTGTGACACCTCGTCTACGGTGATAGTTTGGGCAAAGAAATTCCAGAAGGACCTGCATGACGGTGCAGCCCATAATATTGGCCCATATCCAGCTGTGGGCTTTATTACTGTCCGCCTACCATTATTGATTGGAACACCTTCCAGGAGGCCGATTCGTTCAGGTCGGTGCCTTGAGTTGGCTACGATTAACAGACACTTGTCATATTCCCAATGGAAGAGACGGTCATCATGAACTTTCTCAAAACTCTCCCAGTGGCAGCCAATAATATTCGGCTGTGGACGTAAGATTCCCCATTCCTGAATGAATCGAAGCAGCGAGTGCTGATGGGGGAATCCAAAAGGCCGTTACAGCCTGAATTACACCCATATTGGAATGGCAGAGAGCAGCTGACTGTGGAAGATGGCACACGCCTTTGGGGTTCAAGAGTGTCATCCTGAGCCAGGGTCACCATCCCATGGTGAACTTTACCATGGCCACCCAGGAGTGGCAAACTGAAGATCCTCCAAGTTGCCATGTCTGGTGGCCAGGTATGGCTACGAATATTTGCCCGTGGGTCAGTGTTGACAATATCAACAAGGGCAGAAGTACCACCAATTACTACTCTTCACACTTGGGAATGGCCAGGACATCCGTAGACGTGGCTGCACACGGAGAGTGCCGGTCCGTTCATGGGTCTATGTTCCTGAAATGGTAGATGCTGATTCAAAATGGATGGCCGTACACAGGGTGAGTTACTCAAACACAAGGACAAGAGTGGAGAAACTTCACACCTATTTCATGACACCCGGGATCCCGGAAATGTTAGTTTCTGAAAATGGGCCACCCTTCATCAGCCAGGAATTTGTGCATTACATGAAGTTGGACAGAATTTGACACGTCGGGCAGTGTCATATTACCCATCATCCAACGGCCTGGCAGAAAGAGCGGCCCAAACAGTAAAAGCTGGTTCAAAATACCATCCCTCAGTCTCTTTGGACACCAAACCATCCAGATTTCATCTTCAATTACAGAACGACACCCCCCAACCTCCCCCCGACCTCCCCTCTTCAACAACTGGAATAGCCCCAGCAGAGTTGTTGATGGGAAGTTCACTCCACCCAGTGTTAAGTCTGACCTTCTGAGGGCGGGAGCTGACACCCAGTGCCGATCCCACCAGCCGGGAGAGGCACCTAAAGGCAGGTGATAGGTTATTGGTAAAGAATCATGGCAATGGATCCACGTGGTTATGAGGCACGGTCGAGTCTGGAACAGGGCCAGTTTCCTATCAAGTCCGCTTGGGAGATACCATCCTATGGGAATGCTTCAATCATCTACAAGCCATGCAGCCCCAAGCCGTGCAGGAAAAATCAATTCCCAGCACAGCGGGAACTTTGGAAAGAATTCCAGGCACTCCGGCTCCTGTTCCCCATCTCCGCCAGTGGGAACCTCGGAGTCTGAAATGGACACAGTGGGTTTAGCCTCTCGACCACATTGTCACCCGATAAAGGGAACTCGGGCCACACGCTCATGGTGGAAGAGGCGAGCTCCGGTCTGCTGAACCCCACTCACTTCCGAGGCTGAGCAGCAGGAACCGGACCCAGCATTGAAACTCCAAAAAAGGCTTCCAATGTGGTCAGCCCTCGGCGATTACTCAGACCTAGAGGGGGAGGGCGGGGGGCAGTGACTTCAATCAGGTTCATGAGTTGGACACTGGCAAATATAAACTACCAAACTGAGGCCTGTGAAATGTGCCCACTCAGGGAGCTCCACAGAGTGCAAGCTGCAGAGAGTGAAGCACTGAGAGCTGGGGTAAGTGTGAGAGTTTAGGGAAGTGGGTGGAGAGGTATTGCTGTGTCTTGTGTCCCTTACTGCCCGGTCCCTTACGGCCAGGTCCAGTGTGGGTAGGTGTCGACCAGACATTACTGTTCAGAAAGTGCCGTGAGCAGATGTGTTTATTGAGACTTTCAGAAGACTTTTGACAAGTTCTCACATAGCAGACTGCCATGTAAAGTGAAAGCACATGGGATTACAGGCAATGTTTTGAGACGGATAGAAAGCTGGTTCACTGATAGAAAGCAAAGAGTTGGCGATAAATGGGCCTTTTTCTGATTGTCAGTCAGTGTCTAGTGGAGTTCTGCAGGAATCTGTGCACGGACCCCAACTGTTCACATTATATATTAATTATTCTGAAAATGGAACTAAATGTATCATCTCCAAATTTACAGATGATAAAAGGTGTGTGAGGGTGAGCTATGAGAAACATGCAGACATGCTTCAGTGTGATTTGAAGAGGCTCAATGTGTGGGCATGTGCAAAGCAGTTGCAGTAAAATGTGTAAATGTGAGGTTATCCACTTTAGCAGCAATAATAGGAAGACAGATTATTATTTGAATGGGTGTAAATTGAGAGAGGTGGATACTCAGCGAGACCTTGGTGTCCGTATGCATCAGTAAGTGAAAGTCAGCGCGCATGTACAACCGGCAGTAAAGAAGACAACTGTAATGCTGGCCTTCATAGGGATAAGATTGGAGTACAGGAAGAGAGATGTGTCACTGCAGTTGTACAGGGCATTGCTGAGGCCACACTTCGAGTATTGTGTGCAGTTTTGGTGTCCTTATCTGAGGAAGGATATCCTCGCTATAGAGGGAGTACAGCGAATGTTTACCAGGCTGATTCCTGGGATGGCAAGTCTGTGATATGAAGAGAGACGAAGGCGGGAAGGGCTTTCTTTATTCATTGCAGTTCATTAGAGTGAAACATATATTATTGGACCATGTTTAGACAGGGTAGATTCAGAAAGAATGTTCCTGATGCTCAGGGGGTTGAGGACTAGGGTTCATGGTTTGAGGATAAGCATCAACCTTTTAGAACAGAGGTGAGGAGAAATTTCTCCACTCTGATGATCTATGGACTTTGCTACCACAGAAAGTAGCTGAGGCCAAAACCTTTCGTGATTTCAGGAAGAAATTATGTATCGCTCTTGGGGCTAAAGTGCTCACGGGATGTGGAAGCAAGGGATGGTCAGGATATTGAAGTTGATGATGATCCATGATCAAACTGAATGTCGGAGCTGGGTCGAAGGGCCGAATGGCCTACTCCTGCTGTTCCAATATGTCATTGTTTCTATGATTGTGAAGCTGAGGTGAGTCTGTACACGGTGTGAATCTGAACATGATCCGAGTCCGAACCTTGTGTGAATCTGAACAGCGTCTCTGTCTGAACCTGGGTGGGTCTGAACCTGGTGCGGGGCCTCTCGACATGATTGCCAGTATTCCACTTGCCTTCCTAACTGCCGATTGAACCTGCAGGTTAACCTTTAGAGAATCTTGAACAAGGCCTCCCAAATTCCTTTGTGCATCTGATTTCCGAAGCATATCCCCATTTAGAAAATAGTCTCTGCCTCCATTCCTCCTTCCAAAGTGCATAACCTCACACTTTTCCTCATTGTATTCCATCTGCCCCCTCTTTGCCCACTCTCCTAACCTGTCCAAGTCCTTCTGCAGCCCTCCTCCTCCCCCTCCCACTTCCGCAATACTCCCTGTCCCTCTGCATATCATTGTATCATCACCAAACTTAGCAACAGTGCCTTCATTTCGTTTTTCCAAATTATTAACGTGTATTGTGAAAAGTTGTGGTCCCAGCACCGATCCCTGAGGCGCACCACCTGTCACCGGCTGCCATCCTGAAAGAAGATCCCTTCATCCCCAATCTCTGCCTTCTGCCAGTCAGCCAATCCTCTATCCATGCCAGGATCTTATCTTCAACACCATTGGCACTTAACTTATATAACAGTCTCCTATGCTGCGCCTTATCAAAGAAAGATAACCACCAATTCCACCACAATTTCCTCAGCTATGTCTTTCAGAACCCTGGGGTGTAGTCCATCCGGTCCAGCTGATTTATCCACCCACAGACCTTTCAGTTTCCCGAGAACCTTCTCCTGAGTGATGGCCACTACACCCACCTGTGTCCCCCGACTCTCCTGGAGCTCTGGCATCCCACTGGTGTCTTCAACCGTGAAGACTGATGCAAACTATTCAATTCCTCTGCCATTTCTTTGTTTCCTATTATTCCTTCTCCAGCCTCATTTTTCAGTGATCCAATGGGTATTTTTGCCTCTCTCTTAACTTTTATATATTGGAAAACCTCCTCCTCTCCTCTTTTATAATACAAGTTTGCTTACACTCATATTTCATCTTCTCCCCTCTTATTGCTTTTTTAAGTTGTCCTCTGCTCGCTTCCCAATCTTCTGCCTTCCCACTAATCCTTGCCACTAAGGATGCTTTCCCTTTTGTGTTTTTGCTGTCCTTGGCTTCCCCGTCAGCCATGGATTCCTCGTCCTCCCTGTGGCATGTTTCCTCCTCCTTGGGATGAATTCCTGTTGTGCCTCCCAAATAACTCTCAAGAACTCCTGTCATTGCTGTTCCACTGTCTCCCCTGCTCGGCTCCCTTTCCAATCAACTCTGGCCAGCTCCACCTTCATGTCCTTGTAGTTATCTTTATTTAATTCAAATACCTTTACATCTGATTCCAGGTTCTTCCTCTCAAACTGCAGGGTAAATTCTATCATATTGTGGTCACTCCTCCCTAAGGATTCCTTCACCATAAGTTCCCTAATCAAGTCTGCCTCATTACACATCGCCAAATCCAGAATTGCCTGTTCCGTAGTAGGCTCTGTCACAAGCTGCTCCAAAAACCATCTCTTAGACATTCCACAAATTCCTTTTCTTGGGATCCACGACCTACCTGATTTTCCCAGTCCACCTTAGAATCTTAGAAACCTCCATATTGAAGTCCCCCATGATTATTGTAACATTGCCTTTTCTATCTCCTGATGTATTTTCTGCCCCTCATTCTCTCACTATCCTCATCCCTACCCTCAGACTGTACTTTACCCTTTACCTCCGCCAATCAGACACGATGTTTACAATTGAAGGCCAGTTTCCAATGTTCAAAGTCTCTCTATTTTTCCCTTGCCTCCTTTTTCCCTTTTGCCTGTAATTCAGATTGATTCAATTATTTTGCTTGCTGTTCCTCCCTTTCCTTTTCTTTTCCCTGTAATTCAAATAGTTTGAATTATTTTTTATATTGAGTCAGTTTCATTTGTAACTGAATTTCCAACGATTCTGACTGAGCTTCTGAGAATTCCAAATGTTGTGCTATTGCCACAATTATCTCTCCTTTCTGTACTCTGTCTGGCAATGTCAACTGGAATGTGTTTCCAATTCCAAAAGCTTTGCTTTAGTCACTATATGTCAGGTAATTTGCGTGACTTCCTCCACCCGCAGAAACTTCTGAGCCTCTGAAAGAGACATTAATCCAAACCACACTCCCTATTTAAACTGGAATACAACACCTGAAAAGAAAACACAAATCTGCTCACCGCTCACTGTCTTTGAGTTCACTAATCCCAAATCAATCAAGAAATACAGGTTTCAATCCCGGAGCCCCCAGTTGTTCTCAGTCAGGTTGGATACTCCCAGTTGTTCCATGAAGCTCGAGTGACCTGTAACTCTTTACCTTGAATCTGGCTTGAAGGAGCACGGGAGGTTTCACTTCAGGTGGGAGTGAACTGACCCAGGAAGAACTCTTATTCAATACAAAGTTTAATTAAGAATATTGTTGACATGTGTAGTAAGACAATTAGCAAGAACATTTAACAATTACAAACAAGAAACACAACAACCACGATAATGTACAACTCTGAAGGACATATCTCTGGTGTGTTCCAACCAAAGCCAACATCCAATCCACAAAACCCTCCAAATCACCACAATACAGCAGAGGTTAATGCCGAATTATTACACGTGTCCAGCCTCCTGGGCTGAATGCTCAAAATCCCTTGAGAAACTCAGCAGAGGTTGCAGTCGAATCTATTTGGCAAAACACAGCCTTTTCAAAAGAGAAGGACAGGGAGAGGGAGAGAGATTGCTTCTGAGCTTGCTGCGAAACTGCTTCCCAAAACAAAACTAAAAGACCAAAAGAAAACCACCACCTGACTGCCACAGCTTATCTACACCTCCATGGAAGCTGCACGATTTAAACAAAATTGCTGAAAGGTCCACTCACATGACAACATTAACACTCTCACTCTCAATCAGCACTCCCCATTACCCCAACACTCACGCTCTCACACCAACACTATCCTGTCACTTCAACACACACCCTCACCTCAACACCCCCCCGCTCACCTCAATACTCCCCTTCCCCTCTCTGAACAATCTCTATCACACAGACATTACAGCCTTTCTCCTCAACACTATCCGTCTCGCTTCTAAGTTCTCCCTCTCACATTTACATTGTCCCATAGAGTGTTAACATCAATTCCTCTCACCAGAACACGCGCTCTCAATTCAACACTCCCCCAATCAACACAACTCTCCCCCTCTCACCTTAACATGTTCCCCCCTCACATCAATCCTCCCGCATCACCTCTACATTACCCCAAGCACAACAACACTACCCATCTCACCTCGACGCTCCTCACCTCAAGATCCCCAAGATATGAATTTCCCGTCCCACACCGCATGGGAGTCGGAGCAGATGGGCACAGACCGTGTCAAGATCCAATTACCTCTGGTGGGATTATCCGAATTTGGGGAGAGCGCGGGGCCAAATCCGACACTCTGTCTCACATCAACATTCTCCCTCTCTCATATCAGCTCTCTCTTCTCATCTCAGCACTCTGTCTCGCCTCAGCTCCCGCCATCTCATTTTAACTTTCCCCCTCACCTCAACAAACTCCCCCTCATCTCAAGACACCGCCTCTCAACTCATAACTCTCCCCCTCACTTCCATAATCAACTTTCACTCCACACACAGCTCCCCACTCCACACAACTCAAACATCCGCCCGTTGTCCCTGCCCTGGGTGTGTTTGCTGGGGAAATTGCAGATGGAGTTTTATCTTGTGTTTCCCCGATGCTACACCTGTCCCTGCAGATGCAGAAATAACCTGATTCTTATTGGAACCAGGTATTTACGAACAGCAGTGAGCGCACTCTCCTTTCACAACCTGCACAGATACATTACTGAATTGCTCTGATTGTCAATACACATCCAGGTGCATGGCTAACCTCATCCCTCCTGCCTTTACCTTCCAGGTGTATTACCGACTTCATTCTTATTACCAACTGACAAACAGACACATCACTGACCTCACTCATATTGTCGCTCCTGATTCCCTGCGACCCCCACGTTACAAAACGAATAAAGGCAACACAGCAGCAGCGTCATACAAACTGTCTCAAAAACCTTCAGCTCCTTCAATCATTCTGATCCTGGGCTGATCTCAACAACATAAAGTTTGAATGCAGAATGTAAGTTTGTTCCTCCACGAATACACTTGGTTTAAATAATTGCGGAACAGAGCATCTATTTCAGGTCAAGCAGAGGTGGCAGGGTGGGAGCATGGTGCTAACTATCAGAGTTATCAATATCTGACTGCTCAGAGACCGGAATTAAAATAAATATATTCACTGCATGTGAAACATGTATAAAATGATATGCATTAAAAAGTTACTGCTGGTGTTCAGTGACTGGAACTAATGTTATTCACCTTGAGATCTCTATAAATGTACCTCTTCTGTTCTGTACAGTCAGTTGGAGAAACGGATTTCGAAATGTTTTTCAATTAGATTGTATAAGATCTCCACATGCATTTTCACAAATTCCCTCAATAAATCCCCAGCTGAATTTAACAAGGCAATCCCCACCAATTGAATTCTGGTTTTCACTCTGCGTGAGATGTCAGCACCTCCGGGAATGTCACCCCGCTTGGTTAACGCTGACACACAGACTCACTGTTACTGGGAGATATTGCAAAGTGTTCTTGTGTTGGATCGGGTCATCTCGCTGTCCCAATACTGCAAACAATCACAATATGGAACGGGTTCTCACTTCTCCACAGGACAATTATTCCCCATTTGGCATTGATTGCAATCAGTTGGTCAATCTGATTTACTTTACTGGGGCAGTTTTCACCTGGCCTTCATCAATCGAGGGATTGAGTTTAGGAGTCCGGGGATAATGATGCAGCTTTATAAGACCCTCGTCAGACCCCACTTGGAGTACTGTGCTCAGTTCTGGTTGCCTCATTACAGGAGGGACGTGGAAATTATTGAAAGGGTGCAGAGAAGATTTACAAGGATGTTGCCTGGATTGGTTGGCACGCCTTATGAGGATATGTTGAGAGAGCTCGGTCTTTTCTCCTTGGAGAGATGAAGGATGAGAGGTGACCTGAGAGAGGTATACAAGATGTTGAGTGGTATAGATCAGGTGGACTCACAGAGGCTTTTTCCCAGGGCTGAAATGGCTGCTGCGAGTGGACACAGGTTTAAGGTGCTGGGGAGCAGGTACAGAGGAGATGTGAGGGGTAAGTTTTCCACTCAGAGGGTGGTGGGTGAGTGGAATCGGCTGTCGTCAGTGGTGGTGGAGGCAAACTCGATGGGGTCTTTTAAGAGACTTCTGGATGAGTACATGGGACTTGATAGGATTGAGGGTTCGAGGTAAGCCTATATATAAGCGTCGGTAGGTAGGGACATGACCGGCGCAACTTGTGGGCCGAAGGGCCTGTTTGTGCTGTAGTTTTCCTATGTTCTATACAACAGAAAATGTTTGCAATTAATTCATTCGAATTCCCAAATGTCTGAACTGTATTTAGGAAAGATCTGAAGGAGTATTTCACAAACTATAACAACAAATTAACAGAAAACCGTTATTATAAAAGCACAAATGGAAAATATCAATATCAGTGAGGCTGCCCTGGGATTACTTCATGGACAGTGATGGAAACGTGTTTGATTCAGAAGATACACGTCCCTTTTATCAGCCTGTTTGAATTGGCAGTGCAGCAAGACCATACACTTTACCCAGTGCTGTCCCTATCCTTGGAAATGTTCAATGGAAGCACAATTTACAGTAACCCAATGGCAAATACAGAAACATAGTTCAGAATGGGATTCGACACAGAGTAAACACCCTTTGCAGTGAACTATTCAATGGGACACTGCAGAGTGAGCTTTGCTCTGTCTGCAATCCCGTGTGTAACTGTTCTGGGAGGGGTTCAGAGGGCAGTATCAAGAGGAGATGTATCTGTATTGAACTTTTCTTTACCCAAATCTGGGATAGATTCCCACGCAGACAGGGGAGAACGTGCACACTCCACACAGAGAGTGACCCGAGGCTGGAATCAAACCCAGGTCTTTGGCGCCATGAGGCAGCAGCGCCAACCAGTGTGTTACAGAACCTCACCCCCACCACAAAATTCCCCTCTCACCTCCACACTCCCACTGTCACCTCAACGCTCTCCCCCTCTCGCCTCAACGCTCTCCCCCTCTCGCCTCAACGCTCCCTCCCTCGCCTCAACACTCTCCCCGTCTCGCCTCAACGCTCTCCCCCTCTCGCCTCAACGTTCTCCCCCTCTCGCCTCAACGCTCTCCCCCTCTCGCCTCAACGCTCTCCCCCTCTCGCCTCGACGCTCTCCCCCTCTCGCCTCGACGCTCTCCCCCTCTCGCCTCGACGCTCTCCCCCCTCTCGCCTCAACGCTCTCCCCCTCTCGCCTCAACGCTCTCCCCCCCTCGCCTCAACACTCTCCCCCTCTCGCCTCAACACTCTCCACCACTCGCCTCAACACTCTCCCCCTCTCGCCTCAACACTCTCCCCCTCTCGCCTCAACACTCTCCCCCTCTCGCCTCAACAGTCTCCCCCTCTCGCCTCAACACTCTCCCCCTGTCGCCTCAACACTCTCCCCCTCTCGCCTCAACACTCTCCCCCTCTCGCCTCAACACTCTCCCCCTCTCGCCTCAACACTCTCCCCCGCTCGCCTCAACACTCTCCCCATCTCGCCTCAACACTCTCCCCATCTCGCCTCAACACTCTCCCCCTCTCGCCTCAACACTCTCCCCCTCTCGCCTCAACACTCTCCCCCTCTCGCCTCAACACTCTCCCCCTCTCGCCTCAACACTCTCCCCCTCTCGCCTCAACACTCTCCCCCTCTCGCCTCAACACTCTCCCCCTCTCGCCTCAACACTGTCCCCCTCTCGCCTCAACACTGTCCCGCTCTCGCCTCAACACTCTCCCCCTCTCGCCTCAACATTCTCCCCCTCTCGCCTCAACACTCTCCTCCTCTCGCCTCAACACTCTCCCCCTCTCGCCTCAACACTCTCCCCCTCTCGCCTCAACACTCTCCCCCTCTCACCTGTACACACTGTCTATCTCACCCTCTGCTATACCTGCACTGGAGATTCGTGTTTGGACAGTGTCGAGGGAGATAGTTTGTGTATCTGGGCCTGTGCTACATCTACAATGAGGGTATTTGATGGGAGTGTGTAGAGGCAGCTTATCCTTGTAAATGTCTGATGGGCGCAAGCTTACGGATTTCGAGCCTGAAGGTTGCCTGACTAAGTTGAACCTTCACTTTAGCAGCCATGAGAGAGCCTGGTCACACAGTTAAGATGGGGTGGGAGTGACACTGGACCTCTGTAGCTGACATTGGAGTGTTTGATGGGATGTTGCAGATGATGTTTGCTCCGTGTTTAAGGGCTGTCACCGTTCCCTCCGCACTCTGGCCGGCAGCGTGTGGGGACAGACTGACTTCGCACCTAATCCCTGCAGTAAATATCCTGGGAGTGTTTGTTGGATCAGTGTGTATTGATATAACACCATGTTGTTCCCCTCTCATCTGAAAGCTCCCTCCTCACATCAACACACTCCCTCTCACCTCAGTAACCGCCTCTCACCTCAACTCCCACCGTCCACAGCAACACCCCTCACCTCAACACTGACCCTGTCACCTCAAAATTCCCCTTCACCTCAACACTCTCTCTCTCACCCCACTCACATCAAAAATAGGATTGACCTTGTGAGTTCCTTCAATCTTTCTGATTCTAGGCTGCCATCAACAGCATAAAGTTTCACTGTGCACCGTCCGTCTGTTCCTCCAGGAATACCCGAGTGTTAAATAATTTCTGAATAGAGCATCTATTTCAGGTCAGGGAAAGGTAGCGGCGTTGAAGCATGATGCTAAATACCAGCATTAACTATACCAATGTCTGATTTCTCCATGTCCCGTGTTACATTGATTTGGGTGAGAATTTAGGAGGAATGGTTAGTAAGTTTGCAGATGACACCAAGATTGGTGGCATAGTGGACAGTGAAGAAGATTATCTCCGAATGCAACGGGATCTTGATCAATTGGGCCTGTGGGCTGCCAAATGGCAGATGAAGTTTAATTTAGATAAATGCGAGATGATGCATTTTGGTAGATGGAATCAGGGCAGGATTTATTGAGTTACCCTTACTGGGTCGGGAGTTGGGGAGAGTTACAGAACAAAGAAATCTAGAGCGGTGGTAAGGGAAATACAGACATTGACAGCAAAACAGAGGGTTGAAGTGAGATGGTGGGATGAGACACAGGATCTGGGGGGGGGGGGGGGGTCCAGTGTGGGCTCAGAACAAAGAACAATAAAGCACAGGAATAGGCCCTTCGGCCCTCCAAGCTTGCCCCGATCTATTCCCAGTCTGTTAGAACCGAGAACCAGAGAACATTACAGCACAGAAACAGACCTTTTGGTCCTTCTTGCCTGTGCCGAACCATTTTTCTGCCTAGTCCCACTGACCTGCACCTGGACCATATCCCTCCACACCCCTCTCATCCATGTACCTGTCCAAGTTTTTCTTAAATGGTAAAAGTGAACCCGCATTCACCACTTCATCTGACAGCTCATTCCACACTCCCACCACTCTCTGTTTGAAGAAGCCCCCTCCCTGATGTTCCCTTCAAACTTTCCCCCTTCACCCTTAACCCACATCCTCTAGTTTTTTTCTCCCCGAGCCTCAGTGGAAAATGCCTGCTTCCATTCACTCTATCTATATCCATCATAATTTTATACACCTCCATCAAATCTCCCCTCATTTGTCTCTGCTCCAGGGAATAAAGTCCTAACCTATTCAACCTTTCTCTGTAACTCAGATTCTCAAGTCCCGGCAACATCCTTGTAAACCTTCTCTGCACTCTTTCAACCTTATAGAACCATAGAACCATAGAAAATTACAGCTCAGAAACAGGCCTTTTGGCCCTTCTTGTCTGTGCCGAACCATTTTATGCCTAGTCCCACTGACCTGCACTTGGACCATATCCCTCCACACGCCTCTCATCCATGAACCCGTCCAAGTTTTTCTTAAATGTTAAAAGTGACCCCGCATTTACCACTTTATCCGGCAGCTCATTCCACACTCCCACCACTCTCTGTGTGAAGAAGCCCCCCCCGCCCCCTAATATTCCCTTTAAACTTTTCTCCTTTCACCCTTAACCCATGCCCTCTGGTTTTTTTCTCCCCTAGCCTCAGCGGAAAAAGCCTGCTTGCATTCACTCTATCTATACCCATCAAAATCTTATACACCTCTATCAAATCTCCCCTCAATCTTCTACGCTCCAGGGAATAAAGTCCCAACCTATTCAATCTCTCTCTGTAACTCAGCTTCTCAAGTCCCGGCAACATCCTTGTTGGTAGGGCTAGGGAACCGTGGTGCACCAAAAAAGTTTCTTTGTTGGTTAAAAAGAAAAAGGAGGCTTATGTTCGGATGAGACGTGAGCACTCGGGTAGTGCACTAGAAAGCTTTAGATTGGCTAAGAGGGAGTTGAAGAGCGAGCTTAGAAGGGCTAAAAGGGGACATGAGAAGACTTTGGCGGATAGGGTTAAAGAGAATCCTAAGGCGTTCTATAGGTATGTCAAGAACAGAAGGTTGGTTAGGGCAAGTTTAGGGCCAGTTATAGATGGCAGAGGGAAGTTATGTGTGGAACCGGAGGAGATTGGTGAAGCTTTGAACCAATATTTCTCTTCGGTGTTCACGCAAGGGGACATGAATATAGCTGAGGAGGACACTGGGTTGCAAGGGAGTAGAATAGACAGTATTACAGTTGATAAGGAGGATGTGCAGGATATTCTGGAGGGTCTGAAAATAGATAAATCCCCTGGTCCGGATGGGATTTATCCAAGGATTCTCTGGGAGGCAAGAGAAGTGATTGCAGAGCCTCTGGCTCTGATCTTCAGGTCGTCGTTGGCCTCTGGTATAGTACCAGAAGATTGGAGGTTAGCGAATGTTGTCCCATTGTTTAAGAAGGGGAACAGAGACTTCCCCGGGAATTATAGACCGGTGAGTCTCACTTCTGTTGTCGGCAAGATGTTGGAAAAAATTATAAGGGATAGGATTTATAGTTATTTGGAGAGTAATGAATTGATAGGTGATAGTCAGCATGGTTTTGTGGCAGGTAGGTCGTGCCTTACTAACCTTATTGAGTTTTTTGAGAAAGTGACCAAGGAGGTGGATGGGGGCAAGGCAGTGGACGTGGTATATATGGATTTTAGTAAGGCGTTTGATAAGGTTCACCATGGTAGGCTTCTGCAGAAAATGCAGATGTATGGGATTGGGGGTGATCTAGGAAATTGGATCAGGAATTGGCTAGCGGATAGGAAACAGAGGGTGGTGGTTGATAGTAAATATTCATCATGGAGTGCGGTTACAAGTGGTGTACCTCAGGGATCTGTTTTGGGGCCACTGCTGTTTGTAATATTTATTAATGATCTGGATGAGGGTATAGTTGGGTGGATTAGCAAATTTGCTGATGACACCAAAGTCGGTGGTGTGGTAGACAGTGAGGAAGGGTGTCGTAGTTTGCAGGAAGACTTAGACAGGTTGCAAAGTTGGGCCGAGAGGTGGCGGATGGAGTTTAATGCGGAGAAGTGTGAGGTAATTCACTTTGGTAGGAATAACAGATGTGTTGAGTATAGGGCTAACGGGAGGACTTTGAATAGTGTGGAGGAGCAGAGGGATCTAGGTGTATGTGTGCATAGATCCCTGAAAGTTGGGAATCAAGTAGATAAGGTTGTTAAGAAGGCATATGGTGTCTTGGCGTTTATTGGTAGGGGGATTGAATTTAGGAGTCGTAGCGTTATGTTGAAACTGTACACAACTCTGGTGCGGCCGCACTTGGAGTACTGTGTGCAGTTCTGGTCCCCACATTACAGGAAGGATGTGGAGGCTTTGGAGAGGGTGCAGAGGAGGTTTACCAGGATGTTGCCTGGTATGGAGGGGAGATCCTATGAGGAGAGGCTGAGGGATTTGGGATTGTTTTCGCTGGAAGGGCGGCGGCTAAGAGGGGATCTTATTGAAACATATAAGATGATTAGAGGTTTAGATAGGGTGGATAGTGATAGCCTTTTTCCTCTGATGGAGAAATCCAGCACGAGGGGGCATGGCTTTAAATTGAGGGGGGGTAGTTATAGAACCGATGTCAGGGGTAGGTTCTTTACCCAGAGGGTGGTGAGGGATTGGAATGCCCTGCCAGCATCAGTAGTAAATGCGCCTAGTTTGGGGGCGTTTAAGAGATCCGTAGATAGGTTCATGGACGAAAAGAAATTGGTTTAGGTTGGAGGGTCACAGTTTTTTTTTTTTAACTGGTCGGTGCTACATCGTGGGCCGAAGGGCCTGTTCTGCGCTGTAATGTTCTATGTTCTATGTTCTATGTTCTAACCTTCTCTGCACTCTTTCAATCTTATTTACATCCTTCCTGTAACTAGGTGACCAAAACTGTGCACAATACTCCAAATTCGGCCTCACCAATGCCTTATAGAACCTTACCATAACACTCCAACTTTTATACTCGATACTCCGATTTATAAAGGCCAATGTACCAAAGGCACTCTTTACGACCCTATCCACCTGTGACGTCACTTTTAGGGAATTCTGTACCTGTCTTCCCAGATCCCTCTGTTCAACTGCACTCTTCAGAGTCCTACCATTTACCCTGTACGTTCTACTTTGGTTTGTCCCTCCAAAGTGCAATATCTCACACTTGTCCGCGTTAACCTCCATTTGCCATTTTTCAGCCCATTTTTCGAGTTGGTCCAAATCCCTCTGCAAGCTTTGAAAACCTTCCTCACTGTCCACTACACCTCCAATCTTTGTATCATCAGCAAACTTGCTGATCCAATTTACCACATTATCATCCAGATCATTTATATAGATGACAAACAACAATGGACCCAACACCGATCCCTGCGGCACACCACTAGTCTACCTGATACGCTGCAAGAAAGGATGTCCCGAGGCATGGTACATTGGGAAAACCATGCAGACGCTACGACAACGGATGAATGAACACCGCTCGACAATCACCAGGCAAGACTGTTCTCTTCCTGTTGGGGAGCACTTCAGCGGTCACGGGCATTCGGCCTCTGATATTCGGGTAAGCGTTCTCCAAGGCGACCTTTGCGACACACGACGGCGCAGAGTCGCTGAGCAGAAACTGATAGCCAAGTTCCGCACACACGAGGACGGCCTCAACCGGGATATTGGGTTCATGGCACACTATTTGTAACCCCCACAGAGTTCCACCGGCTGTCTTGTCTGGAGACAATACACATCTTTTTAGCCTGTCTTGATGCTCTCTCCACTCACATTGTTTTGTTTCTTAAAGACTTGATTAGTTGTAAGTATTCGCATTCCAACCATTATTCATGTAAATTGAGTCTGTGTCTTTATATGCTCTGTTTGTGAACAGAATTCCCACTCACCTGAAGAAGGGGCTTGGAGCTCCGAAAGCTTGTGTGGCTTTTGCTACCAAATAAACCTGTTGGACTTTAACCTGGTGTTTTTAAACTTCTTACTGTGCACACCACTAGTCACAGGCCTCCACTCAGATTAATATCCTTCCTGTAATTAGGTGCCCAACACTGCTCACAATACTCTAAATTCAGCCTCACCAATGTCTCATACAACCTCACCATAACATTCCAACTCTTATACTCAATACTTTGATTTGTAAAGGCCAATGTACCAAAAGCACTCTTTACGGCCTTAACTACCTGTGACCCCACTTTTATGTATCATGTATCTGTATTCCCAGATCCCTCTGTTCTACTGCACTCCTCAGTGTCCTACCATTTACCTTGTATGTTCTACCTTGGTTTGTCCTTCCAAAGTGCAATACCTCACACTTGTCTGCATTAAACTCCATCTGCCATTTTGCAGCCCATTTTGCGAGCAAATCCCTCTGCAAGCTTTGAAAACCTTCCTCACTGTCCACGACATCTCCAATCTTTGTATCGCCAGCAAATTTGCTGATCCAATTTACCACATTATCATCCAGATCATTGATTTAGATGACAAACAACAATGGACCCAGCACTGATCCCTGTGGCACACCACTCGTCACAGGCCTCCACTCAGAGAAGCAATCCTCCACTACCACTCTCTGGCTTCTTCCATTGAGCCAGTGTCTAAGCAAGTTTACGAACTCTCCATGTTTCCCTAGCGACTGAACCTTCCTAAGTAACCTCCCATGTGGGACTTTGTCAAAGGCCTTACTGAATTCCATGTAGACAACATCCACCGCCTTCCCTTCATCCACTTTCCTGGTAACCTCCTCGAAAAACTCTAATAGATTGGTCAAACATGACCTACCACGCACAAAGCCATGTTGACTCTCCCTAATAAGTCCCTGTCTATCCAATTATTTGTAGATCCTATCTCTTAGTACTCCTTCCATTAATTTACCTCCTGCTGACGTCAAACTTACCGGCCTATAATTTCCCGCATTACGTTTTGAGCCTTTTTTAAACAACGGAACAACATGAGTTATCCTCCAATCATCCAGCAACTCACCCCATGGATACCGACATTTTAAATATATCTTCCAGGGCCCCTGCAATTTCAACACTGGACTCCTTCAAGGTCCGAGGGAATACCCTGTCTGGTCCTGGGGATTTATCTCCTCTGATTTGCCTCGAGACAGCAAGCACCTCCTCCCCTTTAATCTGTATAGGCTCCATGACCTCCCTACTTATTTGCCTTATTTCCAAAGACTCCATGCCCGCTTCCTTCGTAAATAGCTTTTGGTTCCGTACATAGCCGACCACTGTGATCTTCAAGAGGACCAATTTTATCCCTTACTATCCTTTTGCTCATAATACACCTGTAGAAGCTCTTCAGATTATACTTCACCTTGTCTGCCAAAGCAACCTCATATCTTCTTTTCGCCCTCCTGATTTCATTCTTAAGTAGTTTCTTGCACTTTTTATACTCCTCAAGCATCTTATTTGCTCCCTGTTGCCTATACATGTCATACATCTCTCTCTTCTTCTTCATCAGAGTTCCAATATCCCTCGAGAACCAAAGTTCCTTATTCTTATTCACTTTGCCTTTAATCCTGACAAGAACAGACAAACTCTGCACTCTCAAAATTTCTCCTTTGAAGACCTCCCACTTACCAATCACACCCTTGCCAGAGAAGAGCCTGTCTCAATCCTCACTTTTTAGATCCTTTCTCATTTCTTCAAATTTGTCCGTTTTCCGGTTTAGAACCTCAACCCGAGGACCAGATCTATCTTTATCCATGATCAAGAACAAAACAAAGAACAAAGAATGATACAGCACAGGAACAGGCCCTTCGGCCCTCCAAGCCCGCGCCGCTCCCTGGTCCAATCTAGACCATTCTTTTGTATCCCTCCATTCCCACTCCGTTCATGTGGCTATCTAGATAATTCTTAAACGTTCCCAGTGTGTCCGCCTCCACCACATTGCCCGGCAGCGCAGTCCAGGCCCCCACAACCCTCTGTGTAAAATATGTGCTTCTGATATCCCTGTTAAACCTTCCCCCCTTCACCTTGAACCTATGACCCCTCGTAAACGTCACCACCAACCTGGGAAAAAGCTTCCCACCGTTCACCCTATCTATGCCTTTCATAATTTTATACACCTCTATCAGTTCACCCCTCATCCTCCATCTTTCCAGTGAGAACAACCCCAGTTTACCCAATCTCTCCTCATAACTAAGCCCCTCCATACCAGGCAACATTCTGGTAAACCTCCTCTGCACTCTCTCCAAAGCCTCCACGTCCTTCTGGTAGTGTGGCGACCAGAACTGGACGCAGTACTCCAAATGCGGCTGAACCAACGTTCTCTACAACTGCAACATCAGACCCCAACTTTTATACTCTATGCCCCGTCCTATTAAGGCAAGCATGCCATATGCCTTCTTCACCACCTTCTCCACCTGTGACATCACCTTCAAGGATCTGTGGACTTGCACACCCAGGTCCCTCTGCGCATCTACACCCTTTATGGTTCTGCCATTTATCGTCTAGCTCCTCCCTATGTGAGTTCCACCAAAATGCATCACTTCGCATTCATCTGGATTGAACTCCATCTGCCATTTCTTTGCCCAAATTTCCAGCCTATCTATATCCTTCTGTAGCCTCTGACAATGTTCCTCACTATCTGCATGCCCAGCAATTTTCGTGTCGTCCGCAAACTTACTGATCACCCCAGTTACACCTTCTTCCAGATCGTATATATAAATCACAAACAGCAGAGGTCCCAATACAGAGCCCTGCGGAACACCACTAGTCACAGGCCTCCAGCCGGAAAAAGACCCTTCCACTACCACCCTCTGTCTTCTGTGACCAAGCCAGTTCTCCACCCATCTAGCCACCTCCCCCTTTATCCCATGAAATCCAATCTTTTGCACCAACCTGCCATGACAGACTTTTTCAAACGCTTTACTAAAATCCATATCGACGACATCCACGGCCCTTCCCTCGTCAACCATTCTGGTCACTTGTTCAAAAAACTCCACCAGGTTAGTGAGGCATGACCTCCCTCTCACAAAACCATGCTGACTATCGTGAATGAGTTTATACCTTTCTAAATGCGCATACATCCTATCTCTAAGAATCTTCTCCAACAAGTTCCCTACCACGGACGTCAAGCTCACCGGCCTATAATATCCTGGGTTATCCTTCCTACCCTTCGTAAATAACGGGACCACATTAGCTATCCTCCAATCCTCTGGGACCTCACCTGTGTCCAGTGACGAGACAAAGACTTGCGTCAGAGGCCCAGCGATTTCATCTCTCGTCTCCCTGAGCAGCCTTGGATAGATTCCATCGGGCCCTGGGGAAGTGTCAGTCTTTATATTCCCTAAAAAAACCTAACACTTCCTCCCTTTTAATTGAGATTCTCTCCAACGGGTCAACAGTCCCCTCCGAGACACTCCCAATCAACACATCCCTCTCCTTTGTGAATACCGACGCAAAGTATTCATTTAGGATCTCAAGTTGAAACTAATGGCGTTATGATCACTGGAAACAAAGTGTTCCCCTGCACACACTTCCGTCACTTGTCCTAACTCGTTTCCTAAAAGGAAATCTAATTTTGCATCCTCTCTGATTGGTACCTCGATATCTTGATTTTGAAAATTTTCCTGAACACATTTTACAAGCTCGAACCCGTCTCGACCTTTAATAGTATGGGAGTCCCAATCTATATGTGGAAAATTAAAATCCTCTCCGATCACAACTTTATGTTTCTTGCAGTTGTCTGCTATCTCTCTGCAGATTTGCTCCTCCAATTCTCGCTGACTATTGGGTGGTCTATAATACACCCCCATGAATGTGGTCATACCACCCATATGGCCTCGGTCGACAAACCCTCTCATCTGTCCTGCCTGAGCACTGCTGTAACATTTTCCCTGACTAGCAATACCACCCGCCCCCCCCCCCCACCCCTCATCCCTCTGCCTCTATCACGTCTGAAACATCGGAACCCTGGAACATTGAGCTGCCAGTCCTGCCCCTCCTGCAGCCAAGTTTCACTGATGGCTATAATGTCATATTTCCATGTGTCATTCCACGCCTTCAGCTCATCTGCCTTCCCCACAATACTCCTGGCATTGAAAGAGACACAGCTCAGAAGATTATTACCACCACACACAACCCTTCCATTTGTGATATTTCATGAACTATTAACATCATTTACTTTCACCCCAGCTCCACTATCTGCTCTGGCACTCTGGTTCCCATCCCACTGCAAATCTAGTTTAAACCCTCCCCAATAACACTGGCAAACCACCCTGCAAGTATATCGGTCCCCTTGTAGTTCAGGTGTAATCCGTCTCTCTTGTACAGGTTCCACCTGCCCCAGAAGAGGTCCCAATGACCTAGAAATCTGAAACCCTGCCCCCTGCACCAGTTCCTCAGCCACGTGTTCATCCGCCCGAGCATCCTACTCTTACCCTCACTGGCACGTGGCACAGGTAGCAATCATGTGGTGCTGTTCATGTGGCTATCGAGATAAGTCTTAAATGATCCTAGCGTGTCTGCCTCAACCAACTTGCTTGGTAGAACATTCCAGGCCCCCACCACCCTCTGTGTAAAATACATCCCCCGCATATCTGTCTTGAACCTTGCTCCCCTTACCTGAACTTGTGACCCCTTGTGTTTGTCATTTCTGACCTGGGAAAATGTTTCCACCTGTTCACCCTATCTATGCCCTTCATAATTTTGAAAACTTCTATTAGGTCGCCCCTCAACCTCCGTCTTTCCAGGGAGAACAACCGCAGTTTACTCAATCTCTCCTCACAACTAATACCCTCCATCCCAGGCAACATCCTGGTAAACCTCCTCTGTACTCTGTCCAAAGCCTCCACGTCCTTCTGGTAGTGTGGCGACCAGAACTGGACGCAGTATTCCAAATGCGGCCGAACCAACGTTCTATAGAACCGCAACATCAGACCCCAACTTTTATAATCTATGCTGCGTCCAATAAAGGCAAGCATGCCATATGCCGTATTCACTACCTTCTCCACCTGTGCTGCCACCTTTCAGGACCTGTGGAGTTATGGACTCAGTGCCCAGCTCCCTGTCTCTGGAGAACAGTCTCAGTCACAGCCCTCTGGGATTCCTGATTTACAGAATTAAACAACTAAATAAACAAATAAATAAATGTTGGGAGGCTGATTTTAAAAAGTCTCCAAGGAATGGACACAGCTTGTTCCCAGTTTAAAGAGAGGAGTTTATCTCTTTCTGTGACTGAGATGTTGTCTATTCAGACTCGGAATATACGTGGCGTTCATTGTCTGGGTGGGAGGATTACACCAGGCATGAAGCTGGGAGAATTACATTTCTCCCCTTTGTCCCATCCGGATATCGTCAAATTATTGCCCATGGGATCTGGCTGTGCATCAATAACCAGCTGCCTTTCCCGAACTCCAACTTGTAAACACGCAAATTTGAAATGGAACTGGCTCAGTGACTGTAAAACACTTGGGAAGGAGGAGGGAGGGATGAAATTAAAATTCCCCGGCCTTGGAAATGGCTTGTTCCCAATTCCAGAGTCCGGATTGTGTTTTTAGATGGGGTGGTGTGAATTGGAGAATGGCCAGGGGCAGGGGGTCGGGACAGGGGTTTAATATCACTGCCTCTGTCACTCCAGCTTTCAGGATTGTTGTGTTTCACTGGAGTGGAACGATTCCTGCTCTTTGCACCAAGGTTTAATGCAGCCTCTGTGACCAGGCCTCAATTCAAGCCCTAATCTCACTGGGCCCTCAGGAAGCCTCCTCCATTTGCTTCATCCCCAAACAGTGTCTGTGCTAAATTGGATGGGATGAATGATTCAACAAAAACTGTAGCAGCCTCTTTAATTCTTCTTTTGGGATGTTATTGAGGGTTTTACTCGCTCTCTCGCTCTCTCTGCGTCCCTTTATGTATCTTTGTGATTGAAGGAAATGAAGGAAAGGTGACAGAGAGAGAGATTGTGAAAACAGTGGTGGAAATGTGGTTTCTTCACAGATTCCAACATGACAACAAATGCAGCAGAAACAGGTGGAGAGAGAGAGAGAGAGAGAGAGGAGAAACGAGGCGGATGTGGAAACAGCTGGATGTGGTGGGTGAAACTGAGGCTGTTAGTGGGAGGGGCTTCAATGAGGGACACACCCTCCATTTTAATTCTGAGGGTCGTGTTGGGATCGTGTCTCAGTCTCTTTTTCCCACGCGCTCTCAGTCTGATTCTCTGTCAGTCTCAGTCTCTCTCTCTCAGTCTGATTCTCTGTCAGTCTCAGTCTCTCTCTCAGTCTGATTCTCTGTCAGTCTCAGTCTCTCTCTCAGTCTGATTCTCTGTCAGTCTCAGTCTCTTTTTCCCACGCTCTCTCAGACTGATTCTCTGTCAGTCTCAGTCTCTCTCTCTCAGTCTGATTCTCTGTCAGTCTCAGTCTCTCTCTCAGTCTGATTCTCTGTCAGTCTCAATCTCTCTCTCAGTCTGATTCTCTGTCAGTCTCAGTCTCTCTCTCTCAGTCTGATTCTCTGTCAGTCTCAGTCTCTCTCTCTCAGTCTGATTCTCTGTCAGTCTCAGTCTCTCTCTCTCAGTCTGATTCTCTGTCAGTCTCAGTCTCTCTCTCAGTCTGATTCTCTGTCAGTCTCAGTCTCTCTCTCTCAGACTGATTCTCTGTCAGTCTCAGTCTCTCTCTCTCAGTCTGATTCTCTGTCAGTCTCAATCTCTCTCTCAGTCTTATTCTATCTCTGTCTGTCACATTCTCTTTCTCTCTGCCTCATTCTCTCTGCCTGTCGATGTCTGTAAACATTTACTCAAAAATAAAATATTTCCAATTTATATGCCTGCTGTCATTTTCGACATTAGAGCAATCCTGCAGAAACTGAGAGAGAGAAAGATCCACTGTGAGAAAGCTGAATTTTAATAATCCCACTATTTTGGTGATCTTTGTGTACGCAGGGTGATTGCAGAATTCCAAAATTACAATACTGAGGTCACATTATACGCTGCACCAGGAGAAAACCCCTGCAGACACGGAGAGAACGTGAAAACTCCACACAGACAGTGACCAAAGCCGAGAATCGAACGCAATTCACTTGCGCTGTGAGGCAGCAGTGTTAACCCACTGTGCCACTGTGTCACTGTGAGACAGCAGTGTTAACCCACTGTGTAACCGTGTCACTGTGAGGCAGCAGTGTTAACCCACTGTGTCACCGTGTCACTGTGAGACAGCAGTGTTAACCCACTGTGTCACCGTGTCACTGTGAGGCAGCAGTGTTAACCCAATGTGTCACCGTGTCACTGTGAGGCAGCAGTGTTAACCCACTGTGTCACCGTGTCACTGTGAGGCAGCAGTGTTAACCCACTGTGTCACCGTGTCACTGTGAGACAGCAGTGTTAACCCACTGTGTCACCGTGTCACTGTGAGGCAGCAGTGTTAACCACTGTATCACCGTGTCGCTGTCAGACAGCAGTGTTCACCCACTGTCACCGTGTCACTGTGAGGCAGCAGTGTTAACCCACTGTGTCACCATGTCATGATGAGGGAGCAGTGTTAACCCACTGTGCCACCGTGTCACTGTGAGGCAGCAGTGTTAACCCACTGTGTCACCGTGAGGCAGCAGTGTTAACCCACTGTGTCACCGTGTCGCTGTGAGGCAGCAGTGTTAACCCACTGTGCCACCCTGTCATGATGAGGGAGCAGTGTTCACCCACTGTGTCACCGTGTCGCTGGGAGACAGCAGTGTTAACCCACTGTGTCACCGTGTCACTGTGAGGCAGCAGTGTTAACCCACTGTGTCACCGTGTCGCTGTGAGACAGCAGTGTTAACCCACTGTGTCACCGTGTCACTGTGAGGCAGCAGTGTTAACCCACTGTGTCACCGTGTCGCTGTGAGACAGCAGTGTTAACCCCCTGTGTCACCGTGTCGCTGTGAGACAGCAGTGTTAACCCACAGTGTCACCGTGTCACTGTGAGGCAGCAGTGTTAACCCACTGTGTCACTGTGTCGCTGTGAGGCAGCAGTGTTAACCCACTGTGTCACCGTGTCGCTGTGAGGCAGCAGTGTTAACCCACTGTGTCACCGTGTCACTGTGAGGCAGCAGTGTTAACCCACTGTGTCACCGTGTCGCTGTGAGACAGCAGTGTTAACCCACTGTGTCACCGTGTCGCTGTGATGCAGCAGTGTTAACCCACTGTGCTACCGTGTCACTGTGAGGCAGCACTGTTAACCCACTGTGCCACCGTGTCACTGTAAGGCAGTAGTGTTAACCCACTGTGCTACCGTGTCACTGTGAGGCAGCAGTGTTAACCCACTGTGTCACCGTGTCACTGTGAGACAGCAGTGTTAACCACTGTGTCACCGTGTCACTGCGAGGCAGCAGTGTTAACCCACTGTGCTACCGTGTCACTGTGAGGCAGCAGTGTTAACCCACTGTGTCACCCTGTCACTGTGAGGCAGCAGTGTTAACCCACTGTGTCACCGTGTCACTGTGAGACAGCACTGATAACCACTGTGTCACCGTGTCACTGCGAGGCAGCAGTGTTAACCCACTGTGTCACTGTGAGACAGCAGTGTTAACCCACTGTGCCACCGTGTCACTGTGAGACAGCAGTGTTAACCTACTGTGTCACCGTGTCACTGTGAGGCAGCAGTGTTAACCCACTGTGTCACCGTGTCACTGTGACACAGCAGTGTTAACCCACTGTGTCACCGTGTCACTGTGAGGCAGCAGTGTTAACCCACTGTGTCACCGTGTCACTGTGAGACAGCAGTGTTAACCCACTGTGTCACCGTGTCGCTGTGAGACAGCAGTGTTAACCCACTGTGCCAACGTGTCACTGTGAGACAGCAGTGTTAACCCACTGTGCCACCGTGTCACTTTGAGACAGCAGTGTTAACCCACTGTGTCACCGTGTCACTGTGAGACAGCAGTGTTAACCACTGTGTCACCGTGTCACTGTGAGGCAGCAGTGTTAACCACTGTGTCACCGTGTCACTGTGAGGGAGCATTTTTAACCACTGTGCCACCGTGTCACTGTGAGACAGCAGTGTTAACCCACTGTGTCACCGTGTCACTGTGAGGCAGCAGTGTTTACCCACTGTGTCACCGTGTCACTGTGAGGCAGCAGTGTTAACCCACTGTGCCACCGTGTCACTGTGAGACAGCAGTGTTAACCCACTGTGTCACCGTGTCACTGTGAGGCAGCAGTGTTAACCCACTGTGTCACCGTGTCACTGTGAGGCAGCAGTGTTAACCCACTGTGTCACTGTGAGACAGCAGTGTTAACCCACTGTGCCACCGTGTCACTGTGAGACAGCAGTGTTAACCCACTGTGTCACCGTGTCACTGTGAGACAGCAGTGTTAACCTACTGTGTCACCGTGTCACTGTGAGGCAGCAGTGTTAACCCACTGTGTCACCGTGTCACTGTGACACAGCAGTGTTAACCCACTGTGTCACCGTGTCACTGTGAGGCAGCAGTGTTAACCCACTGTGTCACCGTGTCACTGTGAGACAGCAGTGTTAACCCACTGTGTCACCGTGTCGCTGTGAGACAGCAGTGTTAACCCACTGTGTCACCGTGTCACTGTGAGACAGCAGTGTTAACCCATTGTGTCACCGTGTCACTGTGAGACAGCAGTGTTAACCCAGTGTGTCATCGTGTCACTGTGAGGCAGCAGTGTTAACCCACTGTGTCACCGTGTCACTGTGAGGCAGCAGTGTTAACCCACTGTGTCACCGTGTCACTGTGAGCAGCAGTGTTAATCCACTGTGTCACCGTGTCACTGTGAGGCAGCAGTGTTAACCCACTGTGTCACCGTGTCACTGTGAGGCAGCAGTGTTAACCCACTGTGTCACCGTGTCACTGTGAGGCAGCAGTGTTAACCCACTGTGTCACCGTGTCACTGTGAGGCAGCAGTGTTAACCCACTGTGTCACCGTGTCACTGTGACACAGCAGTGTTAACCCACTGTGTCACCGTGTCACTGTGAGGCAGCAGTGTTAACCCACTGTGTCACCGTGTCACTGTGAGACAGCAGTGTTAACCCACTGTGTCACCGTGTCGCTGTGAGACAGCAGTGTTAACCCACTGTGCCACCGTGTCACTGTGAGACAGCAGTGTTAACCCATTGTGTCACCGTGTCACTGTGAGACAGCAGTGTTAACCCACTGTGTCACCGTGTCACTGTGAGGCAGCAGTGTTAACCCACTGTGTCACCGTGTCACTGTGAGACAGCAGTGTTAACCCACTGTGTCACCGTGTCACTGTGAGGCAGCAGTGTTAACCACTGTATCACCGTGTCGCTGTCAGACAGCAGTGTTCACCCACTGTCACCGTGTCACTGTGAGGCAGCAGTGTTAACCCACTGTGTCACCATGTCATGATGAGGGAGCAGTGTTAACCCACTGTGCCACCGTGTCACTGTGAGGCAGCAGTGTTAACCCACTGTGTCACCGTGAGGCAGCAGTGTTAACCCACTGTGTCACCGTGTCGCTGTGAGGCAGCAGTGTTAACCCACTGTGCCACCCTGTCATGATGAGGGAGCAGTGTTCACCCACTGTGCCACCGTGTCGCTGGGAGACAGCAGTGTTAACCCACTGTGTCACCGTGTCACTGTGAGGCAGCAGTGTTAACCCACTGTGTCACCGTGTCGCTGTGAGACAGCAGTGTTAACCCACTGTGTCACCGTGTCACTGTGAGGCAGCAGTGTTAACCCACTGTGTCACCGTGTCGCTGTGAGACAGCAGTGTTAACCCCCTGTGTCACCGTGTCGCTGTGAGACAGCAGTGTTAACCCACAGTGTCACCGTGTCACTGTGAGGCAGCAGTGTTAACCCACTGTGTCACTGTGTCGCTGTGAGGCAGCAGTGTTAACCCACTGTGTCACCGTGTCGCTGTGAGGCAGCAGTGTTAACCCACTGTGTCACCGTGTCACTGTGAGGCAGCAGTGTTAACCCACTGTGTCACCGTGTCGCTGTGAGACAGCAGTGTTAACCCACTGTGTCACCGTGTCGCTGTGATGCAGCAGTGTTAACCCACTGTGCTACCGTGTCACTGTGAGGCAGCACTGTTAACCCACTGTGCCACCGTGTCACTGTAAGGCAGTAGTGTTAACCCACTGTGCTACCGTGTCACTGTGAGGCAGCAGTGTTAACCCACTGTGTCACCGTGTCACTGTGAGACAGCAGTGTTAACCACTGTGTCACCGTGTCACTGCGAGGCAGCAGTGTTAACCCACTGTGCTACCGTGTCACTGTGAGGCAGCAGTGTTAACCCACTGTGTCACCCTGTCACTGTGAGGCAGCAGTGTTAACCCACTGTGTCACCGTGTCACTGTGAGACAGCACTGATAACCACTGTGTCACCGTGTCACTGCGAGGCAGCAGTGTTAACCCACTGTGCCACCGTGTCACTGTGAGACAGCAGTATTAACCCACTGTGTCACCGTGTCACTGTGAGGCAACAGTGTTAACCACTGTGTCACCGTGTCATTGTGAGACAGCAGTGTTAACCCACTGTGTCACTGTGAGGGAGCAGTGTTAACCCACTGTGCCACCGTGTCACTGTGAGACAGCAGTGTTAACCCACTGTGTCAACGTGTCACTGTGATGCAGCAGTGTTAACCCACTGTGTCACCGTGTCACTGTGAGGCAGCAGTGTTAACCCACTGTGCCACCGTGTCACTGTGAGACAGCAGTGTTAACCTACTGTGTCACCGTGTCACTGTGAGGCAGCAGTGTTAACCCACTGTGTCACTGTGAGACAGCAGTGTTAACCCACTGTGCCACCGTGTCACTGTGAGACAGCAGTGTTAACCTACTGTGTCACCGTGTCACTGTGAGGCAGCAGTGTTAACCCACTGTGTCACCGTGTCACTGTGACACAGCAGTGTTAACCCACTGTGTCACCGTGTCACTGTGAGGCAGCAGTGTTAACCCACTGTGTCACCGTGTCACTGTGAGACAGCAGTGTTAACCCACTGTGTCACCGTGTCGCTGTGAGACAGCAGTGTTAACCCACTGTGCCAACGTGTCACTGTGAGACAGCAGTGTTAACCCACTGTGCCACCGTGTCACTTTGAGACAGCAGTGTTAACCCACTGTGTCACCGTGTCACTGTGAGACAGCAGTGTTAACCACTGTGTCACCGTGTCACTGTGAGGCAGCAGTGTTAACCACTGTGTCACCGTGTCACTGTGAGGGAGCAGTGTTAAACCACTGTGCCACCGTGTCACTGTGAGACAGCAGTGTTAACCCACTGTGTCACCGTGTCACTGTGAGGCAGCAGTGTTAACCCACTGTGTCACCGTGTCACTGTGAGGCAGCAGTGTTAACCCACTGTGCCACCGTGTCACTGTGAGACAGCAGTGTTAACCCACTGTGTCACCGTGTCACTGTGAGGCAGCAGTGTTAACCCACTGTGTCACCGTGTCACTGTGAGGCAGCAGTGTTAACCCACTGTGTCACTGTGAGACAGCAGTGTTAACCCACTGTGCCACCGTGTCACTGTGAGACAGCAGTGTTAACCTACTGTGTCACCGTGTCACTGTGAGGCAGCAGTGTTAACCCACTGTGTCACCGTGTCACTGTGACACAGCAGTGTTAACCCACTGTGTCACCGTGTCACTGTGAGGCAGCAGTGTTAACCCACTGTGTCACCGTGTCACTGTGAGACAGCAGTGTTAACCCACTGTGTCACCGTGTCGCTGTGAGACAGCAGTGTTAACCCACTGTGTCACCGTGTCACTGTGAGACAGCAGTGTTAACCCATTGTGTCACCGTGTCACTGTGAGACAGCAGTGTTAACCCAGTGTGTCATCGTGTCACTGTGAGGCAGCAGTGTTAACCCACTGTGTCACCGTGTCACTGTGAGGCAGCAGTGTTAACCCACTGTGTCACCGTGTCACTGTGAGCAGCAGTGTTAATCCACTGTGTCACCGTGTCACTGTGAGGCAGCAGTGTTAACCCACTGTGTCACCGTGTCACTGTGAGGCAGCAGTGTTAACCCACTGTGTCACCGTGTCACTGTGAGGCAGCAGTGTTAACCCACTGTGTCACCGTGTCACTGTGAGGCAGCAGTGTTAACCCACTGTGTCACCGTGTCACTGTGACACAGCAGTGTTAACCCACTGTGTCACCGTGTCACTGTGAGGCAGCAGTGTTAACCCACTGTGTCACCGTGTCACTGTGAGACAGCAGTGTTAACCCACTGTGTCACCGTGTCGCTGTGAGACAGCAGTGTTAACCCACTGTGCCACCGTGTCACTGTGAGACAGCAGTGTTAACCCATTGTGTCACCGTGTCACTGTGAGACAGCAGTGTTAACCCACTGTGTCACCGTGTCACTGTGGGGCAGCAGTGTTAACCCACTGTGTCACCGTGTCACTGTGAGACAGCAGTGTTAACCCACTGTGTCACCGTGTCACTGTGAGGCAGCAGTGTTAACCACTGTATCACCGTGTCGCTGTCAGACAGCAGTGTTCACCCACTGTCACCGTGTCACTGTGAGGCAGCAGTGTTAACCCACTGTGTCACCATGTCATGATGAGGGAGCAGTGTTAACCCACTGTGCCAAAAGTGTCACTGTGAGGCAGCAGTGTTAACCCACTGTGTCACCGTGAGGCAGCAGTGTTAACCCACTGTGTCACCGTGTCACTGTGAGGCAGCAGTGTTAACCCACTGTGTCACCGTGTCACTGTGAGGCAGCAGTGTTAACCCACTGTGTCACCGTGTCACTGTGAGCAGCAGTGTTAACCCACTCTGTCACCGTGTCACTGTGAGGCAGCAGTGTTAACCCACTGTGTCACCGTGTCACTCTGAGGCAGCAGTGTTACCCCACTGTGTCACCGTGTCACTGTGAGGCAGCAGTGTTAACCCACTGTGTCACCGTGTCACTGTGAGGCAGCAGTGTTAACCCACTGTGTCACCGTGTCACTGTGAGGCAGCAGTGTTAACCCACTGTGTCACCGTGTCGCTGTGAGACAGCAGTGTTAACCCACTGTGTCACCGTGTCACTGTGAGGCAGCAGTGTTTACCCACTGTGTCACCGTGTCACTGTGAGGCAGCAGTGTTAACCCACTGTGTCACCGTGTCAACCCACTGTGTCACCGTGTCACTGTGAGACAGCAGTGTTAACCCACTGTGTCACCGTGTCACTGTGAGACAGCAGTGTTAACCCACTGTGTCACCGTGTCACTGTGAGGCAGCAGTGTTAACCACTGTCTCACCGTGTCACTGTGAGGCAGCAGTGTTAACCCACTGTGTTACCGTGTCACTGTGACGCAGCAGTGTTAACCCACTGTTTCACCGTGTCACTGTGAGGCAGCAGTGTTAACCCACTGTGTCACCGTGTCACTGTGAGGCAGCAGTGTTAACCCACTGTGTCAACGTGTCACTGTGAGGCAGCAGTGTTAACCCACTGTGTCACCCGTGTCACTGTGAGGCAGCAGTGTTAACCCACTGTGCCCTTGAACAAAATGGCTTGCTATGCAATTTGGGAGGGCAGCTAAGAGTCAGACATGTTGCTGTGGCTCTGGAATGGCATGTAGACCCGACCAGGTAAGGACGACAGATTTCCGTCTCTGAAGGGCATGAGTGAAGCAGGGGGAGGATGAAGGTGTGGAGAGAGAAATTGAGAGTGCGAGGGAGTGATAGTGAAGAGAGTGATGGGGACAGGAAAGAGTGCGAGGGAACACAAGAAATTGATTGAAAGCAAAGCAAAGCAAAGCAAGGGTGGGGGGGCGGGTGCAGTGAAAAAAGACACAGAGTCTCCAGTGTGAGCTCAGTTCTCAGCTCCCACTCTTTGGAAAAAAGCCTCAGCCACAACCCACTGGGATTCCTGAATCATAGAAATAAACAAATGAATGGTGGGAGGCTGATTTCCAGACCAGACCACATCCTGGTAAATCTTTTCTATTCCCTCTCCAAAGCCTCCACATCCTTGTGCTGGTGTGGCGACCAGAATTGAACACTATATTCCAAGTGCAGTCTAACTAAGGTTCTATAAAGCTGCAACACGACTTGCCAATTTTTAAACTCAATACCCTGGCCAATGAAGGCAAGAATGCCGTATGCCTTCTTGACTACCTTCTCCCCCTGCATTGCCACTTTCAGTGACCTGTGTACCTGTACACCCAGATCCCTCTCCCTATCAATACTCTGAAGGGTTCTGTCATTTACTGTAAGTTTCCTATCTGTGTTAGACCTTCCAAAATGCATTACTTCACATTTGTCCGGACGAAACTCCATCTGCCACCTCTCTGCCCAAGTCTTGGACTGATCGATATCCTGCTGTATCCTCTGATGGTCCTCATCGCTATCCACAAATCCACCAACCTTTGTGTCATCAGCAAACTTACCTTCCCCCACCACCCCTCATCCCTTGCCCCCCGCAACCCCTCACCCCCTCCCCACAACCTTCAACCCCCCCCACAACCCCTCATCCCCTCCCCACAACCTCTCGCACCCTTCAACCCCTCCCCCTTGCCCCACTTCCCCCCACAACTCGCCTCCTCAATACCAATTGAGTCCAATCAATGTACTTGGACTATCAGCGACGATCCCTTGTGTATTGATGTGTTTGTCCAGAAGCTTCTTCAATCAGAGAGTCCCTGCCTCCAGCAGCCACTCAGGCAGCGAGTTCCAGATTTGCAACACAGTCTGCTCAACAATCTGTCATGATGTGGAGATGCCGGCGTTGGACTGGGGAAAACACAGTAAGAAGTTTAACAACACCAGGTTAAAGTCCAACAGGTTTATTTGGTAGCAAAAGCCACACAAGCTTTCGGAGCTGCAAGCCCCTTCTTCAGCCCCCCTCAACATTGTCCCCACATCCCCTCTGAAACACTCTCACCTTTAACCTCTGCCCTTTGGTCAAACCCAGACCAAGATGGCACTGGGCATGCGCTCTCCTGACATTGCCCCTCACAAACATGGCACTGGGCATACGCTCACTTCACATTGCCCCTCACAAAGATGGCGGCAGCACAGGCGCACAGCCCCGCTGGAAACATGGCGGCGGTGAACTCGGGGCAGAAACGGGGAACAATACTGGGCTCCCGCTGGGTCCAAACGGGGAACCGGCGATTTCATTCTCTGAGTTTCCGCTGTACACAAACCTGGTTATGAATCCTCTCCGCCCACCCGCCGGATCCATCGCTCCCCCCGAGCCGCCATTCCATTCACTGACTGCACATCAAATCACCCATCGCTATCCCGCACACTGCGCATGCTCCACTCCCAGCCCCGCCTCTCATTCACTCCGATTGGTTGGAGGACCAGCCCCTCCTGCTCGGTAATCCAGTCCCGCCCCCTTCTCCTCCTATTGGTCCGGAGCTGCCGTCAATCAGCCGGGCATTGTGACGGTGAGAGATGGTGGGCGGGGCCACAGCACCAGGTTAAAGGTCAACAGGTCTATTTGGCAGCACAAGACACGAGCTTTCGGAGCACTGCTCCTTGATCAGGGGAGTGGGATATGTGTTCACAAACAGGGCCGACAGAGACACTAACTCAATTTACACAATAACGGTTGGAATGTGAGTCTTCGGGGAAGCGTTCTCCAAGGCTGCCTTCACCACACACGCCAGCGCAGAGTCACTGAGCAGAGACTGATAGTCAAGTTCCACACACATGAGGACGGCCCCAACCGCCATCTTGGGCTCATGTCACACTATCTGGATGACCTGGATGAGGAAGCGGAGGGATGGGTTGGTAAGTTTGCCGATGACACGAAGGTTGGTGGGGTTGTGGATAGTCTGGAAGGATGTCAGAAGTTACAGAGGGACATAGATAGGATGCAATACTGGGCGGAGAAGTGGCAGATGGACTTCAACCCAGATAAATGCGTCGTGGTCCATTTTGGCAGGTCAAATGGGATGAAGGAGTACAATATAAAGGGAAAGACTCTGAGTACGGTAGAGGATCAGAAGGACCTTGGGGTCCGGGTCCATAGGACTCTGAAATCGGCCCCGCAGGTGGAGGAGGTGGTTAAGAAGGCGTATGGTGTGCTGGCCTTTATCAATCGAGGGATTGAGTTTGGTAGTCCGGGGATAATGATGCAGCTATATAAGACCCTCGTCAGACCCCACTTGGAGTACTGTGCTCAGTTCTGGTTGCCTCATTACAGGAAGGATGTGGAAAAGATTGAAAGGGTGCAGAGGAGATTTACAAGGATGTTGCCTGGAAAGAGTGGCATGCCTTATGAGGATAGGCTGAGGGAGCTCGGTCTTTTCTCCTTGGAGAGACGTAGGATGAGATGAGACCTAAGAGAGGTATATAAGGTGTTGAGAGGCTCAGAGTCTTTTTCCCAGGGTGGAAATGGCTGCTATGAGAGGACACAGGTTTAAGTTGCTGGGGGGGGGGGGGGGGGGCGGTAGGTACTGGGGAAATGTTAGGGGCAGTTTTTTCACACAGGGGGTGGTGGGCGAGTGGAATCGGCTGCCGTCAGTGGTGATGGAGGCAAACTCAATAGGGTCTTTTAAGAGACTCCTGGATGAGTACATGGGACTTAATAGGATGGAGGGTTATAGGTAGGCCTAAAAGGTAGGGATATGTTCGGCAAAACTTGTGGGGCCGAAGGGCCTGTTTTGTGCTGTAGTTTTCCATGTTTCTATCTGTAACCCCCACGACTTGCCTGGCCTTGCAGAATCTCACTAACTGTCCTGTCTGGAGACAATACACATCTTTCACCGCTGCTTAACCCTCTCTCCACTCACATTGTCTGTATCTTTCAGACTTGCTTACCTGTAAAGACTCACATTCCAACCGTTATAATGCACTGGCTAAAGCCATACACAGTAAGACGTTTAACAACACCAGGTTAAAGTCCAACAGGTTTATTTGGTAGCAAAAGCCACACAAGCTTTCGGAGCTCCAAGCCCCTTCTTCAGGTGAGTGGGAATTCTGTTCACAGACAGGGCTTATAAAGACACAGACTCAATTTTCATGAATAATGGTTGGAATGCGAATACTTACAGCTAATCAAGTCTTTAAGATACAAAGAACGTGAGTGGAGAGATCATTAAGACAGACTAAAAAGATGTGTATTGTCTCCAGACAAGACAGCCAGTGAAACTTTGCTGGTCCAGGCAAGCTTTGGGGGCTACAAATAGTGTGACATGAACCCAATATCCCGGTTGAGGCCGTCCTCGTGTGTGCGGAACTTGGCTATCGTTTTCCGCTCAGCGACTCTGCGCTGTCGTGTGTCGTGAAGGCCGCCTTGGAGAACGCTAACCTGCAGATCGAAGGCTGAATGCCCGTGCCTGCTGAAGTGCATTAACATTAGCTGAGAAACAGTCAGTAACACAGGGTGCTGGGGGAGGGGGTTACTGAGTGACAGTGTGAGGGAGCTGGATTATCATCAGTAGAGAAACAGTCAGTAACACAGGGTGCTGGGGGAGAGGGGTTACTGAGTGTCAGTGTGAGGGAGCTGGATTAACATCAGTACAGATCGAGTCAGTAACACAGGGCGCTGGGGAGAGGGGTTACTGAGTGACAGTGTGAGGGAGCTGGATTAACATCAGGACAGATACAGTCAGTAACACAGGGCGCTGGGGAGAGGGGTTACTGAGTGACAGTGTGAGGGAGCTGGATTATCAGTAGAGATACAGTCAGTAACACAGGGTGCTGGGGGAGAGGGGTTACGGAGTGACAGTGTGAGGTAGCTGGATTAACATTAGTACAGATACAGTCAGTAACACAGGGTGCTGAGCGGGACAAGGGTTACTGAGTGACAGTGTGAGGGAGCTGGATTAACATCAGTACAGATACAGTCAGTAACACAGGGTGCTGGGGGAGAGGGGTTACTGAGTGATAATTTGAGGGAGTTGGATTAACATCAGAAGAGATAAAGTCGGTAACACGGTGCTGGGGGAGAGGGGTTACTGACTGACAGTGTGAGGGAGCTGGATTAACATCAATACAGATATTAACAAAGGGTGCTGGGGGAGAGGGGTTGCTGAGTGACAGTGTGAGGGAGCTGGATTCACATCAGTAGAGATACAGGCAGTAACACAGGGTGCTGGGGGAGAGCGGTTACTGAGTTACAGTCTCAGGGAGCTGGATTAACATCTGAACAGATACAGTCAGTAACACAGGGTGCTGGGGGAGAGAGGTTACTGAGTGACAGTGTGAGGGAGCTGGATTAACATCAGTACAGATACAGTCAGTAACACAGGGTGCTGGGGGAGAGGAGTTACTGAGTGACAGTGTGAGGGAGCTGGATTAACATCAGTACAGATACAGTCAGTAACACAGGGCGCTGGGGGAGAGGGTTACTGAGTGACAGTGTGAGGGAGCTGGATTAACATCAGTACAGATGCAGTCAGTAACACAGTTCGCTGGGGGTGAGGGGTTACTGAGTGACAGTGTGAGGGAGCTGGATTAACATTCGTAGCGACACAGTCAGTAACACAGGGTGCTGGGGGAGAGGGGTTACTGAGTGACAGTGTGAGGGAGCTGGATTAACATCAGTAGAGATACTGCCAGTAACACAGGGTGATGGGGGAGAGGGGTTACTGAGTGACAGTGTGAGGGAGCTGGATTATCAGTAGAGATACAGTCAGTAACACAGGGTTCTGGGGGAGAGGGGATTTTGAATGACAGTGGGAGGGAGCTGGATTAACATCTGTACTATAGAGTCAGTAACACAGGGTGCTGGGGAGAGAGGGGTTACTCAGTGACAGTGTGTGGGAGCTGGACTAACATCAGCAGAGATACAGTCAGTAATACAGGGTGCTGGGGGAGAGGGGTTACTGAGTGACAGTGTGAGGGAGCTGGATTAACATCAGTACAGATACAGTCAGTAACACAGGGTGCTGAGCGGGACAAGGGTTACTGAGTGACAGTGTGAGGGAGCTGGATTAACATTCGTAGCGACACAGTCAGTAACACAGGGTGCTGGGGGAGAGGGGTTACTGAGTGATAATTTGAGGGAGTTGGATTAACATCAGGAGAGATACAGTCAGGAACACAGGGTGCTGGGGGGAGAGGGGTAACTGATTGACAGTGTGAGGGATCTGGATTAACATCAGTACAGATACAGTCAGTAACACAGTGTGCTGGGGGAGAGGGGTTAGTGAGTGACAGTGTGAGGGAGCTGGATTAACATCAGTACAGACACAGTCAGTAACACAGCATGCTGGGGGAGAGGAGTTACTGAGTGACAGTGTGAGGGAGTTGGAATAACATCAGTAGAGATACAGTCAGTAACACAGGGTGCTGGGGGAGAGGGGTTACTGAGTGACAGTGTGAGGGACTTGGATTAACATCAGTACAGACACAGTCAGTAACACAGTGTGCTGGGGGACAGGGGTTACTGACTGACAGTGTGAGGGAGCTGCATTAACATCAGTACAGATACAGTCATTAACAAACGGTGCTGGGGGAGAGGGGTTACTGAGTGACAGTGTGAGGGAGCTGGATTCACATCAGTAGAGATACAGTCAGTAACACAGGGTGCTGGGGGAGAGCGGTTACTGAGTGACAGTCTCAGGGAGCTGGATTAACATCTGAACAGATACAGTCAGTTACACAGGGTGCTGGGGGAGAGAGGTTACTGAGTGACAGTGAGAGGGAGCTGGATTAACATCAGTACAGATACAGTCAGTAACACAGGGTGCTGGGGGAGAGGAGTTACTGAGTGACAGTGTGAGGGAGCTGGATTAACATCAGTACAGATACAGTCAGTAACACAGGGTGCTGAGCGGGACAAGGGTTACTGAGTGACAGTGTGAGGGAGCTGGATTAACATCAGTACAGATACAGTCAGTAACACAGGGTGCTGGGGGAGAGGGGTTACTGAGTGATAATTTGAGGGAGTTGGATTAACATCAGAAGAGATAAAGTCGGTAACACGGTGCTGGGGGAGAGGGGTTACTGACTGACAGTGTGAGGGAGCTGGATTAACATCAATACAGATATTAACAAAGGGTGCTGGGGGAGAGGGGTTGCTGAGTGACAGTGTGAGGGAGCTGGATTCACATCAGTAGAGATACAGGCAGTAACACAGGGTGCTGGGGGAGAGCGGTTACTGAGTTACAGTCTCAGGGAGCTGGATTAACATCTGAACAGATACAGTCAGTAACACAGGGTGCTGGGGGAGAGAGGTTACTGAGTGACAGTGTGAGGGAGCTGGATTAACATCAGTACAGATACAGTCAGTAACACAGGGTGCTGGGGGAGAGGAGTTACTGAGTGACAGTGTGAGGGAGCTGGATTAACATCAGTACAGATACAGTCAGTAACACAGGGCGCTGGGGGAGAGGGTTACTGAGTGACAGTGTGAGGGAGCTGGATTAACATCAGTACAGATGCAGTCAGTAACACAGTTCGCTGGGGGTGAGGGGTTACTGAGTGACAGTGTGAGGGAGCTGGATTAACATTCGTAGCGACACAGTCAGTAACACAGGGTGCTGGGGGAGAGGGGTTACTGAGTGACAGTGTGAGGGAGCTGGATTAACATCAGTAGAGATACTGCCAGTAACACAGGGTGATGGGGGAGAGGGGTTACTGAGTGACAGTGTGAGGGAGCTGGATTATCAGTAGAGATACAGTCAGTAACACAGGGTTCTGGGGGAGAGGGGATTTTGAATGACAGTGGGAGGGAGCTGGATTAACATCTGTACTATAGAGTCAGTAACACAGGGTGCTGGGGAGAGAGGGGTTACTCAGTGACAGTGTGTGGGAGCTGGACTAACATCAGCAGAGATACAGTCAGTAATACAGGGTGCTGGGGGAGAGGGGTTACTGAGTGACAGTGTGAGGGAGCTGGATTAACATCAGTACAGATACAGTCAGTAACACAGGGTGCTGAGCGGGACAAGGGTTACTGAGTGACAGTGTGAGGGAGCTGGATTAACATTCGTAGCGACACAGTCAGTAACACAGGGTGCTGGGGGAGAGGGGTTACTGAGTGATAATTTGAGGGAGTTGGATTAACATCAGGAGAGATACAGTCAGGAACACAGGGTGCTGGGGGGAGAGGGGTAACTGATTGACAGTGTGAGGGATCTGGATTAACATCAGTACAGATACAGTCAGTAACACAGTGTGCTGGGGGAGAGGGGTTAGTGAGTGACAGTGTGAGGGAGCTGGATTAACATCAGTACAGACACAGTCAGTAACACAGCATGCTGGGGGAGAGGAGTTACTGAGTGACAGTGTGAGGGAGTTGGAATAACATCAGTAGAGATACAGTCAGTAACACAGGGTGCTGGGGGAGAGGGGTTACTGAGTGACAGTGTGAGGGACTTGGATTAACATCAGTACAGACACAGTCAGTAACACAGTGTGCTGGGGGACAGGGGTTACTGACTGACAGTGTGAGGGAGCTGCATTAACATCAGTACAGATACAGTCATTAACAAACGGTGCTGGGGGAGAGGGGTTACTGAGTGACAGTGTGAGGGAGCTGGATTCACATCAGTAGAGATACAGTCAGTAACACAGGGTGCTGGGGGAGAGCGGTTACTGAGTGACAGTCTCAGGGAGCTGGATTAACATCTGAACAGATACAGTCAGTTACACAGGGTGCTGGGGGAGAGAGGTTACTGAGTGACAGTGAGAGGGAGCTGGATTAACATCAGTACAGATACAGTCAGTAACACAGGGTGCTGGGGGAGAGGAGTTACTGAGTGACAGTGTGAGGGAGCTGGATTAACATCAGTACAGATACAGTCAGTAACACAGGTCGCTGGGGGTGAGGGGTTACTGAGTGACAGTGTGAGGGAGCTGGATTAACATTCGTAGCGACACAGTCAGTAACACAGTGTGCTGGGGGAGAGGCGTTACTGAGTGACAGTGTGAGGGAGCTGGATTAACATCATTAGAGATACTGCCAGTAACACAGGGTGACGGGGGAGAGGGGTTACTGAGTGACAGTGTGAGGGAGCTGGATTATCAGTAGAGATACAGTCAGTAACACAGGGTTCTGGGGGAGAGGGGATTTTGAATGACAGTGTGAGGGAGCTGGATTAACATCTGTACAGATAGAGTTAGTAACACAGGGTGCTGCGGAGAGAGGGGTTACTCAGTGACAGTGTGTGGGAGCTAGACTAACATCAGCAGAGATACAGTCAGTAATACAGGGTGCTGGAGGGAGAGGGGTTACTGAGTGACAGTGTGAGAGAGCTGCATTAACAACTGTGGAGATACAGTCAGTAACACAGTGTGCTGGGGGAGAGGGGTTACTGAGTGACAGTGTGAGGGAGCTGGATTAACATCAGTACAGATACAGTCAGTAACACAGGGTGCTGGGGGAGAGGGGTTACTGAGTGACAGTGTGAGGGAGCTGGATTAACTTTCGTAGCGACACAGTCAGTAACACAGGGTGCTGGGGGAGAGGGGTTACTGAGTGAAAGTGTGAGGGAGCTGGATTAACATCAGTACAGATACAGTCAGTAACACAGGGTGCTGGGGGAGAGGGGTTACTGAGTGACCGTGTGAGGGACCTGGATTAACATAAGTAGAGATACAGTCAGTTACACAGGGTGCTGGGGGAGAGCGGTTACTGAGTGACAGTGTGAGGGAGCTGGATTAACAACTGTGGAGATACAGTCAGGAACACAGGGTGCTGAGCGGGACAAGGGTTACTGAGTGACAGTGTGAGGGAGCTGGACTAACATTCGTAGCGACACAGTCAGTAACACAGGGTGCTGGGGGAGAGGGGATTTTGAATGACAGTGTGAGGGAGCTGGATTAACATCTGTACAGATAGAGTCAGTAACACAGGGTGCTGGGGAGAGAGGGGTTACTCAGTGACAGTGTGTGGGAGCTGGACTTACATCAGTACAGATACAGTCAGTAACACAGGGTGCTGGGGGAGAGGGGTTACTGAGTGAAAGTGTGAGGGAGCTGGATTAACATCGGTACAGATACAGTCAGTAACACAGCATGCTGGGGGAGATGGGTTACTGAGTGACAGTGTGAGAGATTTGGATTAACATCAGTACAGACGCAGTCAGTAACACAGGGTGCTGGGGGAGAGGGGTTACTGAGTGACATTGTGAGGGAGTTGGAATAACATCAGTAGAGATACAGTCAGTAACACAGGGTGCTGGGGGAGAGGGGTTACTGAGTGACAGTGTGAGGGAGTTGGATTAACATCAGTACAGACACAGTCAGTAACACAGGGTGCTGGGGGAGAGGGGTTACTGAGTGACAGTGTTAGGGAGCTGGATTAACATCAGTTGAACAAAGAACAAAACAGCACAGGAACAAGCCCTTCGGCCCTCCAAGCCCGTGCCCCTCCCTGGTCCAAACTAGACCATTCTTTTGTATCCCTCCATTCCCACTCCGTTCATGTGGCTGTCTAGGTAAGTCTTAAACGTTCCCAGTGTGTCCGCCTCCACCACCTTGCCCGGCAGCGCATTCCATGCCCCCAGCACCCTCTGTGTAAAATATGTCCTTCTGATATCTGTGTTAAACCTCCCCCCCTTCACCTTGAACGTATGACCCCTCGTCAACATCACTGCCGACCTGGGGAAAAGCTTCCCACCGTTCACCCTATCTGTGCCTTTCATAATTTTATACACCTCTATTAAGTCTCCCCTCATCCTCCGTCTTCCCAGGGAGAACAACCCCAGTTGACCCAATCTCTCCTCATAACTAAGCCCCTCCATACCAGGCAACATTCTGGTAAACCTCCTCTGTACTCTCTCCAAAACCTCCACGTCCTTCTGGTAGTGTGGCGACCAGAACTGGACGCAGTATTCCAAATGCGGCCGAACCAACGTTCTATACATCTGCAACATCAGACCCCAACTTTTATACTCGATGCCCCGTCCTATAAAGGGAAGCATGCCATATGCCTTCTTCACGAGCTTCTCCCCCTGTGGACGTCACCTTGAAGGATCTGTGGACTTGCACACCCAGAGATACAGTCAGTAACACAGGTTGCTGGGGGAGAGGGTTACTGAGTGACAGTGTGAGGGAGCTGGATTAACATCAGTACAGATACAGTCAGTAACACAGGATGCTGGAGGTGAGGGGTTACTGAGTGACAGTGTGAGGGAGCTGGATTAACATCAGTACAGATACAGTCAGTAACACAGGGTGCTGGGGGAGATGGGTTACTGAGTGACAGTGTGAGAGATTTGGATTAACATCAGTACAGACGCAGTCAGTAACACAGGGTGCTGGGGGAGAGGGGTTACTGAGTGACATTGTGAGGGAGTTGGAATAACATCAGTAGAGATACAGTCAGTAACACAGGGTGCTGGGGGAGAGGGGTTACTGAGTGACAGTGTGAGGGAGTTGGATTAACATCAGTACAGACACAGTCAGTAACACAGGGTGCTTGGGGAGAGGGGTTACTGAGTGACAGTGTTAGGGAGCTGGATTAACATCAGTTGAACAAAGAACAAAACAGCACAGGAACAAGCCCTTCGGCCCTCCAAGCCCGTGCCCCTCCCTGGTCCAAACGAGACCATTCTTTTGTATCCCTCCATTCCCACTCCGTTCATGTGGCTGTCTAGATAAGTCTTAAACGTTCCCAGTGTGTCCGCCTCCACCACCTTGCCCGGCAGCGCATTCCATGCCCCCAGCACCCTCTGTGTAAAATATGTCCTTCTGATATCTGTGTTAAACCTCCCCCCCTTCACCTTGAACGTATGACCCCTCGTCAACATCACTGCCGGCCTTGGGAAAAGCTTCCCACCGTTCACCCTATCTGTGCCTTTCATAATTTTATACACCTCTATTAAGTCTCCCCTCATCCTCCGTCTTCCCAGGGAGAACAACCCCAGTTGACCCAATCTCTCCTCATAACTAAGCCCCTCCATACCAGGCAACATTCTGGTAAACCTCCTCTGTACTCTCTCCAAAACCTCCACGACCTTCTGGTAGTGTGGCGACCAGAACTGGACGCAGTATTCCAAATGCGGCCGAACCAACGTTCTATACATCTGCAAAATCAGACCCCAACTTTTATACTCGATGCCCCGTCCTATAAAGGGAAGCATGCCATATGCCTTCTTCACGAGCTTCTCCCCCTGTGGACGTCACCTTGAAGGATCTGTGGACTTGCACACCCAGAGATACAGTCAGTAACACAGGTTGCTGGGGGAGAGGGTTACTGAGTGACAGTGTGAGGGAGCTGGAAAAACATCAGTACAGATACAGTCAGTAACACAGGGTGCTGGAGGTGAGGGGTTACTGAGTGACAGTGTGAGGGAGCTGGATTAACATCAGTACAGATACAGTCAGTAACACAGGGTGCTGGGGGTGAGGGGTTACTGAGTGACAGTGTGAGGGAGCTGGATTAACATCAGTACAGATACAGTCAGTAACACAGGGTGCTGGGGGTGAGGGGTTACTGAGTGACAGTGTGAGGGAGCCGGATTAACATCAGTACAGATACAGTCAGTAACACAGGATGCTGGGGAGAGGGGATACTGAGTCACAGTGTGAGGGAGCTGGATTAACATCAGTACAGATACAGTCAGTAACACAGGGTGCTGGGGGGAGAGGGTGACTGAGTGACAGTGTGAGGGAGCTGGGTTAACATCAGTTGAACAAAGAACAAAAACAAAACAGCACAGTAACAGGCCCTTCAGCCCTCCAAGCCCGTGCCGCTCCCTGGTCCAAACGAGACCATTCTTTTGTATCCCTCCATTCCCACTCCGTTCATGTGGCTATCCAGATAAGTCTTAAACGTTCCCAGTGTCCCGCCTCCACCACCTTGCCTGGCAGCGCATTCCAGGCCCCCACCACCCACTGTGTAAAATATGTCCTTCTGATATCTGTGTTAAACCTCCCCCACCCCCTTCACCTTGAACCTATGACCCCTCGTCAACATCACCGCCGACCTACGGAAAAGCTTCCCACCGTCCACCCTATCTGTGCCTTTCATAATTTTATACACCTCTATTAAGTCTCCCCTCATCCTCCGTCTTTCCAGGGAGAACAACCCCAGTTTATCCAATCTCTCCTGATAACTAAGCCCCTCCATACCAGGCAACATCCTGGTAACATCCTCTGTTCTCTCTCCAAAGCCTCCACGTCCTTCTGGTAGTTTGGCGACCAGAACTGGACGCAGTATTCCAAATGCGGCCGAACCAACGTTCTATACATCTGCAACATCAGACCCCAACTTTTATACTCTATGCCCCGTCCTATAAAGGGAAGCATGCCATATGCCTTCTTCATCAGCTTCTCCCCCTGCGGACGTCACCTTGAAGGATCTGTGGACTTGCACACCCAGAGATACAGTCAGTAACACAGGGTGCTAGGGAAGAGGGTTACTGAGTGACAGTGTGAGGTAGCTGGATTAACATCAGTACTGATACAGTCAGTAACACAGGGTGCTGGGGGAGAGGGAATTTTGAATGACAGTGTGAGGGAGCTGGATTAACATCTGTACAGATAGAGTCAGTAACACAGGGTGATAGGGGAGAGGGGTTACTGAGTGACAGTGTGAGGGAGCTGGATTAACATCAGTAGAGATACTGCCAGTAACACAGGGTGATGGGGGAAAGGGGTTACTGAGTGACAGTGTGAGGGAGCTGGATTAACATCAATACAGATACAGTCAGTAACACAGGGTGATGGGGGAGAGGGGTTACTGAGTGACAGTGTGAGGGAGCGGGATTATCAGTAGAGATACAGCCAGTAACACAGGGTTCTGGGGGAGAGGGGATTTTGAATGACAGTGTGAGGGAGCTGGATTAACTTCTGTACAGATAGAGTCAGTAACACAGGGTGCTGGGGAGAGAGGGGTTACTCAGTGACAGTGTGTGGGAGCTGGACTAACATCAGCAGAGATACAGTCAGTAACACAGGGTGCTGGGGGAGAGGGGTTACTGAGTGACAGTGTGAGAGAGCTGGATTAACAACTGTGGAGATACAGTCAGTAACACAGGGTGCTGGGGAAGAGTTGTTACTGAGTGACAGTGTGAGGGAGCTGGATTAACATCAGTACAGATACAGTCAGTAACACAGGATGCTGGGGGGAGAGGGGTTACTGAGTGACAGTGTGAGGGAGCTGGATTAACAACTGTGGAGATACAGTCAATAACACAGGGTGCTGGGGGAGAGGGGTTACTGAGTGACAGTGTGAGGGAGCTGGATTAACATCAGTACAGATACAGTCAGTAACACAGGGTGCTGGGGGAGAGGGGTCACTGAGTGACAGTGTGAGGGAGCTGGAATAACATCAGTAGAGATACAGGCAGTAACGCAGTGTGCTCGGGGAGAGGGGTTACTGAGTGACAGTGTGAGGGAGCTGGATTAACATCAGTACAGATACAGGCAGTAACACAGGGTGCTGGGGGAGAGGGGTTACTGAGTGACAGTGTGAGGGAGGGTCCTAACATCAGTAGAGACCCAGTCAGTAACACAGGGTGCTGGGGGAGAGGGGTTACTGAGTGACAGTGTGAGGGAGCTGGATTAACACCTGTACAGATACAGTCAGTAACACAGGGTGCTGGGGGAGAGGGGTCACTGAGTGACAGTGTGAGGGAGCTGGATTAACATCAGTAGAGATACAGTCAGTAACAGAGGGTTCTGGGGGAGAGGGGATTTTGAATGACAGTGTGAGGGAGCTGGATTAACAACTGTACAGATAGAGTCAGTAACACAGGGTGGTCGGGGGAGAGAGGGGCTCCTGAGTGACAGTGTGAGGGAGCTGGACTAACATCAGCAGAGATACAGTCAGTAACACAGGGTGCTGGGGAAGAGGGGTTACTGAGTGACAGTGTGAGGGAGCTGGATTAACATCAGTACAGATACAGTCAGTAACACAGGGTGCTGGGGGGAGAGAGGGGTTACTGAGTGACAGTGTGAGGGAGCTGGATTAACATCAGTACAGATACAGTCAGTAACACAGGGTGCTGGGGGGAGAGAGGGGTTACTGAGTGACAGTGTGAGGGAGCTGGTTTAACATCAGTACAGATACAGTCAGTAACACAGGGTGCTGGGGAAGAGGGGTTCCTGAGTGACAGTGTGAGGGAGCTGGATTAACATCAGTACAGATACAGTCAGTAACACAGGGTGCTGGGAGAGAGGGGTTACTGAGTGACAGTGTGAGGGAGCTGGAGTAACAACTGTGGAGATACAGACAGTAACACAGGGTGCTGGGGGAGAGGGGTTACTGAGTGACAGTGTGAGGGTGCTGGATTAACAACTGTGGAGATACAGTCAGTAACACAGGGTGCTGAGCGGGACAAGGGTTACTGCGTGACAGTGCGTGGGAGCTGGACTAACATTCGGAGCGACACAGTCAGTAACACAGGGTGCTGGGGGAGATAGGGGTTACTGAGTGACAGTGTGTGGGAGCTGGATTAACATCAGTACAGATACAGTCAGTAAGACAGGGTGCTGGGGGAGAGGGGTTACTGAGTGACAGTGTGAGGGAGCAGGGTTAACATCAATACAGATACAGTCAGTAACACAGGTGCTGGGGGGAGAGGGGTTACTGAGTGACAGTGTGAGGGAGCTGGGTTAACATCAATACAGATACAGTCAGTAACACAGGTGTTGGGGGGAGAGGGGTTACTGAGTGACAGTGTGAGGGAGCTGGATTAACAACTGTGGAGATACAGACAGTAACACAGGGTGCTGGGGGAGAAGGATTATTGAGTGACAGTGTGAGGGAGCTGGATTAACATCAGTACAGATACAGTCAGTAACACAGGGTGCTGGGGGAGAGGGGTCACTGAGTGACAGTGTGAGGGAGCTGGAATAACATGAGTAGAGATACAGGCAGTAACGCAGGGTGCTGGGGGAGAGGGGTTACTGAGTGACAGTGTGAGGGAGCTGGATTAACATCAGTACAGATACAGGCAGTAACACAGGGTGCTGGGGGAGGGGGGTTACTGAGTGACAGTGTGAGGGAGCTGGATTAACACCTGTACAGATACAGTCAGTAACACAGGGTGCTGGGGGAGAGGGGTCACTGAGTGACAGTGTGAGGGAGCTGGATTAACATCAGTAGAGATACAGTCAGTAACAGAGGGTTCTGGGGGAGAGCGGATTTTGAATGACAGTGTGAGGGAGCTGGATTAACAACTGTACAGATAGAGTCAGTAACACAGGGTGGTCGGGGGAGAGAGGGGCTCCTGAGTGACAGTGTGAGGGAGCTGGACTAACATCAGCAGAGATACAGTCAGTAACACAGGGTGCTGGGGAAGAGGGGTTACTGAGTGACAGAGTGAGGGAGCTGGTTTAACATCAGTACAGATACAGTCAGTAACACAGGGTGCTGGGGAAGAGGGGTTCCTGAGTGACAGTGTGAGGGAGCTGGATTAACATCAGTACAGATACAGTCATTAACACAGGGTGCTGGGAGAGAGGGGTTACTGAGTGACAGTGTGAGGGAGCTGGAGTAACAACTGTGGAGATACAGACAGTAACACAGGGTGCTGGGGGAGAGGGGTTACTGAGTGACAGTGTGAGGGAGCTGGATTAACAACTGTGGAGATACAGTCAGTAACACAGGGTGCTGAGCGGGACAAGGGTTACTGGGTGACAGTGTGTGGGAGCTGGATTAACATTAGTCGAGATACCGTCAGTAACACACGGTGTTATGAGGAGAGATTGAGCAGATTGTGTTTGTACTCGTTGATGTTTTGAAGGCGGAGGGATGACCTTATGGAGGCCTATAAGATAATGAAAGGGCTGGATATGGTAGAAGTGGAGAGATTCATTCCACTTCGAAAGGAAACCAGAACTGGAGGGCACAGCCTCAAAATAAAGTGGGGTCAGTTTAGGACAGAGTTGAGGAGGAACTTCTTCTCCCAGAGGGTGGTGAATCTCTGGAATTCTCTGCCCACTGAAGTGGTGGAGGCTACATCGTTGAATATGTTTAAATCACGGATAGATGGTTTCCTGATCGATTGGGGAATGAAGGGTTATGGGGAGCAGGTGGGTCAGTGGAACCGATTCACTTCAGATCAGCCATGATCTTATTGAATAGCGAGGCAGGCTCGAGGGGCTGCATGGCCTACTCCTGCTCCTATTTCTTATGGTTTTATGTTCTTAACCCCGTGCTGCACCTGTCCTGGGAGTGTTTGATGGGGACAGTGTCGAGGGAGCTTTACTCTGTATCTAACCCCGTGCTGTACCTGTCCTGGGAGTGTTTGATGAGGACAGAGTCGAGGTAGCTTTACTCTGTATCTAACCCCGTGCTGTACCTGTCCTGGGAGTGTTTGATGGGCGACAGTGTCGAGGAAGCTTTACTCTGTATCTAACCCCGTGCTGTACCTGTCCTGGGAGTGTTTGATGCGGACAGTGTCGAGGGAGCTTTACTCTGTATCTAACCCCATGCTGTACCTGTCCTGGGAGTGTTTGATGGGGACAGTGTCGAGGGAGCTTTACTCTGTAGCTAACCCCGTGCTGTACCTGTCCTGGGAGTGATTGATGCAGACAGTGTCGAGGGAGCTTTACTCTGTATCTAAACCCATGCTGTACCTGTCCTGGGAGTGTTTGATGGGGACAGTTTCGAGGGAGCTTTAATTTGTATCTAACCCCGTGCTGTACCTGTCCTGGGAGTGTTTGATGGGGACAGTGTAGAGGTAGCTTTACTCTGTATCTAACCCCATGCTGTACCTGTCCTGGGAGTGTTTGAAAGGGACAGTGTAGAGGGAGCGTTACTCTGTACCTAACCCCGTGCTGTACCTGTCCTGGGAGTGTTTGATAGGGACAGTGTAGAGGGAGCGTTACTCTGTACCTAACCCCGTGCTGTACCTGTCCTGGGAGTGTTTGATTTGGACAGTGTAGAGGGAGCGTTACTCTGTATCTAACCCCGTGCTGTACCTGTCCTGGGAGTGTTTGATAGGGACAGTGTAGAGGGAGCGTTACTCTGTACCTAACCCCGTGCTGTACCTGTCCTGGGCGTGTTTGATGGGGACAGTGCAGAGGGAGCTTTTCTCTGTATCTAACCCCGTGCTGTACCAGTCCTGGGAGTGCTTGATGGGTTCAGAGTAGAGGGAGCTTTGCTCTGTATCTCACCCCATGTTGCATCTGTCCCGAGAGTGTTTGATGGGGGACCGTGTTGAGCGAGTTTTTCTCTGTATCTAACCCCGTGCTGTACCAGTCCAGGGAGTGTTTGATCGGAACAGTATCATGGGAGCTTGACTCGGTATCTAACCCTGTGCTGTACCTGTCCTGGGAGTGTTTGATAGGGACAGTGGAGAGGGAGCGTTACTCTGTATCTAACCCCGTGCTGTACCTGTCCTGGGAGTGTTTGATAGGGACAGTGTAGAGGGGCGTTACTCTGTATCTAACCCTGTGCTGTACCTGTCCTGGGAGTGTTTGATGGGGGATAGTGTAGAGGGAGCTTTACTCTGTGTCTAACCCCATGCTGTATCTGTCCAGGGAGTGTTTGATGGGGGACACTGTAGATGGAGCTTTACTCTGCATCGAACCCCGTGCTGTACCAGTCCTGGGAGTGCTTGATGGGTTCAGAGTAGAGGGAGCTTTGCTCTGTATCTCACCCCATGTTGCATCTGTCCCGAGAGTGTTTGATGGGGGACCGTGTTGAGCGAGTTTTTCTCTGTATCTAACCCCGTGCTGTACCAGTCCAGGGAGTGTTTGATCGGAACAGTATCATGGGAGCTTGACTCGGTATCTAACCCTGTGCTGTACCAGTCCTGGGAGTGTTTGATGGGGACAGTGTGGAGGGAGCTTTGCTCTGTATCTAACCCCATGCTGTATCTGTCCTGCGGGTTTTTGATGGGTACAGTGCAGAGGGAGCTTTACTCTGAATCTAACCCCGTGCTGTACCAGACCTGGGAGCGTTTAATGGGACAGTGGAGAGGGAGCTCGACTCTGTACCTAACCCCGTGCTGTACCTGTCCTGGGAGCGTTTGATGGGGGACAGTGTTGAGGGAGTTTTAAGCTCCAGTGGTAAGCCGCAGTGACGAGATCGCCAGCGCTGGGTCCGTCCCTGTGGCTCAGAAGGGAAAGGGGGAGAGTGGTAGAGCTATAGTTATTGGGGACTCGTTTGTTCGAGGGATAGATAGGAGGTTCTGTGGCAACAAGAGAGACTCACGGATGGTATGTTGCCTCCCGGATGCCAGGGTCCGTGACATCTCCGACCGTGTCTTCAGGATTCTAAAGGGGGAGGGGGAACAGTTACATGTCGTGGTACACGTCGGCACCAAAGACATAGGTAAGAGAGGGGACGGGGATTTAAAACAGGAATTCAGGGAGCTTGGGTGGAAGCTGAGAGCCAGGGCAAAACAGGTTGTCATCTCTGGTATGTTGCCGGTGCCACGGCATAGCGAGTTGAGGAACAGGGAGAGAGTCCAGTTAAATACATGGATGCAGGGATGGTGTAGGAGGGAGGTTTTCTGCTATGTGGATAATTGGAACACTTTCTGGGGAAGGTGGGACCTGTACCAACAGGACGGGGTGCACCTGAACCAGAGGGGCACCAATATCCTGGGAGGGAAATTTGCTACGGCTCTTTAGGGGGGTTTAAACTAATTTTTCAGGGGGATGGGAAAAGGAGTTGTAGTCCGGAGGTCAGTGAGTGCAGTGAGGTACTGGGAAGGGCATCATGGCCAAAGGTGGGTCCCAGCAGACAGGAAGGTGGGTTGAAGCGTGTCTACTTCAATGCAAGGAGCATCAGAAAGAAGGCAGGTGAACTTGGGGCGTGGATTGGCACTTGGGACTACGATGTTGTGGCCATTACGGAGACATGGGTAGAACAAGGACAGGAATGGTTGTTGGAAGTTCCGGGGTATAGATGTTTCAGTAAGTGTAGGGTAGCTGGTAAAAGAGGTGGAGGACTGGCACTGTTAATCAAGGAGAGTGTAACGGCTGCAGAAAGGCATTTCGAAGGGGATCTGCCTACAGAGGTAATATGGGCTGAGGTTAGGAATAGGAAAGGAGCGGTCACGTTGTTAGGAGTTTACTAAAGGCCCCCAAATAGGAATAGAGATGTGGAGCAAGAAATTGCTAAGCAGATTATGGATAGGTGTGGAGGTCACAGGGTAGTTGTCATGGGGGACTTTAACCTTCCAAATATTGATTGGAACCTTTATAGGTTGAATAGTTTGGATAGGGCAGTTTTTGTGCAATGTGTGCAGGAGGGGTTCCTGACACAATATGTGGATAGGCCGACAAGAGGTGGGGCCACATTGGATTTGGTAATGGGAAATGAACCGGGCCAAGTGTTGGATTTGGTTGTGGGAGAGCACTTTGGAGATCGTGACCACAATTCGGTGTCTTTTGTTATTGCAATGGAGAGGGATAGGGCCGTACGGCAGGGCAAGGTTTATAATTAGGGGAGAGGTAATTATGATGCGATCAGGTGGGAATTAGGAAGCATAGGATGGGAACAAAAATTGTCAGGCAAAGGCACTAATGATAAGTGGAACTTTTTCAAGGAACAAATACTGCGTGTCTTTGATAGGTATGTCCCTGCCAGGCAGAGAGGAAATGGCCGAGTGAGGGAACCATGGTTCACAGAAGAGGTGGAATCTCTTGTCAAGAGGAAGAAGGAAGCGTATGTCAGGTTGAGAAAACAAGATTCAGTTGGTGTGTGTAGATGTGTAGATGAAGATAAATGTGTCGATGAAGGTAGTGCAGTTGATGTCATATACATGGATTTTAGTAAGGCGTTTGTTAAAGTCCCCCACGGTCGGCTTATGAAGAAAGTAAGGATGTGTGGGATAGAGGGAAGTTTGGCCGATTGGATAGGTAACTGGCTATCGAACAGAAGACAGAGGGTGGTGGTGGATGGAAAATTTTCGGACTGGAAACCGGTTACCAGTGGAGTGCCACAGGGATCAGTGCTTGGTCCTCTGCTATTTGTAGTGTTCTATGTTCCAAGATCATTCTTGACAGATTTTGTTGAATTATTTGAGTAATAACCTGGAATAATCGATGAGATTAATATGATTCATGTCAGACACCTTGAGTTTCTAAACTTCTGAAGTAAGTTAACACTTAACAGAGTGGTGAGTAATCTCAGAGCAAGTGGAGTAAGAGGACAAGCACCAGAGTGGACAACAAGTTGGCTACAAAGACAGAACACAGTGAATCGGAGTTAATGGGATTTACTCTGATTGCTGCTGTGGCTGAATGGAGTTTTAACTTTTAATATCCTGAAAGATCTTCAATCAAGCAAACCTGACTTCTTGGTTAAAGTTGTTTTTTTCACTCTGTTGAATTTCCTTGTGGTGAGCGGCCTGGAATTTGACAAAGGACAGAAGCTGTCACATTCAACAGCTTGTCCCTGGCAGGGATGAGGTCTGATGTCGAGATGCCGGCGTTGGACTGGGGTAAACACAGTAAGAAGTTTAACAACACCAGGTTAAAGTCCAACAGGTTTACTTGGAGATCCTCTCCACTTGGAGCCGGCAGTTTGCGGTGTCTATGGTAGTCATGATGTGGAGATGCCGGCGTTGGACTGGGGTAAACACAGTAAGAAGTTTAACAACACCAGGTTAAAGTCCAACAGGGATGAGGTCTGTACAGACTTCTGGGAGACACTCTTCCTCATATGGCCATTGGAATGCAAACAATATGCACTGAGATGATGAGGCCTCAAGTGACCAATGATGCTATTCTGGTTGGATATGTTGGTCCTAATCGAACGATGCAATTGGGGTTCAGATTAATGAATGGGCTGGTTACCAAGGAACTTTTGGAATTTTAACTCTGCTAACACAAAATAGCTTGTTCAGAAAGGCAGTGTGAAGAACCCGGGAACCAAGCTCACAAGGAGAGACAACATCTGGAAGGAGGAGAGAACAAGTGACTGATTATATTTAACAACAAAATCCTGACCAGGTTTTAATTCCAAGTGGAAATCAACCTTAAGTTAGGCTAAGTAACAGATAATGAGAATTTGGTTTATGTATTGCAAGTATTTGCTGTTGTTTAAGTAGCTATAGAATAAAGGAAATTGTGTTTAAGTATTTAAAGTCGACTTTATGTCTTTATTCGCGACAGAGGGTAAAACACACAGGTTTGGATAACACTGGAAGGTGAGAAGTGGTTTTCCACAAGGATCAGCGCTGGGATCAATGTCTTTCACCATTTACATCAACAATATGGAATCAGGAAACACAATTATAACTTCAATATTTATGAAATAATCCAAACTGAGAATGAGAATAACCATCGTGGAAGAATGCAACTAAATACAATAACACAACAATAATAAATTATAAGCATGTAAATTGGATATTCGAATTGGAAATAAATTCCATGAAACTCAGTCATCAGAACATTATGTTTCCGAACCATATAGAAATCAAACGTGTCTGAATTATTTCCAGGAGTTTAAGGATTCAGGGATCAAATTCACAGAAAGTTTGAGGCAGCAACACAGCTTCAAAGGAACCATATCAATCAGGAAAGAAAATCAGTGGAGTTCATGTCTAGATTCATACAAATGTGGACAATTTACAATTGTTTTTTGAAAAAGCAGAGAACTCTGTTGGGTTGTTGTGTTGTTTAAATGTCAGGAATTAGCTGACGCTTGTTCCTTTTCAATAGAAGACAGAGCTATCGAGACATTTCACATCATTCACTGACAAAGAAACATTAAAAACTAAAACTAAATCAAACTTCTCCTGTTTTTAAACTCTTCCAAAATCAAAGATGGAGGCAGCTCCATGAGATGGAGATTTCACTCACAATGTACAAGATTACACTCAACCCAATAGTTTCATTGATCAGTGTGCCCTTGAGTTCCTTATGGAAGTATTTCTGTTCATGAAAACGATGAAAATGGATGAGCATAAATTGCAAAATTCCATGAATCAAAAATCTGGAACTACTTAATTTCCAAAATAATATTCCATCCCTCAATCTACTGCAGCTCAACAACAATGGGACTTCTCAGAAAATTGAGACCCTGCAGCAGATCCAAACACATCACCTCTTAGTGGGAGAGAGGGGATGAGGGAGGGAGGGGGCCAGGGAGGGAGAGAGGGCGCGAGGGAGGGAGAGAGGGGGCGAGGGGGGGTGGAGAAAAAGGGCAAGGCTGGGAGAGCGGGGGCGACGAAGGGAGAGTCACAGAGTTGAAGAGGTTTACAGCATGGAAACAGGCCTTTCGGACCAACTTGTCCATGCTGCCCTTCTTTTTAAACCCCGAGATCTCTTTGTTCTGTAACTCTCCCCAACACTCTGCCATTAACTGAATAAGTCCTGCCCTGGTACAATCTACCAAAATGCATCACCTTACATTGATCTAAATTCAACTCCATCTGCGATTTGTCAGCTCACTGGCCCAATTGACCAAGATCCCGTTGTAATCCGAGGTAACCTTCTTCACTGTCCACTATGCCACCAATCTTGGTGTCATCTGCAAACTTACTAACCATGCCTCCCTATCTTCTCATCTAAATCGTTAATATAAATGACAAATAACAGTGGACCCAGCACCAATCTCTGAGGCACACCGCTGGTCACAGGCCTCCAGTTTGAAAACCAAACCTTTACAGCCACCCTCTGTCTTCTGTCATCAAGCCAATTTTGTTTCCATTTAGCTACCTCAGACTGGATCCCGTGAGATTTAACCTTACTCAACAACTTACCATGAGGTACCTTGTCAAAGGCCTTGCTAAAGTCCATGTAGACAACATCAACTGCACTGCCCTCATCTACCTCCTTGGTTACCCTTTCAAAAAACTCAATCAAATTTGTGAGACATGATTTTCCACTCGCAAAGCCATGCTGACTGTTCCTAATCAGTCCCTGCGTCTCTAAATGCCTATAGATCCTGTCTCTCAAAATACCTTCCAAAAACTGACCCACCACAGATGTGAGGCTCACCGGCCTGTCGCACCCAGGCTTTTCCCTGCAGCCCTTGTTAAACAAAGGCACAACATTTGCCACTCTCCAATCTTCAGGCATCTCACATGTGATTATCAATTATTCAAATGTCTCTGCTCGGGGAACCGCAATTTCCTCCCTAGCCTCCCACAACATCCTGGGATATACCTCATCAGGGAATTTATCTACCTTGATGTGCTTTAAGACTTCCAGCACCTCCTTCTCCGTTATATGTACACTTCTCAAGACATCACTATTTATTTCCCCAAGTTCCCTAACATCCATACTTTTCTCAACAGTGAATAATGATGAGGAATATTCATTTAGGATCTCCCCAACTCTTGTGGATCCGCACATAGATGACCCTGTTGATCTTAGTGAGACACAACTCTCTCCCTAGTTACTCTTTTGGTCTTTCTGTATTTGTAGAAGCTCTTTGGATTCTCCTTTGACTTATCTGCCAAAACAATCTTGTGTACCCTTTTTGCTCCCCTGATTTCTCTCAACTCTACTCCTAAACCCCCTATACTCTTCAAGGGATTCACTCGATCAAGCTGCCTATGCATGTCATGGTCTCCTTCCTCTTCTTGACCAGGACCTCAAGAACCCCAGTCATCCAGGGTTCCCTACTTCTACCAGCCTTGCCCTTCACTCTAAGAGGAATGTGCATACCCTGAACCCTGCTTAACACACTTTTGAAAGCCTGTCACTTATCAGACATCCCTTTGCCTTCCCACAGACTCCCCCAATTCACTTTTGAAAGTTCCTGCCTGATACCATCAAAATTGGCCTTGCCCCAATTTAGAATTTTAAACTTTGGGCCAGATCTATCATTCCCCATAGCTATCTTAAAACTAATGGAATTATGGTCACTGGTCCCAAAGTGATCCCTCACTAACACTTCTGTCACCTGCTTTTCCTTATTTCCCAGGGGGTGAGGGAGGGAGAGAGGGAGAGTTGGGGAGAGGGATTGACAGTTGTGGAGACAGGTGTTTGTGGAATCCAGGGGAGTTAACAGAATGCAACTGGGGAGAATACAGGTCAGTTTTAATTTAATCTGAATCAATGAAGTGTTAACAGCCTTATGGGCAGTTTTGAAGACAGTCACAATCGATATACAGTCCACAGTGAGATTGGTAACACATCCATTTTCTCTCTCCACTCCCTCATGTTGTGGGGACTCGCTGCAAGTATTTTACTGGTTTGCATGGCTTTCAGAATTTCTGAAATCGAGGAACACAACCAACAGTGTGTGTGACAGAGAGAGTTTGAGAGATTTAGAGAGAGAGAGAAAGAGAGAGGGAGAGATTGAGAGAGACTCAGAGAGTGGGTGAGAGTTCTGCAGTATTTCATGCTTCTCGCTGGGACGGAGATGGTCAAATTGAGCAAGTGAGTAACAGAGAGAGTCACAGAGAGACGGGGAGATATTCGCCAATTTAAACATTATTGTGGATTTGCAATGAACCGCAGGCTGTTTGAGATTCAGAAACAAGTATATTAAGCTGGAACATTACGGCAAATTGGCACTTATTAAAACATGAACACAAAAAAAACACTCAGACACAGAGAGGCACACACAGACACAGGCATGCAAACATGTAGGCAGAGACACAAAGAGAGACTGATTTACACTTTGATTTCTAACAATAAAAGCCCTGATTAAAGTGCCACTGGATGGTGGGGTTAACCCAGCAAACCCACACAGCTGGGTCAGGATCAGAACTCACCTTCTGCACTCACTGAAACACTCCTGTATCACCTGCCTTATTGCAATGGGATGCCGCGTTTGGGAGCAGGACAGGGACATGGGGTGTGGACAACTGCACATGGGGAGGATAAGGACGAGGAATCTATCAGAGAATCCACACAAACCAGGGAGAAACAAACAAGGAAACACATGCTGAAACTGAGAGATTGCTGTGTGGAAAGATTTAGAAATTGTTGGGAACATTGACCCAGTGAAATGTTGCCAATGTGATCAGAATAGATATCGTAAAATCTTTCTGCAGCATTAAGGCACGCAGTGTACTGAGTGGAACAATATTGTAGCATTCCAAAATAAACTACATTGGGCTTTGGACTGTCTGAATACACCTGCTATTGGTCTGTGGTTCTGCAATTTCCTCACTGACAAAAACATGAATACAGTCTGTATAGATGATTCGAGCTTTCAACATGAGGTGCGCTTTGGATGTCAAGGAGAATATAGGACAGGAGAAGGCAAGGAAGGGAAGCTTCTGTGAGATTCTGAAATCTCCCACACAGCACAAGATAGGCACACAATCACACTCACAACCACATACTCACACACAGACTGTGCTGCAGGCAACGGAATATGAAGGGAAATTGCCAAAAGCTTTTGATGGGGACAATGCGGAGGGAACTTTACTTTGTATCTAACCCTTTGCTGTACCTGTCCAGGGTGTGTTTGATGGGGACAGTGTAGAGGGAGCTTTACTTTGTATCTCACCCAGTGCTGTATCTGTCCAGGGTGTGTTTGATGGGGACAGTGTAGAGGGAGCTTTACGCTGTATCTAACCCCGTGCTGTACCTGTCCAGGGTGTGTTTGATGGGGACAGTGTAGAGGAAGCTTTACTCTGTATCTAACCCCGTGCTGTACCTGTCCAGGGTGTGTTTGATGGGGACAGTGTAGAGGGAGCTTTACTCTGTATCTAACCCCGTGCTGTACCTGTCCTGGGAGTGTTTGATGGGGACAGTGTAGAGGGAGCTTTACTCTGTATCTCACCCCGTGCTGCACCTGTCCTGGGAGTACTTGATGGGGGACAGTGTAGAGGAATAATTACTCTGTATTTAACCCAATGCTGTAGCTGTCCTGGGAGTGTTTGATGAGGGACAATGTAGAGGGAGCTTTGCTCTGTATCTAACCCCGTGCTGTACCTGCCCTGGGAGTGTTTGATGGGGGGCAATGTAGAGGGAGCTTTACTCTGTATCTAACCCCGTGCTGTACCTGTCCTGGGAGTGTTTGATGGGGGGCAATTTAGAGGGAGCTTTACTCTGTATCTAACCCCGTGCTGTACCTGCCCTGGGAGTGTTTGATGGGGGGCAATGTAGAGGGAGCATTGCTCTATACCTATCCCCATGCTGTACCTGTCAGGGAATGGTTTCAGATCAAAGAGAGCCTGGTGGACTGAAGTGCATTTGCTTCAATGCGAAAAGTGTGGCAGGTAAGTCAGATGAACTTAGAGCTTGGATTATTATTTGGAAGCATGATGTTGTTGCCATTCTAAAGACTTGGTTAAGGGACGGACAGGATTGACAGTTTAACATTCACGGATACAGATGCTTAAGGCTGGACAGAGGGGCATGTAAAAGGGGTGGTGGAGTTGCACTACTTTTTAAGGGGAATATCGCAGCTGTCGTGCAGGAGGACAGCTCGGAGTGCTCAGACAGGGAAACAATGTGGGAAGAGCTCAGGAATAGGAAGGGTGTAGTTACAATGTTGGGAGTTTCCTACACGCCTCCCAAGGCCTGCGGGAGATAGAGGAACAGATATGGAGGCAGATTTCGGCAAGGTGTAAAAGTAACAGGGTTGTTGTGATGGGTGATTTTAACTTCACCTATATTACCTGGGACTCACTTCGTCCTGGGGTAATGCGGCAGAGTTTGTAAGGACCATCTAGGAGGGCTTCATCAAACAGGATGTAGATAGTCCAACTGGAGAAGGGGCCATACTAGACCTGCTATTGGGGAATGAGTCCAGCCAGGTGGTCGAGGTTTCAGCAGGGGAGCAGATCAGGAACAGTGACCACAACAGTAAGCTTCAAGGTACCGATGGATAGAGATAAGTGTAGTCCTCAAGTGAAGATGCTAAATTGGAAGAAGTCTAGTTACAACAGTGTTTGGCAGGAACTGAAGGATGTAGATTGGGGGCAGATGTTTGAGGGCAAATCAACGTCTGGCATGTGGGAGGCATTGAAGTGTAAGTTGATAGGAATTGAGGAACGGCACATTCCTGTCAGGATGAAGGATAAATATGCATTTTTCGGGAACTTTGCATAATGGGAGACATTTTGAGCGTCGTCAAAGGGGAAAAGGAAGCATTTGTCAAGGTCAGGAGGCTGGAAAAACATGAAGCAAGTGTGGAATACAAGGAAAGCAGAAAGAAACTGAAGCAAGGAGTCAGGAGGGTTTAAACGGATCATGAAAAATCATTGGCCTGCAGGATTCAGGAAAAACCCAAGGTTTATGTAATATATATATATATAAATCCATACGTGGAGCCGGAAGAAATGGGTGAGGTGTTAAATGAGTACTTTGCGTCAGTATCCACCAAAGAAAAGGGCTTGGTGGATGATGAGTCTGGGAAAGGGTGTGCAGGTAGTTGGAGTCATGTTGAGATCAAAAAGGAGGAAATATTGCAAGACTGGAAAACATTAAGGTAGACAAGTCCCCAGGGCCTGATAGAATCTACCCCAGAATACTGAGAGAGGCAAGGGAGGAGGCTGGGGCCTTGAGAGAAATCTTTGCATCCTCACTGGCTGCAGGGGAAGTCCCAGAAAATTGGAGAATAGCCAATGTTGTTCCTCTGTTTAAGAAGGGTAGCAAGGATAATCCAGGTAATTACAGGCAACCCTTATGTCAGTGGTAGGGAAATTATTGGAGAGGATTCTTCGAGACAGTTTTACTGCCAATTGGAAATAAGTGGATGTATGAGCGGCGGGCAAGATGGTTTTCTGAAGGAAAGGTCGAGCCACAAGATCTTGATGTAGTTTTTCGAGCAAGTGACGAAGATTATAGATAAGGCAAAGGCAGTGGATGTTGTGGACATGGACTTCAGTCAAGGCTTTGACAAGGTACCTCATGCTGGAATGGCAAAAGAAAGGTGAAGTCACACGGAATCGAAGGAGAGCTGGCAAGATGGATACAGAATTGTCTTGGCCATAGAAGGCAGAGTGTAAGAGTAGGTGGTGGCTTTTCTGATTGGAAGGCTGTGACTAGAGGTGTTACACAGTTCTGGGACCTTTGTTCTTCGTTGTTTATTGCAAATGATTTGGAGGAAAATGCAGCTGGTCTGATTAGTAAGTTCGCAGATGACACAGGAATTGGTGGAGTTGCAGGAGTGAAGAGGATTGTCAGAGGATACAGCAGGATATAGACTGGTTGGAAACTTTGGCGGGTAAATGGCAGATGGAGTTTAATCCACACAAATGTGAGGCGATGCAATTTGGAAGGTTTAATACATGTAGGAATTATACAGTTAACGAAATAACCATTTAGGAGTATTGACAGCAGAGAGACCTGGGCATATATATCCCCCGATCAATGAAAGTGATAACACAGGTGAATAAGGTAGTCAAGAAGGCAGACGGCAAGCTCGCCTTCATCGGTCGGGGCATTGAGTTTACAAATTGGCAGGTCATGCTGCAGCTGCACAGAAACTTAGTTCGGTCACATTTAAAATATTGATGTATAAAACTAGTTGCCACACCACAGAAGGATGTGGATGCTGTGGAAAGGGTACAGAAGAGGTTTACCTGAATGTTGGCTGCTCTGGATGGTATTAGCTATGAGGAGAGATTGGATGAACTCGGTTTGTTTTCACTGGAACAACGGAGGTTGAGGGGCGACCTGATAGAGGTTTACAAGATTATGAGTGGCATGGATAGAGTGGAGAGTCAGATGCCCTTTCTGAGGGTAGAGAAGGCAAGTACGAGAGGACAGAGGTTTAAGGTGCATGGGGAAAAGTTTAGAGGAGGTGTGCGAGACAAGTATTTTTACACAGAGGGTGGTGAATGTGTGGAACGCACTGCCCGGGCAGGTGATGGGAGCAGGTACGATAGTGGCATTTTAGGGGCATCTAGATGAATAGATGAATAGGATGGGAATGGAAGGATACGGGCTCTGTAATTACATACGGCTTTAGTTTAGACAGGCATCATGATCGGCGCTGCTTGGTGGGCTGAAGGGTCTGTTCCTGTGCTGTACTGTTCATTGTTCTTTCTTTGTTCTTTGTGTTTGCGCGTGGGAGATCACAGAATCAAACAGAACCTTCCCTTCCTGACCTGCTCCTGCCCTGTAATCTCCTTCACATCCAAAGGGTGTCTCCAATAAAAAGCTTCAGTTTTTAAATCTGGAAAATCACAGAGAGACAACACTGTATTCACATCTTGTTCAGTGAGGAAATATCAAAATCACAGACCATTAACAGTTGTATTGAGACAGGACAAACACCAAAATATAGTCTATTTGGAATGGTACAATATTGTTTCACTCAGCGCACTGCGTGCCTTCACAGAATCCCAACAGTGCAGAAGGAGGCCATTCAGCCCACAGAGTCCGCACCGACTACAATCCCACCCAGACCCTATTCCCAAAAACCCACACATTTCCCCTGCTAATCCCCCTGACACTAGGGTCAACGTAGCACGGCCAATCAACCTAACCTGCACATCTTTGGACTGTGGGATGAAGCCTCAGAACCCAGAGGAACCCTTAATGCTGCAAAAAGATGTTGCAATATCTATTCTTATCACCTTGACAACATTTCACTGGGTCAAAATTCTCAACAATTTCTAAATCTTTCCACACAGCAATCTCTCAGTTTCAGCATGTGTTTCCTTGTTTGTTTCTCCCTGGTTTGTGTGGATTCTCTGATATATTCCTCGTCCTTATCCTCCCCATGTGCAGTTGTCCACACCCCATGTCCCTGTCCTGCTCCCAAACGCGGCATCCCATTACAATAATGCAGGTGATACAGGAGCGTTTCAGTGAGTGCAGAAGGTGAGTTCTGATTCTGACCCAGCTGTGTGGGTTTGCTGAGTTAACCCCACTCTCCAGTGACAGTTTAAACAGCGCGTTTATTGTTAGAAATCTAAGTGTTAATCAGTCACTGTCTGTTTCCCTGCCAACGTGTGTGTGTGTGTGTCTGAGTGTGTGTGTGTTTTCTATATGTGTGTCTGTGTCTGTGTGTGTGTGTGTGTCTGTCTGTCCATGTTTATGTGTGTGTGTGTGTTTTCTATATGTGTGTGTGTCTGTGTGTGCGTGTGTGTCTGTGTCTCTGTGTTTGTGTGTGCGTATGTGTGTGTGTGTTTTCTATATGTGTGTGTGTGCGTTTTCTATATGTGTGTGTGTCTGTGTGTGTGTTTTCTATATGTGTGTATGTGTGTGTGTATGTCTGTGTGTGTGTCTGTGTGTGCCTATGTGTGTGCCTGTGTGTGTGTCTTTGTTTGTGTGTTTTCTATATGTGTGTGTGTCTGTGTGTGTGTGTGTTTTCTATATGTGTGTGTGTGTGTGTGTGTCTGTGTGCGTGTGTGTCTGTGTGTGTGTGTGTGTGGGTGTGTGTGTCTGTCCAAGTTTATGTGTGTGTGAGCTTCTGAGTTCGCAGTGCCAATTTTCCAGAATGTCACTCCATGATGTAATTGGCCATGAATTCTCAAACTTCCTGCGGCCCATTGTAAATCCACAATCATTTTAAAATTGGTGAATCTTTCCCTGCGTCTCTCTGTGTGTCTGTCTCCATTAGACACTTGGTCAATTTGTCCGTCTCTGTCTCTCCCACATTGCCACTCTCTCACATGCAGAGCTCCCGCTCTCTCACACACAGACTAAAATCTCTCTGATACACACACCCTCTCACAAACACATTCTCTCACACTATCTCACACAATCACACACTGAGTCCGGAAATCTTAAGCTCTCACACTCACAGACAGATACACATTCATACACACATGCATGCAGTCTCACAGTAACAAACTCTGACACACACTCACACATCTCACACTCACTTGTAGTTTAAAAGGGTGAGAGTGGATCTTATATCAATGATAAATTTCTAACAGGATTAGACAGCGTTGATTCCGAAAGAATGTTCCCGATGGTGGGGGCTTCCAGAACTAGGGTTCAGAGTTTGAGGATAAGGGGTAATCCTTTATGAACTGAGGTGAGGAGAAATTTCTTCACCCAGAGGGTGATAAATGTGTGGAATTCACGACCACCAACTCTCTGACACATACCCTCACGCATCGGCTCACTCACACACGCAATCTCACTGAGAATCTCTCTCTCTCTCTCTCTCTCTCTCTCACACACACACACACACACACACACACACACACACACACACACACACACACACACACACACACACACAAGAGAACACGCAAACATACACACAATCAAAGAACAAAGAACAGTGCAGCACAGGAACAGGCCGGCGCTCTAAGTCTGCGCCGATCATGTTTACCTATCCAGACCAAACGCTTATATCCCTCTATTCCCCGCTTGTTCATATGCCTCTCAAGATAAGTCTTAAATGTGTCTGAAGTAACTGCCTCACTTGGCAGTGCGTTCAAGGCCCTCACCACCCTCTGTGTAAAAAGCTTCCCCGGCAGATCCTAACTGAACCTTTCCCCCCTTATCTTGAACTTGTGCCCCTTGTAATTGTCATTTCCCCCCTGGGAAAAAGCTTCCAACTCTTTACCTTTTCTACACCTCTCATCATTTTATAAACTTCTATCCGGTGGCCCCTCAGCCTCCGCCTTTCCAGGGAGAACAATCCCAATTTATTCAATCTCCCCTCATAGCTAATACCAGGCAACATCCTGGTAAACCTGTTCTGTGCCCTCTCCAAAACCTCCACATCCTTCTGGTAGTGCGGTGACCAGAATTGGACACACTATTCCAAATGTGGCCAAACCAATGTTTTATACAACTGGAACATAATTTGCCAAATGTTATACTCGTTGCCCTGCCTGATGAAGACAAGCATTCCACACGCTTTATTCACAACATTCTCCACCTGTGCTGCCACTTTTATAAATCTGTTGACCTGTACTCCCAGATCTCTCTGTGTGTCTGTGCTCCTGACGGTTCTGCCATTTATTTTACAGCTCCCACCTGAATTAGATCGACCAAAATGCATCACCTCGCAGTTATCTGGATTAAAGTCCATCTGCCATTTCTCCGCCCAATTTTCCAGCCTATCAATATCTTGTTGTATTTTCTGACAATCTTCATCACATGTAAACAGATCTGTGTGTGTGTGTACATTCTCACACGAATACACATTCTCATATAGTCACTGACACACACACACACACACAGGAAACGCACACACATGATCTTTCACACATATGCTGACAGAAAAACAGAAAACCATGAACACACATGCACACACTAACAGACACACAGAACATTTTGCATGCGCGCATGCACACACACACACACTCAGACGCACACACATACACGCACACACACTCACACGCACACACTCACACACACACACACATACACACATACTCACACGCACACTCACACATACACACACACTCACACACATACACACACACACTCACACACACGCGCACACTCACACATACACACATACACACACACACACAAACACACACACACATACACACATACACACACACGCACACGCTTAGCTCTCCCATGATTATTTACGTCCTCCCTAATTTCAAGCAAGAGGATGACCTCAGTGAACAGCCGGTCTCTGTAATAAGATGCCCAGTGTTATGAATAGAATTGATGCCCGAAGTAAACATAAAAACATAAGAACATAAGAACTAGGAGCAGGAGTCGGCCATCTGGCCCCTCGAGCCTGCTCCGCCATTCAATAAGATCATGGCTGATCTTTTTGTGGACTCAGCTCCACTTACCCGCCCGCTCACCATAACCCTTAATTCCTTCACTGTTCAAAAATCTATCTATCCTTGCCTTAAAAACATTCAATGAGGGAGCCTCAACTGGGCAGGGAATTCCACAGATTCACAACCCTTTGTGTGAAGAAGTTCCCCCTCAGCTCAGTCCTAACTCTGCTTCCCCTTATTTTGGGGACAATCCCCCGACAACAACAGACCAAGTGTCAATTCCTAATTTTAGGAGCTAACACACGGACATGTTCAAATCCCCATTCTCTGTCCACTCCACACTGTCAGACCCAGAAACAACATTGTGCCCGTTTGATGACAGTTATCTGATTAACTATTATAAACACCGCAACATAAATGATCCAAACTGACTGAGTGTTTCTTGATGACTGCCGCATGGAAGGTAGAAAATGAAGAGATTCGCCGCTGTCAGGAGGATAGAGTCAGTCTGGTGAAATGGAGCAACAATCTCACCCACTCTCTCAATCTCTCACCCACTCTCTCAATCTCTCACCCACTCTCTCAATCTCTCAGTCACTCTCTCAATCTCTCACCCACTCTCTCAATCTCTCACCCACTCTCTCAATCTCTCACCCACTCTCTCAATCTCTCACCCACTCTCTCAATCTCTCACCCACTCTCTTAATCTCTCACCCACTCTCTCAATCTCTCACCCACTCTCTCAATCTCTCACCCACTCTCAATCTCTCACCCACTCTCTCAATCTCTCACCCACTCTCTCAATCTCTCACCCACTCTCTCAATCTCTCACCCACTCTCTCAATCTCTCACCCACCTTCTCAATCTCTCACTCACTCTCTCAAAATCTCTCCCTCACACACTCTTCTTTCCCCTGTTGCTCATGTTTCAACAGAAAAACATTTCAATAAAACCTGAACACCACACAAGCCCCTAAAATACTTGCAGCAAATCCCCACAACACAGGGAGTGGAGAGAGAATGGCGATGTGTTCCTGATCTCACTGGGGATTGCATATTGATTCTGTCTGTCTTCCAAACTATCCTCAAGTATCTTAACACTTAATTACTTTCAATTCAATTAAAACTGACCAGCATATTCTCCCCGGTTCCATTCTGTTAACCTCCCCGCGACCTCCCCCGCGATCAATAAACTCGGCGCGTCTGTCAATCCCTCGCCCCAATTCTCACTCCCTCGCTGAGTTTCTCCATTCCTCACAACTCTTTATACTCAGTCATCACCAAACTTCCTCCTTCACCCCGTCTCCCCATCCTTCACTTCGCACCTCACTATCACTCCCTCTCTCACCCCGTCTGTCCCTCCCTCACCCCGTCTCCCCATCCTTCATTCCACACCTCACTATCTCTCCCTCCCTCACCCCGTCCCTCCATCCTTCACTCCACATCTCACTATCTCTCCCTCCCTCACACCGTCTCCCCATCCTTCACTCCACACCTCACTATCTCTCCCTCCCTCACCCCGTCTCCCCATCCTTCAATCCACACCTCACTATCTCTCCCTCCCTCAAACCGTCCCTCCATCCTTCACTCCACACCTCACTATCTCTCCCTCCCTCATTCTGTCCCTCCATCCTTCACTCCACATCTCAGTATCTCTCCCTCCCTCACCCCGTCAGTCCCTCCCTCACCCCGTCCCTCCATCCCTCACTCCACACCTCACTATCTCTCCCTCCCTCACCCCGTCAGTCCCTCCCTCACCCCGTCCCTCCATCCCTCACTCCACATCTCACTATCTCTCCCTCCCTCACCCCGTCAGTCCCTCCCTCACCCCGTCCCTCCATCCCTCACTCCACATCTCACTATCTCTCCCTCCCTCACCCCGTCCCTCCATCCCTCACTCCACATCTCACTATCTCTCCCTCCCTCACCCCGTCAATCCCTCCCTCACCCCGTCCCTCCATCCCTCACTCCACATCACACTATCTCTCCCTCCCTCACCCCGTCAATCCCTCCCTCACCCCGTCCCTCCATCCCTCACTCCACATCTCACTATCTCTCCCTCCCTCATCCTGTCTCTCGTCCCTCCCCCTGTCCCTCTAACCCTCACCCTTTCATTCTCCACCTCGCACAGTCTGTCCATTACTGACCCAGTTCCTGACTCCCTCACCTCGTCTCTCCCTCCCTCTACCGTTTCTCCCTCATTGAAACTTTTCTACCTCCCTCAATCGCAGCTTGTCTCCCTCATTCGCTCTGTCTCTCCCTCCTTCATCGCATCTCTGCAGATGTCAGTCTCCTCGCTCTGTCCATCCACCCCTCAGGCCGTCATTCCCTCCCTCCACTACTCTCGCTTCTTCAACCCATATTTCCTCCCTCTCTAGCACCATCTCTCCCTCCATCACCTCGTCCCTCCCTCGCTTAGCCCTCCTCTCCCTCCATCGCCTCGTTTCTCCCACCATCGGCTCGTCCCTCCCTCCTTCACCCCTGTTTTCCCTCCATCACCCCTGCTCTCCCTCCCTCACTCCTGTTCTCCCTCCCTCTCTCCTGCTCTGCCTCCCTCGCTCCTGCTCTCCCTCCATCACTCCTGCTCTCGCTCCCTCACGCCTGCTCTCCCTCCCTCTCTGCTGTTCTCCCTCCCTCTCTCCTGTTCTCCCTCCCTCTCTCCTGCTCTCGCTCCCTCGCTCCTGCTCTCGCTCCATCACTCCTGCTCTCGCTCCCTCACCCCTGCTCTCCCTCCCTCTCTCCTGTTCTCCCTCCCTCTCTCCTGCTCTCGCTCCCTCGCTCCTGCTCTCGCTCCCTCACCCCTGCTCTCCCTCCCTCTCTCCTGTTCTCCCTCCCTCTCTCCTGTTCTCCCTCCCTCTCTCCTGCTCTCGCTCCCTCGCTCCTGCTCTCGCTCCCTCGCTCCTGCTCTCCCTCCATCACTCCTGCTCTCGCTCCCTCGCTCCTGCTCTCCCTCCCTCGCTCCTGCTCTCCCTCCATCGCTCCTGCTCTCCCTCCCTCGCTCTTGCTCTCCCTCCATCGCTCCTGCTCTCCCTCCATCGCTCCTGCTCTCCCTCCCTCGATCCTGCACTCCCTCCCTCGCTCCCTCGCTCCTGCTCAACCTCCCTCTCTCCCTCGCTCCTGCTCACCCTCCCTCTCTCCCTCGCTCCTGCTCTCCCTCCCTCCCTCGCTCCTGCTCTCCCTCCATCGCTCCTGCTCTCCCTCCATCGCTCCTGCTCTCCCTCCCTCGCTCCTGCACTCCCTCCCTTGCTCCTGTTCTCCCTCCCTCGCTCTTGCTCTCCCTCAATCGCTCCTGCTCTCCGTCCCTCCCTCCTGCTCTCCCTCCCTTACTTGTCTTCTCCCTCCCTCGCTCCTGCACTCCCTCCATCGCTCCTGCTCTCCCTCCCTCGCTCCTGCACTCCCTTCATCGCTCCTGCTCTCCCTCCCTCGCTCCTGCACTCCCTCCCTCGCTCCTGCTCTCCCTCCATCGCTCCTGCTCTCCCTCCATCACCCCTGCTCTCCCTGCCTCATCATTCACACTCGCACCGTCTCACCTTCCCTCGCTCCACCATTCCGTCCCTCACCTCATCTTTTCCTCCCTCGACAAGTCTCTCACTTCCTCGACTGAGCCATCCCTCCCTACTACAGTCACACCGAAACTCCCTCTATTACTCCGTCTCTCGCCCCTCACCCCATCTCTTACCTCCACCCATTGATCTCTCCCTCACTCCATCCTTCCCTCCATCCCTTGCGCATTCTCGTTCCTGGCCCTTTTCTCATTATACAAACCTGTCACTCCCACACTCTGGGTCTTCCTCTCTCCCACATCCAGTTTCACTCTCGTTCTTCCCGTACCTCCCTGTTGCGACATTTCTCTTCCTCCCTCTCCCAGTCTCTTACACACACGCTCACACTCTCTCTCTCACATAGAGACACTCAAACAGACACACACACAGTCACACACCCACTCACACACACACTCACACACACTCTCCCACACACAGACACTCACACACACATTCACACACACGCTCACACTCTCTCACACACACACACACACTCACACACACTCACACACACAGACACACACCCACTCACACACACACTCCCACTCTCTCTCACACAGAGACACTCACACACACATTCACACACACGCTCACACTCACACACACACACACTCTCACACACACTCTCACACACAGACACACACCCACTCACACACACACTCCACTCTCTCTCAAACACACACACACTCACACACACACTCACACACACAGTCACACACCCACTCACACACACACTCCCACTCTCTCTCACACACACAGACACTCACACAGACACACACACAAAGACAATCACACACACACTCACACACACACTCACACACACAGACACTCTCACACACACTCTCCCACACTCACGCACACTCACACACACTCAAGCACACTGACACACACACACATACTCTCACACACTCACATATTCTCTCACACAAACACACAGTCACACAGACACGCATTCACACACACTCTCACACTATCTTACACACTCACACAAACTCTCTGTCTTACACAAATACACACTCTCACACACTCTCTCACACACTCTCTCTCACACTCACACACACTCTCTCTCTCACACACACACATACACAAACTCACACACTCACACACACTCACGCAACCTAACACAAACACACACATGTACACAATCTCACAAACATACATAGATGCACACATTCACACACGCTCACTCACACTCACCCACAAACACAGACGCTCTCAAACAAACTGACACACGCACACACACAGACATGCTCACACTCACCCACAAACACACACGCTCTCAAACAAACACACGCACACACACACATAGACAAGCTCTCTCACACACACACACGGACACACGTATCCCGGGATTCGCATGCACTTTACTGTATCAATCATATTCTCTCTCGCACACACACTAACACATATCCCTCTGCACACTCACTCCTCCCTCACATTCCTCTTTCACAAACTCTCACCTCAACTCACTCCCTCTCTCTCCCCCTCACCTCAGCTTCTCTCGGCTCCTTTCACATCAAGGCTCCTGTTTTCCCCACTTCTTAGCCCATCTCTCTATCTGACCGCTCCTGTGTCTCTCACCCCATCAAAGTCTCTCCCTCAATGAATCTCTAGATCAGTGTCTCTCACTCGCTCAGCCCAGACACCTCCCCCCTCTCTCTCATTCAAATTACACATCTCACTTACTCACCTCAATCTGTGTTCCTCGGACTATTCCCCTCTCTGTAAACATCACACTCTCAGACCACTTTGATTCCATTTGATTTAATTTGATTCATTACTGCCACATGTATTAGTGTGCAGTGAAATGTATTGTTTCCTGCCTGCTATACAGAGAAAGCATGCTGTACATCGAGAAAAAAAGGAGAGGGTGAAGAATGTTGTGTTACAGTCATAGCTCGGGTGTAAAAAAATACACTGAGGACCTGATTTTACCATTTTGAGTCTAAGTGCCGAATCTGGGCGTCAAATAGATCCGCGCCTGGAATGCTCTTTCCAGCGCGCCCAATCCCATTTTGCCGGCTCCAGTCTGATCCGCGCTGTGGGCGGGGCTTAGCGCTGCCGGAATGATCGGAGCTCTGAACTGCGCATGCACAGTTCAAAAAAAAATCTGAAGCAGCGCGCCCGGGCGGGGAGAAAAAAGCAGAGAGAGCGGTTCTCTGACACAGATCATCTGGGGAGGCGGGCGGCGGGGGGTGGGGGGGTGGTGGTGGGAGGAGGATAGGGAGCGGGATCCAGATCACCCTCTGGGTGGGGGGGTGGGAGGAGAGGGGGTGGGACCCAGGTCACCCCCTGGAGGGTGGGGGGTGAGAGGAGGAGAGGGGGTGTGACGGGTCCATCTGGCTCACCAAGTCAGTTACAATACTGCGTTCAGCATCTACTGAACCATCTTGGATACAAAGGATAATGGCATTAGGGTTCAGCATGTAAGCCTTGCTCATGCTAAAAATTATATCCCTGGTGTCGGCAGCCATTCCTGATGTTACAGTACTGATAGCACCAGGAAGATCGACCAGTACCAATCATTATCCTTTGTATCCAAGATGGTTCCGTAGATGCTGAACGCAGTATTGTAACTGACTTGGTGAGCCGGATGGACCCACAAGGCAGAAGGACCATCTCTGTGTTGACCAAAGTGGATCTAGCTGAGGAACATATAGCTTATCTTACTAACGGAAGGATGGTGGAGGGAGACCAGCGTTCGAGGTAGGTTGGGGGGTGTGCTCTGCCCCCAGGGGTGCTCTGCCTCCCAGGGGCGTCTGATCCCGGGGGATGGGGGGGGGGGTGTCTGTCTGCCGGGGGGGGGGGGGGGGGCTGCCTCCCTTGGGGGTCCGATCCTGGAGGGGTGGGCTCTGCCGGGGTGGTTAGCGGGGGGTCTGCGAAGGATGGTCGAGGAGGGTGGTGACCTCACAAGGGCAGAGAAGGCTTCGGAGGTTCCCCTGCAGAATAGAAATCCGCTTCGGATTTTTATTCGGCAGGTTGCTAAAAGCGCGGATTCTGAACGGACCAGTAGGCGGTAAAGTGGGATTTGGCGGGAGGGTTGGGCGCGCGGTTCATTCAGTCAATTGAAATGCTTGCTAATGTATTTGAATCGTCGGGCTGCCCGAATCAGGTGCGGACCAGACCCGCACCCGAATCGGGTGTCGGTAAAGCCGTGATCTCCTCGGAATCGGGTGCAGATCGCGGTATAGACCCGACGCCCAACTTTACTGTGATTTCGCGCCCATTTCCGGGCGCGAAGTTTTGGTAAAATCGGGCCCTTAGTGTGAGGTAGTTCCATTCAAAAGTCTGACAGCAGCAGATAAGAAGTTGTTCTTGAGTCGTTTGGGACGTGACCTCAGTCTTTTATTTCTTTTTCCCGACGGAAGAAGGTGGAAGAGAGAATGTCCGGTGTTCATGGGGTCCTTAATTATGCTGGCTGTTTTTTAGAGGCAGCAGGAAGTTTAGGCAGAGTCAATGGATGGCAGGATGGTTTGCATGATGGACTGGGCTACATCCAAGCACGTTTTTAGTTTCTTGGAGCCTTGGGCAGAGCAGGAGCTATACCAAGCTGTGATACAACCAGAAATAATTATGGCACATCTGTAAAGGCTGGTGAGCACCATGGCTGACATGCCAAATTTGTGAGAAAGGCATTGGTGGGCTTGCTTAACTAAAGTGTCGGCATGGGGGGACCAGGCCAGGTTGTTGGTGAACTCGACGTCGAATACCTCGAAGCTGTTAACCACTTCTACTTCATCACCATTGATGTAGACAGGGACAGATTCTCCACTACGCTTCCTGAAGTCGATGACTATCTCCTTCGTTTTGTTGACAATGAGGGAGAGATTATTGTTGTCGCACCAGTTCACCAGATTCTCTATCTCATTCCTGTAGTTTCCTCCCGAGCCTCCCACAATGTCCTGGGATACACGTCATCAGGTCCCGGAGATTTATCTACCTTGATGTGCTTTTAAGACTTCCAGCACTTCTTTCTCTCTAATATGTACACTCCTCAAGACATCACTATTTATTTCTCAAAATTCCCAAACATCCATGCTATTCTCAACAGTAAATATGGATGAGAAATATTCATTCAGGATCTCAACCATCACTTGTGGATCCGCACATAGATGACCTTGTTGATCCTTAAGAGGCCCTACTCTCTCCCTTGTTAATCTTTTGCCCTTTATGTATTTGTAGAACCTCTTTGGATTCTCCATTGCCTTATCTGCCAAAACAATCTCGTGTCCCCTTTGTGCCCTCCTGATTTCTCTCTCAACTCTACTCCTACACCCCCCGATACTCTTCAAGAGAAGAGTTAATAGTGAAGGAAATGAAAGACTGCAGAATGTCGTGTTATAGTCATAGTTCGGGTGCACAGAAAGAGCAACAAAATGCCAGGTAGATCCATTCAAAAGTCTGATGGCAGCACGGAAGAAGCTGTTCTTGAGGCGGTTGGTACCTGACCTGAGACCTTTGTATCTTTTTCCCGATGGAAAAAGGTGGAACAGAGAATGTCCGTGGCGCACGGGGTCCTTAATTATTCTGGCTGCTTTGCCGAGGCAGCGGGAAGTGGAGACAGAGTCAATGGATGAGAGGCTGGTTTGCGTGATGGATTGGGCTACATTCACGAACGCTTGTAATTCCTTGCAGTCTTGGGCACAGTAGGAGCCAAACCAACCTGTGATACAACCAGAAAGAATGCTTTCTGGTGCATCTGTAAAAGTTGGTGAGAGTCGTAGCTGACATGCCAAATTTCCTTTGTCTTCTGAGAAAGTAGAGGCGTTGGTGGGTTTTCTTAACTATAGTGTCAGCAATGGGGGGACCAGGACAGTTTGTTGATGATCTGGACACTATATACATGGATTTTAGTAAGGCGTTTGATAAGGTCCCCCATGGTCGGCTTATGATGAAAGTAAGGAGGTGTGGGATAGAGGGAAAGTTGGCCGATTGGACAGGTAACTGGCTATCTGATCGAAGACAGAGGGTGGTGGTGGATGAAAATTTTCGGACTGGAGGCAGGTTGCTAGCGGAGTGCCACAGGGATCAGTGCTTGGTCCTCTGCTCTTTGTGATTTTTATTAATGACTTAGAGGGGGGGCTGAAGGGTGGATCAGTAAATTTGCTGATGACACCAAGAGTGGTGGAGTAGTGGATGAGGTGGAGGGCTGTTGTAGGCTGCAAAGAGACATAGATAGGATGCAAAGCTGGGCTGAAAAATGGCAAATGGAGTTTAACCCTGATAAATGTGAGGTGATTCATTTTGGTAGGACGAATTTAAATGTGGATTACAGGGTCAAAGGTAGGATTCTGAAGACTGTGGAGGAACAGAGAGATCTTGGGGTCCATATCCACAGATCTCTAAAGGTTACCACTCAAGTGGATAGAGCTGTGAAGAAGGCCTATAGTGTGTTAGCTTTTATTAACAGGGGGTTGGAGTTTAAGAGCCGTGGGGTTATGCTGCAACTGTACAGGACCTTGGTGAGACCACATTTGGAATATTGTGTGCAGTTCTGGTCGCCTCACTATAGGAAGGATGTGGAAGCGCTGGAAAAGGTGCAGAGGAGATTTACCAGGATGCTGCCTGGTTTGGAGGGTAGGTCTTATGAGGAAAGGTTGAGGGAGCAAGGGCTGTTCTCTCTGGAGCGGAGGAGGCTGAGGGGAGACTTAATAGAGGTTTATAAAATGATGAAGGGGATAGATAGAGTGAACGTTCAAAGACTATTTCCTCGGGTGGATGGAGCTGTTACAAGGGGGCATAACTATAGGGTTCATGGTGGGAGATATAGGAAGGATATCAGAGGTAGATTATTTACGCAGAGAGTGGTTGGGGTGTGGAATGGACTGCCTGCAGTGATAGTGGAGTCAGACACTTTAGGAACATTTAAGTGGTTATTGGATAGGCACATGGAGCACACCAGGATGATAGGGAGTGGGATAGCTTGATCTTGGCTTTAGATAAAGCTCGGCACAACATCGTGGGCCGAAGGGCCTGTTCTGTACTGTTCTATGTTCAATGGACAACTAAAAACTTGAAGCTCTCGACCCTTGCTACTTGGATGGGTGTCAGAGCCACCGGACGATCATCATTCAGGCAAGCTGCTTGTTTTATCTTTGCTACTGGGATAATGATCGTCTTCTTGAAGCAGATAGGGAACTCAGATTGTTGTAAAGTGAGTTTGAAGATGATTGCAGATACCCCCGCCAGCTGATCCGCGCAGGGTGTGAGTGCTTGTCCGGGTACCCCATGCGGGCCACTCGCTTTCCATGGGTTGAGTTTCGAATCGGCTGCTCTGACATCTGCAATGGTGACCTCAGACACAGCTTCATCTGAGGCTTCCGGGGTGGAGGACATGCTGCCGCTGACATCATGCTTGACACGGGCATAGAACGCATTGAGCTTATTAGAGAGGGGTCCGTTGGAGCCAGCGATTTTACATACCTTCATCTTGTCGCCTGCTCTGTCTTGCAGACTTTGGCATAGTCGGTGGGGGCCCGTGTGGCTATCATGGGGCAATAGCTTGGTCCGGTACTGGCTTTCTGATATCTTTGATGGATCTGTGTCGATCATATTTGGCTTTCTTGTATTGATGTGAAGATGCCGGCGTTGGACTGGGGTAAGCACCGTAAGAAGTCTCACAACACCAGGTTAAAGTCCAACAGGTTTATTTGGTAGCAAATACCATAAGCTTTCAGAGCACTCCTCCTTCGTCAGATGGAGTGGATATCTGCTCTCAAACAGGGCACAGACGCAGAAATCAAGTTACAGAATACTAATTAGAATGAGAATCTCTAAAGCCAGCCAGGTCTTAAAGGTACAGACAATGTGGGTGGAGGGAGCATTCAACACAGGTTAAAGAGATGTGTATTCTCTGTTCTGTCTGGAGACAACACACATCTCTTTAACCTGTGTTGAATGCTCCCTCCACCCACATTGTCTGTACCTTTAAGACCTGGCTGGCTTTAGAGATTCGCATTCTAATTAGTATTTTGTAACTTGATTTCTGTGTCTGTGCACTGTTTGAGAGCAGATATCCACTCCATCTGATGAAGGAGCAGTGCTCCGAAAGCTTATGGCACTTGCTACCAAATAAACCTGTTGGACATTAACCTGGTGTTGTGAGACTTCTTACTTTCTTGTATCGGTCAGAGTTGAACATCTCAGACCGAGACCTCAGAAAGCAGTGGATATCCCTGTTCATTCATGGTTTCTCGTTGGGAAACACACGCAATATCTTCTTGGGCACACAGTCTCCTACACACTTCCTAATGAAGTCAGTTACTGTAGTGACGCACTCGTTCAGGCTGGTTGCAGAGTTTTTAAATACTGACCAGACCACGGACTCTCGGCACTCACGTCGGAGATCTTTCGATTCCTCAGACCAACATTGCATGATTTTATTTGAGGGATTCTCCCGCGTTAGTTTCTGCTTGTCAGCCTGTAGCAGGAGCACAGCCTTGTGGTCTGATTTGTCTAACTCTCTCTTACCCCAGTTGTGTCTTTCCTGATGCACACGCTCAAAGAACAAAGGCAAAGAAATGGAGTCTGATGATGCAGCTGTATAGAATGCTGGTTAGGCCACATTTGGAGTACTGCGTCCAGTTCTGGTCGCCGCACTACCAGAAGGACGTGGAGGCTTTGGAGAGAGTGCAGAGAAGGTTTCCCAGGATGTTGCCTGGTATGGAGGGTCTTAGCTATGAGGAGAGATTGGGTAAACTGGGGTTGTTCTCCCTGGAAAGACGGAGAATGAGGGGAGATCTAATAGAGGTGTACAAGATTATGAAGGGGATAGATAGGGTGAACAGTGGGAAGCTTTTTCCCAGGTCGGAGGTGACGATCACGAGGGGTCACGGGCTCAAGGTGAGAGGGACGAAGTATAACTCAGATATCAGAGGGATGTTTTTTGCACAGAGGGTGGTGGGGGCCGGGAATGCGCTGCCAAGTAGGGTGGTGGAGGCAGGCACGCTGACATCGTTTAAGACTTACCTGGATAGTCACATGCGCAGCCTGGGAATGGAGGGATACAAACGATTCGTCTAGTTGGACCAAGGAGCGGCACAGGCTTGGAGGGCCGAAAGGCCTGTTTCCTGTGCTGTACTGTTCTTTGTTCTTTGTTATTTGATAGCACAGGAACAGGCCCTTCGACCTAGGGCGGCACGGTAGCACAATAGTTAGCACTGCTGCTTCACAGCTCCAGGGACCTGGGTTCGATTCCCGGCTTAGGTCACTGTCTGTGTGGAGTTTGCGTATTCTCCTCGTGTCTGCGTGGGTTTCCTCCGGGTGCTCCGGTTTCCTCCCACAGTCCAGAGATGTGCGGGTTAGGTTGATTGGCCATGCTAAAATTGCTCCTTCGTGTCCTGAGATGCGTAGGTTAGAGGGATTAGTGGGTAAAATATGTCGGGTTATGAGGATAGGGCCTCGGTGGGATTGTGGTTGGTGCAGACTCGATGGGCCGAATGGCCTCTTTCTGTACTGTCGCGTTTCTATGATTCTATGACCCTCCAAACCTGTGCTGATCATGATGCCCTATTTTAAAATAAAACCTGCTGCGCTTACTCGGTCAGTATCCCTCTTACCTCCTATTAATGCATCAATCCAGATGCCTCTTAAATGTTGCTAATGTGCCTGATTCCACCACCTCCCCTGGCAGCGCATTCCTGGCACCGACACTCTCTGTGTGGAAAACATCCCCCGCACATCTCCCTTAATATTTCATCCTGCCATCTTGAACCTGTGCCTCCTTGTAACTGAACCTTCCACCCTTGGAGAAAACCCTCTGACGATCCACCCTGTCTGTGCCTCCCACAATTTTGTAGACCTCTATCAGGTCTCCCCTCAGCCTTTGTCTTTCCAGTGAAAACAATCCTGATTTATTCAACCTCTCCTCATAGCCAGCGGAGCTGACTTCTCTCTCAGTTAAGTTACTGTTATAAACACCATTCCTCTCACAATAACTGCTTCCCCCATCATCACGCCCTCACTCCCGCCCCATCTATCCTTCTGTCTTCCTCTTTTTCACTTTCACTCGCTCAGAATCTTCCTCTCTCACTCTTATCCATTCATTTTCCCAGCCTCGCACCCTTTCTAGATTCAGCCCATCCCACAAGCCGTCCCTCTGTCTCGTGCTCATCTCTCTCCTTCCACATCTGGGCACGTTTCTGAACACTGTATCAGATGTGGGTCCAGTGTCATTTGGAGCCTGTGCATTGCTGGTCACAGTTAAATCTGTTATTTTACTGCTCTAAGAGGTGATGTGATTGTATCTGCTGCAGGGCCTGAATTTTCTGAGATGTCCCATTGTTTCTGAATATTTTCTCAGTTTGAGAATCTGCAGTAGATTTCGGGATAAAAACACATTTCTTTGCAGACTAAATAGTTCCAAATTATTGATCAATAGAATTTTATAATTTATGCTAAACTCTAACCCACTTAAATCACATCACAGAATGTCCACAGTTAAAGATCACACAGAGAGACACGGTAACAATTGGAACTCAATTACTGAAATGTCACAGTCCAGTAACAGATATCACTGAAACTATCTGAGATCTAGAGGTGGGACTGATGGTGTTTGAGTGGACAGCATCTTTCCACTTGTTATTAGTTGATAAATGTGATCAACAGAATCCAGTGTTTGGAAAGAAGTCAATACTAAAAATAAATATTTTCCATCACTGAACTCAATGTCGTAATCTGTTTGTTCAGATATTTTAAAAAAACCTCAAACCAGGTTTCTGCCACAATGTCCCTAAGGTGACTTTACAGTGTATAAATTAAAGGCTTTGGGAATATATAACATCAGATGTTAAAGTCAGAGAGACTGCCAGCAGCTCGAAGGGACACATCACTTCACACTGAAGATGCCGGATCCAGTTCAGGTCGCTGAGAAAATATTCTACCCAATCATCGCCATTATTGGTGTTCCTGGTGAGTGACTCTAACCAGTGAGGTTGTGTAAATCTGTGTGTGAACGGCTCTCTGATTCTAAACTCTGACTGAAAATGCTCCATGCTGATCTCGTGGTCACTGTTATAAAGACACCAGGTCAACGATGTAATTTACTCAAATCAAATGGCTTGAAGTCTCTCTGTGTTTTTAATCCTTTTCATCAACTGACAATGAGCCTCTGTATGTTATTCACGGGCTCACTGCTCAATGAAGTTAATGTATTGAGGAGTGAACTACTCAATCTTATATTTGTCAATGTAAAATTGTACTGATTGTGGTTCTTTCACCTGAGTGGAATATCTGATCGAAGTCTCCATTAATATCTGGCACCATCTGCCCATGTAGAATTGTATTGTGTTTCGGAAAAGAATTGCAGTGAAATAAGTTGTTTCAATTTTAAATATATCCTATTTTAATTTGGTGAGTGAGATGTCCATTCTGTGGAGCTGCCTCAGTCTTTTATCTTTGGAATATGTTGAAAACAGGAAGAGTTTGACTTTGTTTGGTGGTCAGTGGATGATGTGAAATTTCTCCATACCTCGGCTTTGTATTGAAAAGAAAGAGGTTTCAGCGACTTCCTGATATTTAAACAAACCAATTACAAACCGTGCAGTATTCAGGGATTGTGAAACATTTTGTGAATTGTTCACATTTCCATTGATCTATAAATGAACTCCAATGGTTTTTTTTCTGGGTTGTTGTGGTTCTGTCTAAACTGTGTTGCTTCTGAAAGCGATTTGTGAATCTGATCACCTGAAGGCCTGAACTCCTCGAAAACATTCAGATACTTGATTTCCACAGAGTGATTGGGAAACATAGTGTTCTGATCAGAATGAAGAACCTGACACTGAGCTGTGGTGAAATGAATTTCCAATTCTAATACCCAATTTGCAAGTTTATAATTTATTATTAATGTATTATTGTGTTGAGTTGTATTCTTCCACTCTGCTCATTCTCATTCTCAGTTTGGATTGGTTGGTAAATTTTGAAACTATAATTTTGCTTCCCTATTCCATATTGTTGATGTAAATGGTGAAGGAAAGTGATCCCAGCGCTGATCCTTGTGGAAAACCACTTCCCACCTTCCAGCAGTCAGAGTAAATCCCTTTAACTCCCACTGCCTGTGTTGTCTCTTTGTAACCAGCTTCTAGTCATTCTGCTGCTGGTCCTCTAACTCCACTTGCTCTGAGATTACTGAAGTCTGTTAACTTACTGAAGGTATCTAGAAACGCCATGTGTCGGACATCGACCAGATCATTCCTGATAATTGTAAAAATTATTCAATGAAATCTGTCAAGATGATCTTAATTTTGGAACATGTGCTGAATGCTCTTTATCACAGCCTTTGTTACTTGACATAATTTTTTACTCTTTTGAAGACAGTTCATTTCTTTTTTTATGTTGAGGTTGTGACTGGACAACTGTTCTTTGGATTTTTAAAAATTTAATTTCTGTTTAAACTCAAGAAAAAACATAAACCTTCTATTGTTTTCCATTCCAGTGGGTAACTTCTGATGATCAGCTGCTAAAGAAGACAGACATGACAATTTTCTTTATCAGCTGATGTAGAGAAGATAGGAGCAGGGAGGTCATGATGGAGATGTATGAAACACTCATTTGTCTTCAGCTCGAGGACTGTGAGGAGTTCTGGGGGCCTCACTAGATGGAGGATGTGATTGCTCTGGAAGGAACGCAAAGGAGATTCACCAGGATGTTGTCCGGGCAGCAGTGTTTCTGTAGTGAAGACTGTTTACAATTTACATAGATGATCTGGAGGAGGGGACTGAATGTAGGGTATTCAAACTTGCTGATGACACGAAGGTGAGTGGGAAAGCGAATTGCGTGGATGACACGGAAAGTCTGCAGAGAGATTTGGATAGGCTGAGCGAGTGGGCGAGGATCTGGCAGATGGAATATAACGTTAGCAAATGTGAGGTTATCCACTTTGGAAGAAATAATAGTAAATTTGAATATTATTTAAATGGAGAAAAATTACATCATGCGACTGTGCAGAGGGACCTGGGGGTCCTTGTGCACGAATCGCAAAAACTCAGTCTGCAGGTGCAGCAGGTGATCAAGAAGGCGAATGGAATGTTGGCCTTTATCGCGAGGGGGATAGAATATAAAAGCAGGGAGGTCTTGCTGCAAATGTACAAGGCACTGGTGAGGCCGCAACTGGAGTACTGTGTGCAGTTTTGCTCCCCTTATTTGCGAAAGGATATATTGGCCTTGGAAGGAGTGCAGAGAAGGTTCACCAGGTTGATACCGGAGATGAGGGGTGTAGCTTATGAGGAGAGATTGAACAGATTGGGTCTGTACTCGTTGGAGTTTAGAAGGATGAGGGGTGATCTTATAGAGACATATAAGATAATGAAGGGGCTGGATAGGGTAGAGGTGGAGAGGTTCTTTCCACTTAGAAGGGAAACCAGAACTAGAGGGCACAGCCTCAAAATAAGGGGGGGCCGGTTCAGAACAGAGTTGAGGGGGAACTTCTTCTCTCAGAGGGTAGTGAATCTCTGGAATTCTCTGCCCATTGAAGTTGTGGAGGCTTCCTCGTTGAATATGTTTAAATCACGGGGAGATAGTTTTCTGATCGATAAGGGAATTAGGGGATATGGGGAGCAGGCGGGTAAGTGGAACTGATTCGCTTCAGATCAGCCATGATCTTGTAGAATGGCGGGGCAGGCTCGAAGGGCCAGATGGCCTACTCCTGCTCCTGTTTCTTATGTTCTTATGTTCTTAAGACAGGCTGTTTAGGCTGGGGTTGCTTTCCACAGAATAGTGACGGCGAAGCGTGGACATCATTGAGGTGTTCAAAATTATGAACAAAGATAGGATAGTTAAGAAGAAACTTCTTCCCCGAGCAGAGGGCTCAATGTCCAAGGAGTGTAGACTAAGGTCATCAGCAGGAGGGTTAGAGGGTTTCTGAGGAAAATAAAATGTCCCTATGTCATTTCGGAAATCCCGCTGGTCATCCTGCACAGCAAGATCCCATAATCACACTGCAATGTGGGAGCAGCCAGATTTAAAACACAATTGTAGGTGTGAATTGGTGAAAAGCTAAAACACATCATCACAGATTCACCCTCAGTAACACAATCACTGTTTACAAATCCAATCTTTTGGGAGGAGCAAGGGATTGATAAGGAAAGAAAAATAGAGTATGAAAGTAATCTACCGTGGAACATAACAACTGACTTCAAAAAATATCTATTGGTATGAAAAGAGAAACAGATTGACAAACTAGGACCTTTGCAGTCAGAAATGTGCGATCCCCTAACGGGGAACAAAGTAATAGCTGAGGAATTAAATTGAAGATTGCTTTGATCTTCAGAAAGGAAGATGTGAATAATGTGCCAAAAGTTATTCTTCAGTAATAAATTTTTGAGAGAAGCTGAAGGAAATTTGAATTTGTAGAGAAATGGTTTTGGGGAAAATGATGGGATTGAAGGTGGATCAATCTCCAGGTCCTGATAACCTTCATCACAGAGTACTTAAGGAAGTTTTAGAACAAACAAAGAACAAAGAACAATACAGCACAGGAACAGGCCCTTCCGCCCTCCAAGCCTGCACCGCTCCCTGGTCCAAACTAGACCATTCTTTTGTATCCCTCCATTCCCACTCCGTTCATATGGCTGTCTGGATAAGTCTTAAACGTTCCCAGTGTGCCCGCCTCCACCACCTTGCCTGGCAGCGCATTCCAGGCCCCCAGCATCCTCTGTGTAAAATATGTCCTTCTGATATCTGTGTTAAACCTCCCCCCCTTCACCTTGAACCTATGACCCCTCGTGAACGTTACCGCCGACCTGGGGAAAAGTTTATCACCGTTCACCCTATCTATGCCTTTCATAATTCTATACACCTCTATTAAGTCTCCCCTCATCCTCCGTCTTTCGAGGGAGAACAACCCCAGTTTACCCAATCTCTCCTCATAACTAAGCCCCTCCATACCAGGTAACATCCTGGTAAACCTCATCTGTACTCTCTCCAAAGCCTCCATGTCCTTCTGGTAGTGTGGCGATCAGAAATGGACGCAGTATTCCAGATGCGGCCGAACCAACGTTCTATACATCTGCAACATCAGACCCCAACTTTTATACTCTATGCCCCATCCTATAAAGGCAAGCATGCCATATGCCTTCTTCACCACCTTCTCCACCTGTGACGTCACTTTCAAGGATCTGTGGACTTGCACACCCAGGTCCCTCTGCGTATCTACACCCTTTATGGTTCTGCCATTTCTCGTATATCTCCTCCCTACATTATTTCTACCATAATGCATCAATTCGCATTCATCAGGATTGAACTCCGTCTGCCATTTCCTTGCCCAAATTTCCAGCCTATCTATATCCTTCTGTAGCTTCTGACAATGCTCCTCACTATCTGCAAGTCCTGCCAATTTTGTGTCGTCCGCAACCTTACTGATCACCCCAGTTACACCTTCTTCCAGATCATTTATATTAATCACAAACAGCAGAGGTCCCAATACAGAGCCCTGCGGAACACCACTAGTCACAGGCCTCCAGCCGGAAAAAGACCCTTCCACTACCACCCTCTGTCTTCTGTGACCAAGCCAGTTCTCCACCCATCTCGCCAACTCCCCCTTTATCCCATGAGATCCAACCTTTTTCACCAGCCTACCATGAGGGAGTTTGTCAAACGCTTTACTAAAGTCCATATAGACGACATCCACGGCCCTTCCCTCGTCAACCATTTTGGTCACTTCTTCAAAAAACTCCACCAGGTTAATGAGGCATGACCTCCCTCTCACAAAACCATGCTGACTATCGTTAATGAGTTTATTCCTTTCTAAATGCGCATACATCCTATCTCTAAGAATCTTCTCCAACAACTTCCCCACCACGGACGTCAAGCTCACCGGCCTATAATTACCCGGGTTATCCTTCCTACCCTTCTTAAATAACGGGACCACATTAGCTATCCTCCAATCCTCTGGGACCTCACCTGCGTCCAGTGACGAGGCAAAGATTTGCGTCAGAGGCCCAGCGATTTCATCTCTCGTCTCCCTGAGCAGCCTTGGATAGATTCCATCAGGTCCCGGGGATTTGTCAGACTTTTAATTCTCTAACAAACCTAACACTTCCTCCTTTGTAATGGAGATTTTCTCCAACGGGTCAACACTGCCCTCCGAGACACTCCCAGTCAACACATCCCTCTCTTTTGTGAATACCGACGCAAAGTATTCATTTAGGATCTCCCGTACTTCTTTGGGCTCCAAGCATAATTCCCCACTTTTGTCCCTTAGAGGTCCGATTTTTTCCCTGACAACCCTTTTGTTCCTAACGTATGAATAAAATGCCTTGGGATTCTCCTTAATCCTGTCTGCCAAGAACATTTCGTGACCCCTTTTTGCTCTTCTAATTCCCCGTTTGAATTCTTTCCTACTTTCTTTGTACTCCTCCAGAGCTCCCTCCGTTTTTAGCTGCCTGGACCTACCATACGCCTCTCTTTTCTTTTTGACCAGTCCTTCAATTTCCCTGGTTATCCACGGTCCTCGAATCCTACCCTTCTTTTTAACAGGCACATGCCTGTCCTGTAGCCCTAACAACTGTTCCTTAAAAGTCTCCCACATGCCAGATGTGGATTTACCCTCACACAGCCTCTCCCAATCAAGAGCTGCCAATTTCTGCCTATCCCACTAAAGTTAGCCTTCCCCCAATCCAACACCTTACCCTTGGGACACCACTCATCCTTTTCCATCACTATCCTAAAGCTAACAGAATTGTGGTCACTATTTGCCACATGTTCCCCAACCGAAACTTTGAAGACCTGACCGGGCTCATTCCCCAGTACGAGGTCCAGTATAGCCCCCTCTCTAGTCGGGCTATCTACATATTGTTCCAAAGAACCCTCCTGTACGCATTTTACAAATTCCTCCCCATTCAGAGTCCCTGCTCTCAGCGATTTCCAGTCTATACCAGGGAAATTGAAGTCTCCCACTACAACAACCCTAATTTTCCTGCACCTATCCAGTATCTCCTGACATATCCGTTCTTCCACTTCCCTCGGGCTGTTGGGGGGCCCCAACATAGTGACTGCGCCCTTCCTGTTTCTAAGCTCCACCCAGAGTGACTCGTTACACGACCCCTCTGAATTGTCCTCCCTCTGCACCGCTGTAATATGCTCTCCAACTAATACTGCTACTCCCCCACCTCTTTTGGCCCCTCCTCTGTCTCGCCTAAAACACTTGTACCCCGGAATATTCAGCTGCCAGTCCTGTCCCTCTTTCAAACAAGTCTCTGTCTCTTCCTGGGAATCGCAGATCCAATGGTAGTTATTTTCCAATTTTATTGGACTCTGGGCTGGTTCCTACAGACTGGAGGGTAGCTAATGCAAGCCCGGTATTCAGACAGGACTGTAGAGAGAAAACAGTGAACTATAGACCAGTGAGCCTAACGTCGGTGCTGGGGAAGTTGCAAGAGTCAAATTTCAACTATTTCATATCTCGGCATTTGGAAGGCAGTGCCATAATCAGACAAAGTCAGCATGGATTTGCAAAAGGGAAATCATGATTGGAATCTCTTGGACTTGTTTGAGGGTGGAACTCGTTTGGTTTACCGAAGGGAACCAGTGGATGTGGTTAATTCCAGAAGGGTTACTGAATGCATCATCTTCAAATTTGCAGATGGCACAAAGCTGGGTGGGAGGGTGAACTGTGAGGAGGGTGCAGAGAATATTCAGCGTGATTTTGACAGGCTGAGGGTGTGGTCATACGCATGGCAGATGCAGTTTAATGTGGATCACTGTGAGGATATCGACTCTGGTAGGAATATTAGGAAGACAAGTTATTATTGAATGGGTGTAAATTGAGGGAGGTGGATTCTCATCAAAACCTTGGTCTCCTCGTGCATCATTCACTGCACGGAACCAGGCAGGTACAGCAGGCAGGAATGGAGCTAAATGGTCTGTAAGCTTTTATCGCGAGATGATTCCTATTTAGGGATAGGGATGATTTGCTGCAATTTATAAAAGATTGGTGAGGCCACACCTGGAGAGTTTTGTACAGTTTTGGTGTCCTGATCTGAGGAAGGATGTCCTTGCTATAGAGGAAGTACAGCGACGGTTTACCAGGCTGATTCCTGGGATGGCAGGTCTGTCGTATGAGGAGAGATTAGATTGGTTAGGATTATATTCAATGGAAATTTATAGAGTGAGAGGGGACCTCATAGAAACGTATTAAATTCTAACAGAATGAGGCAGGATCGATTCAGAAAGAATGTTCCCAATGGTGGGGGAGTCAAGAACTCGGCGTCATAGTTTTAGGATTGGGGACAAACCTTTTGGAGCTGAGGTGGGGAGAAATTTATTCAGCCAGAGGGTGGTGAATGTGTGGAATTCACTACCACCGAATGTTGTTAAGGCAAATGCATTCAGAATAGTGAGAGGGAATCTCATAGAAACTTATAAAAATCAAACAGGATTCGAACGGGTCGATTCAGAAAGAAAGTTACCAATGGTGGGGGAGTCCACAACTCGCTGTCTTCGTTTGATGATAAGGGAAAACCTTTTTAGAACTGAGGGGAGGAGAAATTTCTTCAGTCAGAGGGTGGTGAATGTGGTGAATTCACAGGCGTTCTGTGACTTCAAAAATAAATTAGATATAGCTCTCGGGGCTAAAGGGATAAAAGGATATGGGGTCAGGGTGAATCAAGTTATTAAATTTGATGATCAGCCACAATAAAATTGAATGGCGGCGCAGGCTCCGACTCATGCTTCTCGTTTATATGTTTCAATGACTGGGGGGCTCGGCTGGAATGAAACAGTGGAGGACGCCCTAAACACGTCCTCTCTCCCCCCACCCACCCTCCCTCACCCCCACCCCTCCCCCCGACAATTTATCTTCTCACCTCTCCCTTCCTTGTGGGCTTCTCTCTCTCTCTTATACCTTCCTCTTTTTCTCTCTCTCCCTCACTGATAACACAATCTAACAAGAACGTTGGGTGGGAGAGTTTGAAAACCGACAATTGCATCCTGAGTGGAATGAATTGCCGCGGCTGCTGCAGTTTTATTTAATGATTGATCTCATAAAATTAAACACAGTAACTGTATGGAATGAAGTGAATGGAAAAGGCATCCTGAGGGCCCTGAGATTAGGCCTTGAATTCAGGCCGACTCACAGAGGATGCAATAAACCTTGGGGACAAAGAACAGGATTCTCCCCACCCCAGTGAAACAGAACTGTCCTTTCCAGCCCCAAAACATCCCACACATGGAGGGAAAGGGCGAGAGGGGAAAAGAGAACCACTGTTCCCCACCATCTGTCCCATCCGCACACCCCTCATACACCCCACAACAATAAAAAAACAGCAAATCACAATGGGATTTTATTTTACATGAACTACAAGATGCAACATTGAAGCAAATGGTTGGAGAGAGAGAGGGAACGTTGTGATGACAGAGGCCGAGATATTGAACCCCCTGCCCTACCCACTCCCTCATAAAAAATGATAATTCCTCCAAATCGCACCACCCTGTCTAAAAACACAAACAGGACACAGGGATTGAGCATAAGTCTTTACCAAGGCCAGGGGTTTGATTTTTATCCCACCCCCCCTCCCAAATTTCCCTTTTAAGTTGTGTGGTTACCATTTGCAGTTCTGTATATGCTGCAAGTCATTGATGCACAGCAGGATCGCATGCGCAGCAATGTTTCCACACCGCCCAGCCCAGGAGGCAAGTGGCTCAAACCTCAACTGGGAAGAAACTGTTCATTTCCTCAGGATACATTTCAAAACAGACTGACTCAGGACTGGAGTGTTTGAACATCACACCTTCTGGAAAGATGTGACAGGGACATCAGCAGTTACTGCTCTCAGGAAACCCTCTACCCCCGAATCCTGTGACATTTTCCCTCCACCCTAACTCCACAATGTTCAGCTATCTCTCCCCCTGTTTAACCTGATCCTCCCGTTTCTCTCTCACTCCCACATTCTGTAACATCAGCCTTTCCTCAGCCTGTCCCCCAACTCTCTCACTCCCTCTCTCACAAACCACAGAATGGAGAGACAGAGACACAGATAGAGAGACAGTGTCATGAGACAGAGGTTGATGCCCTTTTAACAAGCCACGCCGAATTCCCCGAAGAGGAATACCTTGCTTTGTGATGTGAGAAAGGTGTGTGGGAAGGTGTGAACTGTTCTTCATTAACATTTAGTGGTTAACTAACAGAAATATCTGACACTCAACTTAAGTGAACAATTAACAATTTAATTATTTAACCAGCAGGGAACTTTAGATAAAGAAGTAGCATTGTGATTAAAGTAAGATTCTCCTGGAATGCTGTTCAAATAAATACAAGGACATTCATTAAGAGAAAAAAAAGAACATAATTTAGGAAAACCTTTGGCATTCGTCTTTCTATTCCACTGCCTGCGAGTTAATTCTGATTCAGATCGATAGATGGAGAGGTCTATTCAGTGATAATCAAAGCTGGAGAGAGCTGTTCTTTCCCTCTCTGGGCTTTGAGAGGTGGCAGCCCTTCAGTTGAACTGCAGGCAGGCAGTTGATCCCCTGTTTTTATACTGTGATGACCTCTGAATTTTCCTGCACCAGGATTGATCTGACCTTGTCAACAACAATAAATTAACATTTGATAGCTTCCTGATAGCTGAGTGTCTTCTTTGAACTGATAGGCTGAACTCAAAATTGAAAAACCTGCAAAGCCTGTTACCATGGCGATGCTGATGCTTGGCCTTTGCTGCAAATGTTGCAGTCTGTGTACTCTGTCTGTACCTGCATTTGAAGCCTCCAAGCATTGACACAAGTGCAGCTTGAAAGGGACACAAAACCAGCTTTTAAAGGGACCACACTTCACAAACTCAGCTTCCCAACACCAGACATAGAGCGAGAGCTCCGACAATCACCTCCACAGCAAACTGTATTCAAATAGAACCCTGTGCATTTCATTTCACCCTCACATTTATCTCTCTGCCTCAGACACATTTTTTATTCCACAATTACACCCGCTTCTAGTTAAAGAACTTTCATTCCAGGCCATCAAGAATTATTTACAGTGATGAGATTAATTGTTATTCTGACCTCACAGCTGTTAAATTAGAGATTTCTGATGCAACTTGTGCACAGGAAGATCCAAAGCACAGAGGCAGTTTCAAAATTCAGTTCAGAGTTTCTGATAATTAGAAACATAGACACACAGAAAAAATACAGCCCTTCGGCCCCACAAGTTGTGCCGAACATATCCCTACCGTTAGGCCTACCTATAACCCTCCATCGTATTAAGTCCCATGAACCCATCCAGGAGTCTCTTAAAATAACCTACTGAGTTTGCTTTCACTACCACTGATGGCAGCCGATTCCACTCGCCCATCACCCTCTGAGTGAAAAAGTTCCCCCGAACATTTCCCCTGTACCTACCCCCGAGCACCTTAAACCTGTGTCCTCTCATAGCAGCCATTTCCCCCTGGGAAAAAGCCTCTGAGAGTCCACCCGATCTATGTCTCTCAACATCTTATATACCTCTATTAGGTCTCCTCTCATCCTACATCTCTCCAAGGAGAAAAGAACGAGCTCCCTCAGCCTATCCTCATAAGGCATGCCACTCAATCCATTTCAACATCCTTGTAAATCTCCTCTGCACCCTTTCAATCTTTTCCACATCCTTCCTGTAATGAGGCGACCAGAACTGAGGACAGTACTCCAAGTGGGGTCTGTCGAGGGTCTTACAAAGCTGCATCATTATCCCCGGACTCCTAAACCCAATCCCTCGATTGATAAAGGACAGCAGACCATACGCCTTCTTAACCACCTCCTCCACCTGCGGGGCCGATTTTAGAGTCCTATGGACACGGACCCCAAGCTCCTTCCGACCCTCTACAGTACGAAGTGTCTTTCCCTTAATATTGTACTCCTTCATCCCATTTGACCTGCCAAAATGGACCACTACGCATTTATCTGGGTTGGAGTCCATCTGCCAATTCTCCGCCCAGTCCTGCATCCTATCTATGTCTCTCTGTAACTTCTAACATCCCTCCAGACTATCCACAACCCCACCAGCCTTTGTGTCGTCGGCAAACTTACCAACCCATCCCTCCACTTCCTCATCCAGGTCATTTATGAAAATGGCGAACGGCAAGGGTCCCAGAACAGATCCCTGGGGCACACCACTGGTGACTGACCACCATTTAGAAAAAGACCCATCTCTATCCACTCTCTGCCACCTTTGGCCGAGCCAGTTCTGGATCCACAGGGCAGCAGCCCCTTGGATCCCATGCCCTCTCACTTTTTCTAGAAGCCTTGCATGGGGGACCTTATCGAACGCCTTGTTAAAATCCATATAAACCACATCTACCGCTTTCCCTTCGTCAATGTGTTTAGTCACATTTTTGAAGAACTCCACCAGGCTCGTAAGGCACGATTTGCCTTTGACAAAGCCGTGCTGAGTATTCTAAATACTCATAAATCTTGTCCCTCAGGATCTTCTCCATCAGCTTACCAACCACTGAGGCTAGACTCACCGGTAGGTAATTTTCTGGGCTATCCCTATTCCCCTTCTTGAAAATAGGAACCACATCCGCAATCCTCTAATCCTCCGGTACCTCTTCCATCTCCATCGACGACGCAAAGCTCTTCCCTCGCCTCCCACAGTAACCTGGGGTACATCCCATCCGGACCCGGCGACTTATCCATCTTGATGCCATTCAAAGATTCCAGCACAATCTCTTTGTTAAAGTTCACATACTCAATCATTTCAGTCCACCGCAAGCCCGCAGTACATCCACCCATGTCCTTCTCCTCTGTGAAAACCGAGGCAAAATACTCATTAAGCACCTCTGCGATTTCGACTGGTTCCGTACAGATTTTCCGTGCAGATTGTTTTCTGTGTGTGTGTGTTTCTTGTTTTAATGTGCAAACTGAGGCTGGAATATTGGTCGCACCGTAAGATCCCACAGGCAGCAATGTGATATTGGCTGAATGTACCCTCAGTCCTCTGCAGAAAGTGTTCATGAACTTCCTCAGTCCCATTTTTCAACTTTAAGCTTTTTTATATTCAAGGCCTTGGAACCTTCTTTGCAGTCAGTGAATTATTTTCAAAGAGGATGGTCATTGTTACAAAACAGGCAAAATGCCCAGGACACTGCGTGCACAGCAAGATCCCACAACAGCTGCACTGTGAAGCGAATCAAATGAGACACAGGCCTTCCCCTGCCACCATCCTCACACCGGCTGTGAGCCCCTTCCCCCAAAGCACCCAACAAAAATCCCCACACACCTTCCACTCTGTGTGTGTGCATTGTCCCAAGTCGAGAGAGTTCCCTTCACTTCCCTGGAAAGATGAAACTCTCTCTTAACACTGACACAATCTTTGAAAGCACGTTCTGCAGCAAGATCACACAAGGTGCAGTTCGCAGTGTGGATTGCCTTTTACACCGTTTAATGGAATGTAACCCTGAAAAGTGTGAGCTGATACACTTTGGATGGAGTAATTTGACAAGGAAGTACTCAATGAATGTTCGGACGATAGGAAGATCTATGGTAGAATGTGACCTTGGCGTATTTGACCACAGATCTTTGAAAGCAGAAGTGCATGTTAGTAAGGTGGTGAAAATGGCATATGGGACACTTGCCTTTATCAATCGAGGCATAGATTACAAAAGCAGGGGAGTAATGTTGGAATTGTCTCAATCTTTGGTGAGGCCCCAGCTGGAGTACTGTGTGCAGTTCTGATCGCCACATTATAGGAAGGATGTGTTTGCGCTGGATGGGGGTGCAGAGGAGATTCACCAAGATGCTGCCTTGGATGGAAGATCTGTGTTGTGAAAATAGGTTGCGTTGACTTGGCTTATTAACGTTTTAGCAGAGAAGACTGAGGGGCGACCTGACCGAGGTAGACAAGATTATGAGGGCCATGGACAGAGTGGATAAGGAGCAACTGTTCCCCAGATCTGAACGGTCAGTCACGAGGGGACATAGGTTCACGGTGGGGGAAGGAGGTTTGGCGGGGGGGGGGGGGGGGGGGGTGGTGTGAGGAAATATTTTTTTACTCAGAGGGTGGTGAGGGTCTGGAATGCGCTGCCTGGGAGGGTGGTGGAGGTGGGTTCCCTCACATCCTTTAAAAGGTATCTGGATGAGCACTTGCCATGTCATCACATTCAGGGCTCTGGGCCAAGTGCTGACAGATGGGGTTAGGTGGGATTTCAAGTATTTCTAATGTGACAGTGCAGACTCGATGGGCCGAAGGGCCTCTTCTGCTCTGTATGATTCTAATATTCTATAACCTCTCATTCTTGGTTCTCCTCATTCTCTCTCACTCTTTCCTTCCCTCCATTTCTTCAAATCAGACAGAAACATTGAAATGGAGAGAGAGAGAGTTCCACCGAGAGAATCTTCTAAACCTGAATTAAAATGCCAGCCCTGCTCCATCCTGCCCACCCCCTGTCCCCTCTCAGTCTCTAGAAGCCGCTCAACTCCCTCTTTCAGTTTTGGAAGCGGCTGCTGATTCCTTCAGGACACTTTTTAAATCCTCCCAGTCTATCTGACAGGGTTTGAGTGGAGCTGCAGCTGGTGACCACACACTGGAGACTCTCACATCCTGTCTCTCTTTCTCAAATGCTGTCCCTCCATCACCACCTTTGCTTTGACCTTCCACTCCCCTCGGGCCTCCCTCTGTCTCTGCTCCACTCCCTACTTCTCTTTTCTCCTCCTGCCACTATCGCTCTCACTCATTGTAAAGATGGATGTTCTTATCGAGGGCCAGGTCTTTGCAACCACACCCACCACCTCTTACTCCACAACTCCTTCTAACTTCCTATTTCTTTCCATATCTCTGCTTCTTTCCCTCTCTTTCATGTGCACTGTGCTGAAAGGAGCGATGCAATATTTCTGAGCCACACTGCCAATAACCACAAACCATATTGCTGTGGGGGGGGGGGGGGGGGGCGGTGGGAAGAACCACCTTATCTGGGGGTCTCCAGTTAGGAGTCAGTGCCCAGCTTCCTGTCTCTGGAGAATAGCCTCAGTCAGAGCCCTGTGATTCCTTATTTACACAAATCAATCAATAGATCAATAAATCGATTAATTTATTAATTAATAACGACCGGGAGGCTCATTTTAAGAAGTCTACCATAGGAATGGACACAGCTTGTTCCCAGTTTAAAGAGACGAGTTTATCTCTTTCTGTCACTGAGGGGATATGTATCCAAACTCAGAATTCACATGGCGCTGGGTGGAGGATTACATAGAAGCATAGAAAAACTACAGCACAAAACAGGCCCTTCGGCCCCACAAGTTGTGGTGAACATATCCCTACCTTTTAGGCCTACCTATAACCCTCCATCGTATTAACTCCCAAGTACTCATCCAGGAGTCTCTTAAAATACCCGATTGAGTTTGCCTCCACCACTACTGACGGCAGCCAATTCCACTCACCCACCACTCTCTGAGTGAAAAAGTTCCCCCGAACATTTCCCCTGTACCTACCCCGCAGCACCTGAAACCTGTGTCCTCTCGTAGCAGCCATTTCCACCCTGGGAAACAGCCTCTGAGAGTCCACCCGATCTATGCCTCTCAACATCTTATATACCTCTATGAGGTCACCTCTCATCCTACATCTCTCCAAGGAGAAAAGAACGAGCTCCCTCAGCCTATCCTCATAAGGCATGCCACTCAATCCAGGCAACATCCTTGTAAATCTTCTCTGCACCCTTTCAATCTTTTCCACATCCTTCCTGTAATGAGGCGATCAGAACTGAGCACAGTACTCCAAGTGAGGTCTGACGAGGGTCTTATATAGCTGCATCATTATCCCCGGACTCCGAAACTCAATCCCTCGATTGATAAAGGCCAGCACACCATACGCCTTCTTAACCACCTCCTCCACCTGCGGGGCCGATTTTAGAGTCCTATGGAGCCGGACACCAAGGTCCTTCTGATCCTCTACAGTACTAAGAGTCTTTCCCTTTATATTGTACTCCTTCATCCCATTTGAACTGCCAAAATGGACCACGACGCATTTATCTGGGTTAAAGTCCATCTGCCACTTCTCCGCCCAGTCTTGCCCCCTATCTATGCCCCTCTGTAACTTCTGACATCCCTCCAGACTATCCACAACCCCACCAACCTTCGTGTCGTCGGCAAACCTACCAACCCATTCCTCCATTCCCTCATCCAGGTCATTTATGAAAATGACAAACAGCAAGGGTCCCAGAACAGATCCCTGGGGCACACCACTGGTGACCGACCTCCATTTAGAAAAAGACCCATCTATACCCACTCTCTGCCTCCTTTGGGCAAGGTGTGGAGATGCCGGCGTTAGACTGGGGTGAACACAGTAAGAGTTTTAATGACACCAGGTTAAATTCCAACAGATTTATTTGGAAGCAAATACCATTAGATTTCGGAGAGCTGCTCCTTCGTCAGATGGCACATTTCCACTCCATCTGACGAAGGAGCAGCACTCCGAAAGCTAATGGTATTTGCTACCAGATAAACCAGTTGGACTTTAACCTGGTGTTGTTAAAACTCTTCCTTTCGGCAAGCCAGTTCTGGATCCGCAACCCCTTGGATCCCATGCCCTCTCACTTTTTCTAGAAGCCTTGCAGGGGGGACTTTATCGAACACCTTGCTAAAATCCATATAAATCCCATCTACCGCTTTCCCTTCGTCAATGTGTTTCGTCACATTTTCGAAGAACTACACCAGGCTCGTCAGGCATGATCTGCCTTTGACAAAGCCGTGCTGAGTATTCTTGAGCTTACTAAACCTCTCTAAATGCTCATAAATCTTGTCCCTCAGGATGTTCTCCATCAGCTTACCAACCACTGAGGTTAGACTCACCGATCGGTAATTTCCTGTTCTATCCCTATTCCCCTTCTTGAAAATAGCAACCACATCCGTAATCCTCCAATCCTCCGGCACCTCTCCCGTCTCCATCGACGACGCAAAGATCATCGCCAGAGGCTCTGCAATCTCTTCCCTCACCTCCCACGGTAACCTGGGGTACATCCCATCCGGACCCGGCGACTTATCTATCTTGATGCCATTCAAAGATTCCAGCACAACCTCTTTGTTAAAGTCCAAATACTCAATCTTTTCAGTCCACCGGAAGCCCACAGTACATCCACCCAGGTCCTTCTCCTCTGTGAAAACCAAGGCAAAATACTCATTAAGCACCTCTGCCATTTCTACTGGTTCTGTACAGATTTTCCCACCTTCACCTTTTATAGGCCCTATTCCTTCACGTCTCATCCTTTTACTCTTCACATATTTATAGAACGCCTTAGGGTTTTTCCATAATCCTACCTGCCAAGGCTTTCTCGTGACCCCTTCTGGCTCTCCTAATTTCCTTCTTTAGTCCCTTCCTACAAGCCGTATACTCATCTAGATCCCTTTCTTCGCCAAGCTCTCTGAACCTTTTGTACGCTTTCCATTTCTTCGCGACTAAGACCCGCACAGCTTTCGTGCACCACGGTTCCTTTAACCGACCAACTCCTCCCTGTCTGCTCGGAACATTGTCCTGTAGAACCCTGGACAGACATTCCTTGAAAAACTGCCACCTCTCTTCAGTAGATTTCCCCGAGAATACCTCCTTCCAATTTACTCCTCTAATTTGCTGCCTTATGTGTTCATATTTCCCCTTTCTCCATATAAACACTTTCCTAGCTTGCCTGATCCTCTCTTTTTCCAATGCAAGCATAAAGGGGATAGAGCTATGATCGCTATTTCCAAGATGCTCTCCCATGGAGAGATCTGACACCTGACCAGGTTCATTGGTCAATATTGGATCAAGTACAGCCTCTCCTCTTGTAGGCTTGTCCACATGCTGTGTCAGGAAACCCTCCTGAACACACCTAACGAACTCCTCCCCATCCAATCGCCTTACTCGAGGGATATTCCAATCCATTTTTGGGAAATTAAAGTCTCCCATCACAACAAATCTGCTATTACTGCATCTCTCCAGGATCTGTTTCCCAATCCGCTCCTCCACTTTCCCTGTTACTATTGAGCGACCTGGAGTAAACACCCAGCAAAGTGATCGACCCCTTCCCACTCCGAACTTCCACCCACAGAGACTCTGTAGACAATCCCTCCACAGCATACACCTTCTCTACAGCTGTGACACTATCCCTGATCAGCAGTGCCACTCCACCCCCTCTCTTGGCTCCCTCCCTGTCCTTCCTGAAACATCTGAATCCCGGCACCTGGAGTATCCAGTCCTGTCTCTGAGACATCCAAGTCTCTGTAATGGCCACCACATCACACTTCCAGGCATCGATCCACGCTCTGAGCTCATCCCCTTTCTTCACTCTACTCCTGGCATTAAAGTGAACACATCTCAATCCTTTGGTCTGAGCTTTCCCCTTCTCTCCCCTTCTCTATCCCCCATCCATCCTCCCTCTTGCACTGTCTATTACTCTTCTCTGGTTGCGAGCTAACGTCCCCGCTCCCAGTCACCTCGTCTCGATCCCCTCCCCCCAACCTTACACCAAGCACGAGGCTGGGGGAATGAAATGTTCACCTCCCCCCGCCCACTTTGTCCTCTCTGGATATGGTCACAGTGCTGCCCATGGGATCTTGCTGTGCTTAAAATCCCCACAAAGAAAGCTGGAAAGGGAGAGGGAGAGATTCTGGAGGAAGGTGAACAGGAATGGGGAGAAAGCGAGATGGAGAGAGCAATACTGGGATGAGATAGAGAGATATGGGGAGAAACAGGAGGAGAGAGAGAACAATTGGAGAGTGATAGGGAGATATGGAGTAAAGTTACAATGTGAATGAAGAATGGGAACGCACTGGATGAGAGAGAAATCCAGATAGAGGGAATAAAGCTGGTCGGAGAGAAGAACAGTTTAGGAAGAGATAGATAGTGAAGCAAAGGAGAAGGCAAAGAGAGAGGGAGAGAAGAAAGGAAAAAAGAGACGGACAGAGGATATAATTTGTAAATTAGAAGCAGAAAAGCTGCGGGGGAGAGTCAGAATGGGGAGGACATTTGGAGACTGGAAGTTAAGTAGAAAAATCCTGAATTGACTTCCAACTCCACCAGCTGTCCAGTCCAGAGAGGTGTTCAATCCGGGGTGGGCTCTGATAATTGGGTGCAGGAAGGGATTGCAGATTCTATCTCTGTCCACTTTGGGTCTAATTGGGAAACCCGTCCAGTCTGAATTAATCCTGGCAAACACATCAGATGAGAAATGCAATCTGTGTGAAATTTTTGAATGATGAGAATTTGCAGATTTGCTCCATCAAAGTGAGAGATGTGTAATTCACAGCTTCCTGTCCCCCAGTCCCTACTTAACCAGCGGGGTTACATTGGCTACTTTCCAATCTGCAATTTTAATCTCGAACACAACTCCTCCAACAACACCGCCACCCCGGGAACCCCATTGGATTGATGCTGAAATCCTCTCCTTACTGTGGGTTCACACATGGGGAATGTTCACTCACTCATTTCCCGCCTCTTGTCCCTTTTTCACTGACAGTTAATTTACTGGGAATTGTGATCCTGAGTCGGGGAAAGTGTGGCCTCTCCACCTGCACCACTCGCTACCTGGTGGCCATGGCAGCGGCGGATCTACTGTTCGTCATCTTTAACCCCATTCTCACCATGATAAATGGTTATTATTGGCCGCTGAATTTCCTGTCCCTCACCTCTGTGTGTCGTGTTCACTCTGTCCTGCTACCTGCAGCCACAGACTGTTCAGTCTGGTTCACCGTCACTTTCTCCTTTGATCGATTTGTAGCCATTGGCTGCCAGAAACTGAAAACTAAATATTGCACCGGGAAAACTGCGGCTGTGGTTCTGGCAACAACTGGCATCGTGCTCACTGTGAGAAACATACCCACGTACTTTACAAATGAACCTGTAATGATAATCGACAATGTCCAGTGGGGCTGTCAGGTAAAGGCAAGCTATTGGACTGATCCTGGCTGGGTTGGATTTTCCTGGTTTGATGCGGTTTTAACCCCATTGCTACCATTCGGTTTAATCCTGCTGATTAACGCTCTGACAGTCAGACACATTTTGGTGACCAGTCGAGTCCGGAAGGGACTGAGGGCTCAGAGTCAGGGAGAGAATCGCAGAGACCCCGAGATGGAGAGCAGAAGGAAGTCAATGATTTTACTCTTCAGCATATCTGGAGCTTTCATTCTCCTCTGGGCCGTGTTTGTTATATTTTTTATCTATTCGAAAGTGAAAGGATTAATTTCCGTCACTGATGCTGAATTCACATTTCAAACAGTCGGCATAATGCTGCTGGATATAAATTGCTGCACAAACACATTTATTTACGCGGTGACTCAATCCAAGTTCAGGGAGCAGATCAGGATCGCGGTGAAATATCCGCTCACATCAATTATTCAATTAATGAAGAAACAAAACTGACTGACAGCCAATCACAGAGTGGGATCAATAAATCACCGCCTCAGCCAATCACAGAGCGGGATCACTAAATCACCGCCTCAGCCAATCACAGAGCGGGATCACTAAATCACCGCCTCAGCCAATCAGAGACTGGATTTCTAACTGACCGCCTCAACCAATCAGAGACAGGATTGTGAACTGACCGCCTCAGCCAATCCGATACTGGATTGCTAACTGACCGCTTCAGCCAATCAGAGACTAGATTACTAACAGAGAACATCAGCCAATCAGAGACTGGATTGCTAACTGACCGCTTCAGCCAATCAGAGACTGGATTGCTAACTGATCGCCTCAGCCAATCAGAGGTCAGATCGACCACTGCCCGAATCAGCCAATCAGAATTGCCGCTCACTTCCTGACAGCCAGCTCCACCAATGACTGGTCTCCGCACTTTGACTGACAGCGGATGAGCCAATCAGAGGCTGGGCATTCTGACTGACAGCCGTGTCAGCCAATCAGAACACCAGCAGCTAACGGCCCCGCCCCCAGAGCAAATCCGGGAGTGACAAACACTTCAACCAATCAGGAAGCTGGTGTGAGTGTGTGAGGGTCAGTGTCCATGTGTGTGTCACTGTGTGTGGGTCAGTGTATGTCTCTTTGTGTGTGTGGGTCAGTGTGTGTCACTGTGTGTGTGGGTCAGTATGTATCACTGCGTGTGTGTGTCAGCGTGTGTCACTCTATGTGCGTGTGTGGGTCAGTGTGTTTCATTGTGTGTGTGTGTGTCAGTGTGTATCACTGCGTATGTGGATCAATGTGTATCACTGTGTGTGTCACTGTGTTTCGCTGTGTGTGTGTGTGGGTCAGTGTGTGCCACAGGATGAGTGTGGGTCAGTGTTTATCACTGTGTGTGTGCGGGTCAGTGTGTATCACTCTGTGTGTGTGGGTCAGTGTGTATCATTGTGTGTGTGCGGGTCAGTGTGTATCACTCTGTGTGTGTGGGTCAGTGTGTATCACTGTGTGTGTGGGTCAGTATGTATCACTGCGTGTGTGCGGGTCAGCGTGTATCACTGTGTGTGTGTCAGCGTGTGTCACTCTATGTGCATGTGTGGGTCAGTGTGTTTCATTGTGTGTGTGTGTGTGTCAGTGTGTATCACTGCGTGTGTGTGTCACAGTGTATCACTGTGTATGTGTGAATCCGTGTGTGTGTGGGGGGGGTCAGTATGTATCACTCTATGTGTGTGGGTCAGTGTGTATCACCTTGTGTGTGTGTGTGTGTCAGTGTCTGTCATTGAGTGTGTGTGTGGGTCAGTGTGCATCACTGTGTGTGTGAGGGTCAGTGTGTATCACTGTGAGTGTGTGGGTCAGTGTGCATCACTGTGTATGTGTGGGTCAGTGTGCATCACTGTGTGTGTGTCAGTGTGTATCAGTGTGTGTATGGGGGTCAGTGTATATCACTGTGTGTGTGTGTGTCAGTGTGTTTAACTGTGTGTGTGTGTCAGTGTGTTTCACTGTGTGTGTGTGTTTCAGTGTGTATCACTGCGTGTGTGGTTCAGTGTGTATCACTGTGTGTGTCACTGTGTTTCGCTGTGTGTGTGTGTGTCAATGTGTATCACTGTGTGTGTGGTTCAGTGTGTATCACTGTGTGTGTCACTGTGTTTCGCTGTGTGTGTGTGGGTCAGTGGGTGCCACAGGATGAGTGTGGGACTGTGTGTGTATCACTGTGTGTGTGTGTGAGTCAGTGGGTGTCACTGTGTGTGTGTGGGTCAGTGTGTATCACTGTGTGTGTGTGTGTGTGTGGGACTGTGTGTGTGTGTCTGTGTGTCACTGTGTGTGTGTGGGCCAGTGTGTATCACTGTGTTTGTGTGTCAGTGTGTGTCACTCTGTGTGTGTGAGTCAGTGTGTGTCGCTGTGTGTGTGTGTCAGTGTGTGTGTGTGCGTCAGTGTGTAACACTCTGTGTGTGTGTGTCAGTGTGTGTGTGTGTGTGTCAGTGTGTATCACTGTGTGTGTGTGGGTCAGAGTGTCTCACTTTGTGTCCATGTATCAGTGTGTGTGAGTATGTCGGTGTCCACGTGTGGGTCAGTGTGTTTCACTGTGTGTGTGTGTGTGTGTGTGTGTGTGTGTGTGTTAGTGTGTATCACTGAGTGTGTGTGTGGGTCAGGGTGTGTCACTGTGTGTGTGTGTGTGTGTGTGTGTGCGTCAGTGTGTATCACTGTGTGTGTTTGGGTGGTTCAGGGTGTGTCACTGTGTGTGTGTGTGTGACAGTGTGTATCACTGTGTGTGTGGGTCAGAGTGTATCACTGTGTGTGTGTGTGGGTCTGTGTGAGTGTGTGTCAGTGTGTAACACTGTATATATGGGGGTCAGTTTGTATCACTGTGAGTGTGTCAGTGTGTGTTACTCTCGGACAGTTTGTGGCATTGTGTGGGTGTGTGTCATTGTGTGTGTGTGGGTCAGTGTGTATCACTGTGGATGTGTGTGTCAGTGGGCATCACTTTGTGTGTGGGTCAGTTTGTATCACTGTGTGCGTCAGTGTGTATCACTGTGTGTGGGTCAGTGTGTATCACTGTGCGTGTGTGTTTGTGTCAGTGTGTGTCACTGTGTGAGTGTGTGGGTCAGTGTGTGTCACTGTGTGAGTGTGTGGGTCAGTGTTCATCACTATGTGTGTCAGTGTGCATCACTGTGTGTGTGGGTCAGTGTGTCTCACTGTGTGTGTTTGGGTGGTTCAGGGTGTGTCACTGTGTGTGTGTGTGGCAGTGTGTATCACTGTGTGTGTGGGTCAGAGTGTATCACTGTGTATGTGTGGGTCTGTGTGTGTGTGAGTGTGTGTGTGTGCGTCAGTGTGTATCACTGTATATATGGGGGTCAGTTTGTATCACTGTGAGTGTGTGTCAGTGTGTGTTACTCTCGGACAGCTTGTGGCATTGTGTGGGTGTGTGTCACTGTGTGTGTGTGGGTCAGTGTGTATCACTGTGGATGTGTGTGTCAGTGGGCATCACTTTGTGTGTGGGTCAGTTTGTATCACTGTGTGTGTCAGTGTGTATCACTGTGTGTGGGTCAGTGTGTATCACTGTGCGTGTGTGTTTGTGTCAGTGTGTGTCACTGTGTGAGTGTGTGGGTCAGTGTGTGTCACTGTGTGAGTGTGTGGGAAAGTGTTCATCACTATGTGTGTCAGTGTGCATCACTGTGTGTGTGTGGGTCAGTGTGTATCACTGTGTGTGTGTGTCAGCGTTCACCACTGTGTGTGTCAGTGTGCATCACTGTGTGTGTGTTTGTGGCAGTGTGTGTCAGTGTGTGTGTGTGGGTCAGTGTGTGTCAGTGTGCGTGTGTGTGTGTGTCAGTACGTGTCACTGTGTGTTTCTCGGTCAGTGTGCATCACTGTGTGTGTGGGTCAGTGGATATCACTGTGTGTGTGGGGGTCAGTGTGTGTCACTGTGTGTGTGTGCGTGTCAGTGTGTATCACTGTGTATATGGGGGTCAGTTTGTATCACTGTGTGTGCGTGTCAGTGTGTGTTACTGTGTTTGTCTGTTGGTCAGTGTGTGTCATTGTGTGTGTGTGTCTGTGTGTGTGTGGGTCAGTGTGTATCACTGTGTGTGGGTCAGTGTGTATCACTGTGTGTGTGTGTGTGTGTGTGTGTGTGTCAGTGTTGTCACTGTGTGTGTGTATGTCAGTGTGTACCACTGTGTGTGTGGGTCAGTGTGTAACCCTGTGTGTGTGTGTGTCAGTGTCTGTCATTGAGTGCGTGTGAGGGTCAGTGTGCATCACTGTGTGTGGAGGGTTTAGTGTGTTTCACTGTGTGTGTGAGTCTGTGTGTGGGTCAATGTGAATCACTGTGTGTGTGTCAGTGTGTGCGTGTGGGTCAGTGTGTATCACTGTGAGTGTGTGGATCAGTGTGCATCACTGTGTGTGTGTGGGTCAGTGTGTATCACTGTGAGTGTGTGGGTCAGTGTGCATCACTGTGTGTGTGGGTCAGTGTGCATCACTGTATGTGTAAGTCTGTATCACTGTGTGTGTGGGTCAGTGTGTATCGCTGTGTGTGTGTTTGTGTCAGTGTGTGTCACTGCGTGTGTGTGTGTGTCAGTGTGTGTCACTGTGTGTGTGCGTGTCTGTGCGTGTCAGTGTGTATCACTGTGTGTGTGGGTCAGTGTTTATCACTGTGTGTGTGTGGGTCAGTGTGTATCACTGTGTGTGTCAGTGTGTATCACTGTGTGTGTGGGTCAGTGTGTATCACTGTCTGTGTGTGTATGTGTCAGTGTGTGACACTGTGTGTGTGTGTGGGTCAGTGTGCATCACTGTGTCTGTGTGTCAGCGTGTGTCGCTATGTGTGTGTGCGTGTCAGTGTGTATCACTGTGTGTGTGTGGGTCAGTGTGTATCACTGTGTGTGTGGGTCAGTGTGTATCACTGTGTGTGTAGGTCAGTGTGCAGCACTTTGTGTGTGGGGGTCGGTGTGTTTCACAGTGTGTGTGAGTCAAAGTGTATCACTGTGTGTGTGGGTCAGTTTGTATCACTTTGTGTGTGTCAGTGTGTGTCACTGTGTGTGTAAGTGGGTCAGTGTGTATCACTATGTGTGTGTGGGTCAGTGTGAATCACTGTGAGTATGTGGGTCAGTGTGTATCACTGTGAGTGTGTGGGTCAGTGTGCATCGTTGTGTGTGTCTGGGTCAGTTTGTATCACTGCGTGTGTGTGGGTCAGAGTGTCTCACTCTGTGTCCATGTATCAGTGTGTGTGAGTCTGTCAGTGTCCATCTGTGGGTAAGTGTGTTTCACTGTGTGTGTGTGTGTGTGTGTGTTAGTGTGTATCACTGAGTCTGTGTGTGTGGGTCAGTGTGTGTCACTGTAGGTGTGTGCGTCAGTTTGTATCACTATGTGTGTGTGTGTGGTTCAGTGTGTGTCACTGTGTCTGTGTTTGACGGTGTGTATCACTGTGCGTGTGGGTCAGTGTGTATCACTGTGTGTATGTGGGTAAGTGTGTGCCTGTGTGTGTGTGTGTGTGTCAGTGTGTATCACTGTGTTTATGAGGGTCAGTTTGTATCACTGCGTGTCTGTGTCAGTGTATGTTACTGTGTGTGTCTGCAGGTCAGTGTGTGTCATTGTGTGTGTGTGTGTGTCAGTGTGTGTGTGGGTCAGTGTGTATCACTGTGTGTGTGCCAGTGTGCATCACTGTGTGTTTGTGTCAGTGTGCATCACTGTGTGTGTGGGTCAGTGTGTACCACTGTGTTCGTCAATGTGTATCACTGTGTGTGTGTGTCAGTGTGTATCACTGTGTGTGTGTGTGTTTGTGTCAGTGTGTGTCACTGTGTGTGGGTCAGTGTGTATCACTGTGTGTGTGTGTGTGTGTGTGTTTGTGTCAGTGTGTGTCACTGTGTGTGGGTCAGTGTGTATCACTGTGTGTGTGTGTGTGTGTGTTTGTTTCAGTGTTGTCACTGTGTGTGTGTGTGTGTGTGTGTGTGTGTGTAAGTGTGCATCACTGTGTGTGTGGGTCAGTGTGTATCATTGTGTGTGTGTGTGTTTGTCAGTGTGTGTGTGGGTCAGTGTGTATCACTGTGTGTGTGTGTTTTTGTGTCAGTGTGTGTCACTGTGTGTGTGTGTCAGTGTGTATCACTGTGAGTGTGTGGGTCAGTGTGCATCATTGTGTGTGTCTGGGTCAGTGTGTATCACTGTGTGTCTGTGTGTCAGTGTGCATCACTGTTTGTCTGGGTCAGTGTGTACCACTGTGTGTGAGTCACTGTGTATCACTGTGTGTGTGTGTGTGTGTTTCAGTGTTGTCACTGTGTGTGTGTGCGCGTGTGTGTGTGTGTGTGTATGTGTGTGTCAGTGTGCATCACTGTGTGTGTGGGTCAGTGTGTACCACTGTGTGTGTCAGTGTGTATCACTGTGTGTGGCTCAGTGTGTATCACTGTGTGTGTGTGTGTGTCAGTATGTGTGTGGGTCAGTGTGTATCACTGTGTGTGTGTGTCAGTGTGCATCACTGTGTGTGTGGGTCAGTGTGTACCACTGTGTGCGTCAGTGTGTATCACTGTGTGTGGGTCAGTGTGTATCACTGTGTGTGTGTGTGTGTTTGTGTCAGTGTGTGTCACTGTGTGTGTGTGTGTATGGGTCAGTGTGTGTCACTGTGTGTGTGTCAGTGTTGTCACTGTGTGTGTGTGTGTGTGTCAGTGTGTGTGTGGGTCAGTGTGTATCACTGTGTGTGTCTGTCAGTGTGCATCACTGTGTGTGTGGGTCAGTGTGTACCACTGTGTGTCAGTGTGTATCACTGTGTGTGGGTCATTGTGTATCACTGTGTGTGTCAGTGTGTATCACTGTGTGTGTCTGTCGGTGTGCATCACTGTGTGTGTGGCTCAGTGTGTACCACTGTGTGTCAGTGTGTATCACTGTGTGTGGGTCAGTGTGTATCATTGTGTGTGTGTGCGTGTGTGTGTGTGTGTGTCAGTGTGCATCACTGTGTGTGTGGGTCAGTGTGTACCACTGTGTGTGTCAGTGTGTATCACTGTGTGTGGGTCAGTGTGTACCACTGTGTGTGTCAGTGTGTATTACTGTGTGTGGGTCAGTGTGAACCACTGTGTGTGTCAGTGTGTATCACTGTGTGTGGGTCAGTGTGTATCACTGTGTGTGTGTGTGTTTGTGTCAGTGTGTGTCACTGTGTGTGTGTGTCAGTGTGTATCACTGTGTGTGTGTGTTTGTGTGTTTCAGTGTTGTCACTGTGTGTGTTTGTGTGTGTGTGTGTGTGTGTCAGTGTGCATCACTGTGTGTGTGGGTCAGTGTGTACCACTGTGTGTCAGTGTGTATCACTGTGTGTGGGTCAGTGTATATCATTGTGTGTGTTTGTGTGTTTTTCAGTGTGTGTGTGGGTCAGTGTGTATCACTGTGTGTGTGTGTGTCAGTGTGCATCACTGTGTGTGTGGGTCAGTGTGTACCACTGTGTGTGTCAGTGTGTATCACTGTGTGTGGGTCAGTGTGTACCACTGTGTGTGTCAGTGTGTATCACTGTGTGTGGGTCAGTGTGTATCACTGTGTGTGTGTGTGTTTGTGTCAGTGTGTGTCACTGTGTGTGTGTGTCAGTGTGTATCACTGTGTGTGTGTGTGTTTCAGTGTTCTCACTGTGTGTGTGTGTGTGTCAGTGTGCATCACTGTGTGTGTGGGTCAGTGTGTACCACTGTGTGTCAGTGTGTATCGCTGTGTGTGGGTCTGTGTGTATCACTGTGTGTGTGTGTGTGTGTCAGTGTGCGTGTGGGTCAGTGTCTTTCACTGTGTGTGTGTGTGTCAGTGTGCATCACTTTGTCTGTGGGTCAGTGTGTACCACTGTGTTTGTCAGTGTGTATCACTGTGTGTGGGTCAGTGTGTATCACTGTGTGTGTGTGTGTGTGTGTGTTTCAGTGTTGTCACTGTGTGTGTGTGTGTGTGTGTGTGTGTGTGTGTGTGTGTGTCAGTGTGCATCACTGTGTGTGTGGGTCAGTGTGTACCACTGTGTGTCAGTGTGTATTACTGTGTGTGGGTCAGTGTGTATCACTGTGTGTGTGTGTGTTTGTCAGTGTGTGTGTGGGTCAGTGTGTATCACTGTGTGTGTGTGTCAGTGTGCATCACTGTGTGTGTGGGTCGGTGTGTACCACTGTGTGTGTCAGTGTGTATCACTGTGTGTGGGTCAGTGTGTATCACTGTGTGTGTGTGTGTTTGTGTCAGTGTGTGTCACTGTGTGTGTGTGTGTGTCAGTGTGTATCACTGTGAGTGTGTGGGTCAGTGTGCATCATTGTGTGTGTCTGGGTCAGCGTGTATCACTGTGTGCGTGTGTGTGTCAGTGTGCATCACTGTGTGTGTGGGTCAGTGTGTACCACTGTGTTTATCAGTGTGTATCACTGTGTGTGGGTCACTGTGTATCACTGTGTGTGTCTGTGTGTGTGATTCAGTGTTGTCACTGTGTGTGTGTGTGTGTGTGTGTGCGTGTGTGCGTCAGTGTGCATCACTGTGTGTGTGGGTCAGTGTGTACCACTGTGTGTCAGTGTGTATCACTGTGTGGGGGTCAGTGTGTATCACTGTGTGTGTGTGTGTGTGTGTGTGTGTGTGTCAGTGTGTGTGTGGGTCAGTGTGTATCATTGTGTGTGTGTGTCAGTGTGCATCACTGTGTGTGTGGGTCAGTGTGTACCACTGTGTGTGTGTGTCAGTGTGTATCACTGTGTGTGGGTCAGTGTGTATCACTGTGTGTGTGTGTGTGTTTGTGTCAGTGTGTGTCACTGTGTGTGTGTGTCAGTGTGTATCACTGTGAGTGTGTGGGTCAGTGTGCATCATTGTTTGTGTCTGGGTCAGTGTGTATCACTGTGTGTGTGTGTCAGTGTGCATCACTGTGTGTGTGGGTCAGTGTGTACCACTGTGTTTGTCAGTGTGTATCACTGTGTGTGGGTCACTGTGTATCACTCTGTGTGTGTATGTGTGTTTCAGTGTTGTCACTGTGTGTGTGTGTGTGCGTGTGTGTGTGTGTGTGTGTGTGTCAGTGTGCATCACTGTGTGTGTGGGTCCGTGTGTACCACTGTGTGTGTCAGTGTGTATCACTGTGTGTGGCTCAGTGTGTATCACTGTGTGTGTGTGTGTGTGTCAGTGTGTGTGTGGGTCAGTGTGTATCACTGTGTGTGTGTGTCAGTGTGCATCACTGTGTGTGTGGGTCAGTGTGTACCACTGTGTGTGTCAGTGTGTATCACTGTGTGTGGGTCAGTATGTATCACTGTGTGTTTGTGTCAGTGTGTGTCACTGTGCGTGTGTGTATGGGTCAGTGTGTGTCACTGTGTGTGTGTGTCAGTGTTGCCACTGTGTGTGTGTGTGTGTCAGTGTGTGTGTGGGTCAGTGTGTATCACTGTGTGTGTCTGTCAGTGTGCATCACTGTGTGTGTGGGTCAGTGTGTACCACTGTGTGTCAGTGTGTATCACTGTGTGTGGGTCAGTGTGTATCACTGTGTGTGTGTGTGTGTTTGTGTCAGTGTGTGTCACTGTGTGTGTGTGTATGGGTCAGTGTGTATCACTGTGTGTGTGTGGGTCAGCGTGTATCACTGTGTGTATCTGTCAGTGTGCATCACTGTGTGTGGGTCAGTGTGCATCACTGTGTGTGTGTGTCATAGTGTATCACGATGTGTGTGGGTCAGTGTGTTTCACTGTGTGTGTGTGTGTCAGTGTGTGTCACTGTATGTGTGTGTGTTTGTGTGTGTCAGTGTGTGTCGCTGTGTGTGGGTCAGTGTGCATCACTGTGTGTGGGGGGGGGTCAGTGTGTATCACTGTGTGTGTGTGGGTCATTGTGCATCACTGTGTGTGTGTGGGTCAGTGTGTATCACTGTGAGTGTGTGTTTCAGTGTGTATCACCGTGTGTGTGGGTGTCAGTGTATATCACTGTGTGTGTGTGTGTCAGTGTGTATCACTGTGTGTGTGTGTGTCAGTGTGTATCACTGCGTGTGTGTGTGTGTGTTAATGTGTATCACCGTGTGTGTGGTTCAGTGTGTATCACTGTGTGTGTCAGTGTGTTTCGCAGTGTGTGTGGGTCAGTGTGTGCCACAGAATGTGTGTGGGTCAGTGTGTGTGTGTGAGTCAGTGGGTGTCACTGTGTGTGTGTGTGTGTGTGTGTGTGTGTGTGTCAGTGTGCATCACTGTGTGTGTGGGTCAGCGTGTACCACTGTGTGTCAGTGTGTTTCACTGTGTGTGGGTCAGTGTGTATCATTGTGTGTGTGTGTGTTTATCAGTGTGTGTGTGGGTCAGTGTGTATCACTGTGTGTGTGTGTCAGTGTGCATCACTGTTTGTGTGGGTCAGTGTGTACCACTGTGTGTGTCAGTGTGTATCACTGTGTGTGGGTCAGTGTGTACCACTGTGTGTGTCAGTGTGTATCACTGTGTGTGGGTCAGTGTGTATCACCGTGTGTGTGTGTGTTTGTGTCAGTGTGTGTCACTGTGTGTGTGTGTGTCAGTGTGTATCACTGTGTGTGTGTGTGTGTGTGTGTTTCAGTGTTCTCCCTTTGTGTGTGTGTGTGTCAGTGTGCATCACTGTGTGTGTGGGTCAGTGTGTACCACTGTGTGTCAGTGTGTATCACTGTGTGTGGGTCTGTGTGTATCACTGTGTGTGTGTGTGTGTGTCAGTGTGCGTGTGGGTCAGTGTCTTTCACTGTGTGTGTGTGTCAGTGTGCATCACTTTGTGTGTGGGTCAGTGTGTACCACTGTGTTTGTCAGTGTGTATCACTGTGTGTGGGTCAGTGTGTATCACTGTGTGTGTGTGTGTGTGTGTGTGTGTGTTTCAGTGTTGTCACTGTGTGTGTGTGTGTGTGTATGTGTGTGTGTGTGTGTGTCAGTGTGCATCACTGTGTGTGTGGGTCAGTGTGTACCACTGTGTGTCAGTGTGTATCACTGTGTGTGGGTCAGTGTGTATCACTGTGTGCGTGTGTGTTTGTCAGTGTGTGTGTGGGTCAGTGTGTATCACTGTGTGTGTGTGTGTCAGTGTGCATCACTGTGTGTGTGGGTCAGTGTGTAACACTGTGTGTGTGTGTCAGTGTGTATCAATGTGTGTGGGTCAGTGTGTATCACTGTGTGTGTGTGTGTTTGTGTCAATGTGTGTCACTGTGTGTGTGTGTCAGTGTGTATCACTGTGAGTGTGTGGGTCAGTGTGCATCATTGTGTGCGTCTGGGTCAGTGTGTATCACTGTGTGTGTGTGTGTCAGTGTGCATCACTGTGTGTGTGTGTCAGTGTGTACCACTGTGTTTGTCAGTGTGTATCACTGTGTGTGGGTCACTGTGTATCACTGTGTGTGTGTATGTGTGTTTCAGTGTTGTCACTGTGTGTGTGTGTGCGTGCGTGTGTGTGTCAGTGTGCCTCACTGTGTGTGTGGGTCAGTGTGTACCACTGTGTGTGTCAGTGTGTATCACTGTGTGTGGCTCAGTGTGTATCACTGTGTGTGCGTGTGTGTGTGTGTGTGTGTCAGTGTGTGTGTGGGTCAGTGTGTATCACTGTATGTGTGTGTCAGTGTGCATCACTGTGTGTGTGGGTCAGTGTGTACCACTGTGTGTGTCAGTGTTTATCACTGTGTGTGGGTCAGTGTGTATCACTGTGTGTGTGTGTGTTTGTGTCAGTGTGTGTCACTGTGCGTGTGTGTATGGGTCAGTGTGTGTCACTGTGTCTGTGTGTCAGTGTTGCCACTGTGTGTGTGTGTGTGTGTCAGTGTGTGTGTGGGTCAGTGTGTATCACTGTGTGTGTCTGTCAGTGTGCATCACTGTGTGTGTGGGTCAGTGTGTACCACTGTGTGTCAGTGTGTATCACTTTGTGTGGGTCAGTGTGTATCACTGTGTGTGTGTGTGTTTGTGTCAGTGTGTGTCACTGTGTGTGTGTGTGTATGGGTCAGTGTGTATCACTGTGTGTGTGTGGGTCAGCGTGTATCACTGTGTGTATCTGTCAGTGTGCATCACTGTGTGTGGGTCAGTGTGCATCACTGTGTGTGTGTGTCATAGTGTATCACTATGTGTGTGGGTCAGTGTGTTTCACTGTGTGTGTGTGTGTGTGTCAGTGTGTGTCACTGTATGTGTGTGTGTGTGTGTGTGTGTGTCAGTGTGTGTCGCTGTGTGTGGGTCAGTGTGCATCACTGAGTGTGGGGGGGGGTCAGTGTGTATCACTGTGTGTGTGTGGGTCATTGTGCATCACTGTGTGTGTGTGGGTCAGTGGGTATCACTGTGAGTGTGTGGGTCAGTGTGCATCACTGTGTGTGTGTGGGTCAGTGTGCATCACTCTGTGTGTGTGTCAGTGTGTATCACTGTGTGTGTGGGGGTCAGTGTATATCACTGTGTGTGTGTGTCAGTGTGTATCACTGTGTGTGTGTGTGTCAGTGTGTATCACTGCGTGTGTGTGTGTGTGTTAATGTGTATCACCGTGTGTGTGGTTCAGTGTGTATCACTGTGTGTGTCAGTGTGTTTCGCAGTGTGTGTTGGTCAGTGTGTGCCACAGAATGTGTGTGGGTCAGTGTGTGTGTGTGAGTCAGTGGGTGTCACTGTGTGTGTGTGTGTCAGTGTGTATCACTGTGTGTGTGTGTGTGTGTGTGTGGGACTGTGTGTGTGTCTGTGTGTCACTGTGTGTGTGTGGGCCAGTGTGTATCACTGTGTTTGTCTGTGTGTCAGTGTGTCTCACTCTGTGTGTGTGGGTCAGTGTGTGTCGCTGTGTGTGTGTGTCAGTATGCATCACTGTGAGTGTGGGTCGGTGTGTATCACTGTGTGTGTGTGTGTCAGTGTGTATCACTGTGTGTGTGTGGATCAGTGTGTATCACTGTGCGTGTTAGTGTGTGTGCGTCAGTGTTTATCACTCTGTGTGTGAGTCAGTGTGTATCACTCTGTGTGTGGGTCAGTGTGTATCACTGTGTGTTTGTGAGGGTCAGTGTGTATCACTGTGAGTGTGTGGGCAAGTGTGTATCACTGTGTGGGTGTGGGGGTCAGTGTGTATCACTGTGTGTGTGGGGGTCAGTGTATATCGCTGTGTGTGTGTGTGTCAGTGTGTATCACTGTGCGTGTGTGTCTCAGTGTATATCACTGTGTGTGTGTGTGTCTCAGTGTGCATCACTGCGTGTGTGTGTGTGTGTGTGTCAATGTGTATTGCTGTGTGTGTGGTTCAGTGTGTATCACTGTGTGTGTCAGTGTGTTTCACTGAGTGTGTGGGTCAGTGTGTGCCAGTGGGTGTGTGTGGGTCAGTGTGTATCACTGTGTGTGTGTGAGTCAGTGGGTGTCACTGTGTGTGTGTGTGAGGCAGTGTGTATCATTGTGTGTGTGTGAGTCAGTGGGTGTCACTGTGTGTGTGGGTCAGTGTTTATCACTGTGTGTGTGTGGGTCAGTGTGTATCACTGTGTGTGTGTGTGTGTGTGTCAGTAAGTGTCACTCTGTGTGTGGGTCAGTGTGTGTCGCTGTGTGTGTCTGTGTCATTGTGCATCACTGTGTGTGTAAGTCAGTGAGCATCACCGTGTGTGTGTGTGTGTGTGTGTCTGTGTGAGTCACCGTGTGTGTGTGTGTGTGTGTGTGTGTGTAGGTGGTTGTGTGTCAGAGTGTATCCCTCTGTGTGTTTGTGGATCAATGTATGTCACTGTGTGTGTGTGTGGGTCAATGTCTAGTACTGTGTGCGTGTGGTTCAGTGTGTGTCACTGTGTGTGTGTAGGTCGGTGTGGATCACTGTGTGCGCGTGTCATTGTGCACCAATGTGTGTGTCTGGGTCAGTGTGTATCACTGTGTGTGTGTGGGTCAGAATGTCTCACTTTGCGTGCATGTATCAGTGTGTGTGAGTCTATCAGTGTCCACGTGTGGGTCAGTGTGTTTCACTGTGTGTGTGTGTGTGTGTGTGTGTGTGTGTGTGTGTGTAAGTGTGCATGACTGTGTGTGTGGGCCAGTGTGTACCACTGTGTTTCAGTGTGTATCACTGTGTGTGGGTCAGTGTGTATCATTGTGTGTGTGTGTGTTTGTCAGTGTGTGTGTGGGTCAGTGTGTATCACTGTGTGTGTGTGTCAGTGTGTATCACTGTGTGTGTTTGTGTCAGTGTGCATCACTGTGTGTGTGGGTCAGTGTGTACCACTGTGTTTGTCAGTGTGTATCACTGTGTGTGGGTCACTGTGTATCACTGTGTGTGTGTATGTGTGTTTCAATGTTGTCACTGTGTGTGTGTGTGTGGGTCACTGGGTATCACTGTGAGTGTGTGGGTCAGTGTGCATCACTGTGTGTGTGTGGGTCAGTGTGCATCACTCTGTGTGTGTTTCAGTGTGTATCACCGTGTGTGTGGGGGTCAGTGTATATCACTGTGTGTGTGTGTCAGTGTGTATCACTGTGTGTGTGTGTGTCAGTGTGTATCACTGCGTGTGTGTGTGTGTGTTAATGTGTATCACCGTGTGTGTGGTTCAGTGTGTATCACTGTGTGTGTCAGTGTGTTTCGCAGTGTGTGTGGGTCAGTGTGTGCCACAGAATGTGTGTGGGTCAGTGTGTGTGTGTGAGTCAGTGGGTGTCACTGTGTGTGTGTGTGTGTGTGTGTGTGTGTGTCAGTGTGCATCACTGTGTGTGTGGGTCAGTGTGTACCACTGTGTGTCAGTGTGTATCACTGTGTGTGGGTCAGTGTGTATCATTGTGTGTGTGTGTGTTTGTCAGTGTGTGTGTGGGTCAGTGTGTATCACTGTGTGTGTGTGGGTCAGCGTGTATCACTGTGTGTATCTGTCAGTGTGCATCACTGTGTGTGGGTCAGTGTGCATCACTGTGTGTGTGTGTCATAGTGTATCACTATGTGTGTGTGTGTGTCAGTGTGTGTCACTGTATGTGTGTGTGTGTGTGTGTCAGTGTGTGTCGCTGTGTGTGGGTCAGTGTGCATCACTGTGTGTGGGGGGGGGGGTCAGTGTGTATCACTGTGTGTGTGTGTGGGTCATTGTGCATCACTGTGTGTGTGTGGGTCAGTGGGTATCACTGTGAGTGTGTGGGTCAGTGTGCATCACTGTGTGTGTGTGGGTCAGTGTGCATCACTCTGTGTGTGTGTCAGTGTGTATCACTGTGTGTGTGGGGGTCAGTGTATATCACTGTGTGTGTGTGTCAGTGTGTATCACTGTGTGTGTGTGTGTCAGTGTGTATCACTGCGTGTGTGTGTGTGTGTTAATGTGTATCACCGTGTGTGTGGTTCAATGTGTATCACTGTGTGTGTCAGTGTGTTTCGCAGTGTGTGTGGGTCAGTGTGTGCCACAGAATGTGTGTGGGTCAGTGTGTGTGTGTGAGTCAGTGGGTGTCACTGTGTGTGTGTGTGTCAGTGTGTATCACTGTGTGTGTGTGTGTGTGGGACTGTGTGTGTGTCTGTGTGTCACTGTGTGTGTGTGGGCCAGTGTGTATCACTGTGTTTGTCTGTGTGTCAGTGTGTCTCACTCTGTGTGTGTGGGTCAGTGTGTGTCGCTGTGTGTGTGTGTCAGTATGCATCACTGTGAGTGTGGGTCAGTGTGTATCACTGTGTGTGTGTGTATCAGTGTGTATCACTGTGTGTGTGTGGATCAGTGTGTATCACTGTGTGTGTTAGTGTGTGTGCGCCAGTGTTTATCACTCTGTTTGTGAGTCAGTGTGTATCACTCTGTGTGTCGGTCAGTGTGTATCACTGTGTGTTTGTGAGGGTCAGTGTGTATCACTGTGAGTGTGTGGGCAAGTGTGTATCACTGTGTGGGTGTGGGGGTCAGTGTATATCGCTGTGTGTGTGTGTGTCAGTGTGTATCACTGTGCGTGTGTGTCTCAGTGTATATCACTGTGTGTGTGTGTGTCTCAGTGTGCATCACTGCGTGTGTGTGTGTGTGCGTGTCAATGTGTATTGCTGTGTGTGTGGTTCAGTGTGTATCACTGTGTGTGTCAGTGTGTTTCACTGAGTGTGTGGGTCAGTGTGTGCCAGTGGGTGCGTGTGGGTCAGTGTGTATCACTGTGTGTGTGTGAGTCAGTGGGTGTCACTGTGTGTGTGGGTCAGTGTTTATCACTGTGTGTGTGTGGGTCAGTGTGTATCACTGTGTGTGTGTGTGTGTGTCAGTAAGTGTCACTCTGTGTGTGGGTCAGTGTGTGTCGCTGTGTGTGTCTGTGTCATTGTGCATCACTGTGTGTGTAAGTCAGTGAGCATCACCGTGTGTGTGTGTGTGTGTGTGTCTGTGTGAGTCACCGTGTGTGTGTGTGTGTGTGTGTGTGTGTGTGTGTGTGTGTGTAGGTGGTTGTGTGTCAGAGTGTATCCCTCTGTGTGTTTGTGGATCAATGTATGTCACTGTGTGTGTGTGTGGGTCAATGTCTAGTACTGTGTGCGTGTGGTTCAGTGTGTGTCACTGTGTGTGTTTGTGTCAGTGTGCATCACTGTGTGTGTGGGTCAGTGTGTACCAATGTGTGTGTCTGGGTCAGTGTGTATCACTGTGTGTGTGTGGGTCAGAATGTCTCACTTTGCGTGCATGTATCAGTGTGTGTGAGTCTATCAGTGTCCACGTGTGGGTCAGTGTGTTTCACTGTGTGTGTGTGTCAGTGTGTATCACTGTGAGTGTGTGGGTCAGTGTGCATCATTGTGTGTGTCTGGGTCAGTGTGTATCACTGTGTGTGTTTGTGTCAGTGTGCATCACTGTGTGTGTGGGCCAGTGTGTACCACTGTGTTTGTCAGTGTGTATCACTGTGTGTGGGTCACTGTGTATCACTGTGTGTGTGTATGTGTGTTTCAGTGTTGTCACTGTGTGTGTGTGTGTGGGTCAGTGGGTATCACTGTGAGTGTGTGGGTCAGTGTGCATCACTGTGTGTGTGTGGGTCAGTGTGCATCACTCTGTGTGTGTTTCAGTGTGTATCACCGTGTGTGTGGGGGTCAGTGTAGATCACTGTGTGTGTGTGTCAGTGTGTATCACTGTGTGTGTGTGTGCCAGTGTGTATCACTGCGTGTGTGTGTGTGTTAATGTGTATCACCGTGTGTGTGGTTCAGTGTGTATCACTGTGTGTGTCAGTGTGTTTCGCAGTGTGTGTGGGTCAGTGTGTGCCACAGAATGTGTGTGTGTCAGTGTGTGTGTGTGAGTCAGTGGGTGTCACTGTGTGTGTGTGTGTGTGTGTGTGTCAGTGTGCTTCACTGTGTGTGTGGGTCAGTGTGTACCACTGTGTGTCAGTGTGTATCACTGTGTGTGGGTCAGTGTGTATCATTGTGTGTGTGTGTGTTTGTCAGTGTGTGTGTGGGTCAGTGTGTATCACTGTGTGTGTGTGTCAGTGTGCATCACTGTGTGTGTGGGTCAGTGTGTACCAATGTGTGTGTCAGTGTGTATCACTGTGTGTGGGTCAGTGTGTACCACTGTGTGTGTCAGTGTGTATCACTGTGTGTGGGTCAGTGTGTATCACTGTGTGTGTGCGTGTTTGTGTCAGTGTGTGTCACTGTGTGTGTGTGTCAGTGTGTATCACTGTGTGTGTGCGTGTGTGTTTCAGTGTTCTCACTGTGTGTGTGTGTGTGTCAGTGTGCATCACTGTGTGTGTGGGTCAGTGTGTACCACTGTGTGTCAGTGTGTATCACTGTGTGTGGGTCTGTGTGTATCACTGTGTGTGTGTGTGTCAGTGTGCGTGTGGGTCAGTGTCTTTCACTGTGTGTGTGTGTCAGTGTGCATCACTTTGTGTGTGGGTCAGTGTGTACCACTGTGTTTGTCAGTGTGTATCACTGTGTGTGGGTCAGTGTGTATCACTGTGTGTGTGTGTGTGTGTGTGTGTGTGTGTGTGTGTGTTTCAGTGTTGTCACTGTGTGTGTGTGTGTGTGTGTGTGTGTGTGTCAGTGTGCATCACTGTGTGTGTGGGTCAGTGTGTACCACTGTGTGTCAGTGTGTATCACTGAGTGTGGGTCAGTGTGTATCACTGTGTGTGTGCGTGTTTGTCAGTGTGTGTGTGGGTCAGTGTGTATCACTGTGTGTGTGTGTGTCAGTGTGCATCACTGTATGTGTGGGTCAGTGTGTACCACTGTGTGTGTGTGTCAGTGTGTATCACTGTGTGTGGGTCAGTGTGTATCACTGTGTGTGTGTGTGTGTTTGTGTCAGTGTGTGTCACTGTGTGTGTGTGTCAGTGTGTATCACTGTGAGTGTGTGGGTCAGTGTGCATCATTGTGTGTGTCTGGGTCAGTGTGTATCACTGTGTGTGTGTGTGTCAGTGTGCATCACTGTGTGTGTGTGTCAGTGTATACCACTGTGTTTCTCAGTGTGTATCACTGTGTGTGGGTCACTGTGTATCACTGTGTGTGTGTATGTGTGTTTCAGTGTTGTCACTGTGTGTGTCTGTGCGTGTGTGTGTGTGTGTGTGTGTGTCAGTGTGCATCACTGTGTGTGTGTGTCAGTGTGCATCACTGTGTGTGTGGGTCAGTGTGTACCACTGTGTGTGTCAGTGTGTATCACTGTGTGTGGCTCAGTGTGTATCACTGTGTGTGTGTGTGTGTGTGTGTGTCAGTGTGTGTGTGGGTCAGTGTGTATCACTGTGTGTGTGTGTCAGTGTGCATCACTGTGTGTGTGGGTCAGTGTGTACCACTGTGTGTGTCAGTGTGTATCACTGTGTGTGGGTCAGTGTGTATCACTGTGTGTGTGTGTGTTTGTGTCAGTGTGTGTCACTGTGCGTGTGTGTATGGGTCAGTGTGTGTCACTGTGTGTGTGTGTCAGTGTTGCCACTGTGTGTGTGTGTGTGTCAGTGTGTGTGTGGGTCAGTGTGTATCACTGTGTGTGTCTGTCAGTGTGCATCACTGTGTGTGTGGGTCAGTGTGTACCACTGTGTGTCAGTGTGTATCACTGTGTGTGGGTCAGTGTGTATCACTGTGTGTGTGTGTGTGTTTGTGTCAGTGTGTGTCACTGTGTGTGTGAGTATGGGTCAGTGTGTATCACTGTGTGTGTGTGGGTCGGCGTGTATCACTGTGTGTATCTGTCAGTGTGCATCACTGTGTGTGGGTCAGTGTGCATCACTGTGTGTGTGTGTCATAGTGTATCACTATGTGTGTGGGTCAGTGTGTTTCACTGTGTGTGTGTGTGTGTGTGTCAGTGTGTGGCACTGTATGTGTGTGTGTGTGTGTGTGTGTGTGTGTGTCCGTGTGTGTCGCTGTGTGTGGGTCAGTGTGCATCACTGTGTGTGGGGGGGGGGGGTCAGGGTGTATCACTGTGTGTGTGTGGGTCATTGTGCATCACTGTGTGTGTGTGGGTCAGTGGGTATCACTGTGAGTGTGTGGGTCAGTGTGCATCACTGTGTGTGTGTGGGTCAGTGTGCATCACTCTGTGTGTGTGTCAGTGTGTATCACTGTGTGTGTGGGGGTCAGTGTATATCACTGTGTGTGTGTCAGTGTGTATCACTGTGTGTGTGTGTGTCAGTGTGTATCACTGCGTGTGTGTGTGTGTGTTAATGTGTATCACCGTGTGTGTGGTTCAGTGTGTATCACTGTGTGTGTCAGTGTGTTTCGCAGTGTGTGTGGGTCAGTGTGTGCCACAGAATGTGTGTGGGTCAGTGTGTGTGTGTGAGTCAGTGGGTGTCACTGTGTGTGTGTGGGTCAGTGTGTATCACTGTGTGTGTGTGTGTGTGTGTGTGGGACTGTGTGTGTGTCTGTGTGTCACTGTGTGTGTGTGGGCCAGTGTGTATCACTGTGTTTGTCTGTGTGTCAGTGTGTCTCACTCTGTGTGTGTGGGTCAGTGTGTGTCGCTGTGTGTGTGTGTCAGTATGCATCACTGTGAGTGTGGGTCAGTGTGTATCACTGTGTGTGTGTGTGTCAGTGTGTATCACTGTGTGTGTGTGGATCAGTGTGTATCACTGTGTGTGTTAGTGTGTGTGCGTCAGTGTTTATCACTCTGTGTGTGAGTCAGTGTGTATCACTCTGTGTGTGGGTCAGTGTGTATCACTGTGTGTTTGTGAGGGTCAGTGTGTATCACTGTGAGTGTGTGGGCAAGTGTGTATCACTGTGTGGGTGTGGGGGTCAGTGTATATCGCTGTGTGTGTGTGTGTCAGTGTGTATCACTGTGCGTGTGTGTCTCAGTGTATATCACTGTGTGTGTGTGTGTCTCAGTGTGCATCACTGCGTGTGTGTGTGTGTGCGTGTCAATGTGTATTGCTGTGTGTGTGGTTCAGTGTGTATCACTGTGTGTGTCAGTGTGTTTCACTGAGTGTGTGGGTCAGTGTGTGCCAGTGGGTGTGTGTGGTTCAGTGTGTATCACTGTGTGTGTGTGAGTCAGTGGGTGTCACTGTGTGTGTGTGTGAGGCAGTGTGTATCATTGTGTGTGTGTGAGTCAGTGGGTGTCACTGTGTGTGTGGGTCAGTGTTTATCACTGTGTGTGTGTGGGTCAGTGTGTATCACTGTGTGTGTGTGTGTCCGTAAGTGTCACTCTGTGTGTGGGTCAGTGTGTGTCGCTGTGTGTGTCTGTGTCATTGTGCATCACTGTGTGTGTAAGTCAGTGAGCATCACTGTGTGTGTGTGTGTGTGTGTGTGTGTGTCTGTGTGAGTCACCGTGTGTGTGTGTGTGTGTGTGTGTGTGTGTGTGTGTGTGTAGGTGGTTGTGTGTCAGAGTGTATCCCTCTGCGTGTTTGTGGATCAATGTATGTCACTGTGTGTGTGTGTGGGTCAATGTCTAGCACTGTGTGCGTGTGGTTCAGTGTGTGTCACTGTGTGTGTGTAGGTCAGTGTGGATCACTGTGTGCGCGTGTCATTGTGTACCAATGTGTGTGTCTGGGTCAGTGTGTATCACTGTGTGTGTGTGGGTCAGAATGTCTCACTTTGCGTGCATGTATCAGTGTGTGTGAGTCTATCAGTGTCCACGTGTCGGTCAGTGTGTTTCACTGTGTGTGTGTGTGTGTGTGTGTGTGTGTGTGTGTGTGTAAGTGTGCATGACTGTGTGTGTGGGCCAGTGTGTACCACTGTGTGTCAGTGTGTATCACTGTGTGTGGGTCAGTGTGTATCATTGTGTGTGTGTGTGTGTTTGTCAGTGTGTGTGGGGGTCAGTGTGTATCACTGTGTGTGTGTGTCAGTGTGTATCACTGTGAGTGTGTGGGTCAGTGTGCATCATTGTGTGTGTCTGGGTCAGTGTGTATAACTGTGTGTGTTTGTGTCAGTGTGCATCACTGTGTGTGTGGGTCAGTGTGTACCACTGTGTTTGTCAGTGTGTATCACTGTGTGTGGGTCACTGTGTATCACTGTGTGTGTGTATGTGTGTTTCAGTGTTGTCACTGTGTGTGTGTGTGCGTGTGTGTGTGTGTGTGTGGGTGTCAGTATGCATCACTGTGTGTGTGGGTCAGTGTGTACCACTGTGTGTGTCAGTGTGTATCACTGTGTGTGGCTCAGTGTGTATCACTGTGTGTGTTTGTGTGTGTGTGTGTGTTAGTGTGTGTGTGGGTCAGTGTGTATCACTGTGTGTGTGTGTCAGTGTGCATCACTGTGTGTGTGGGTCGGTGTGTACCACTGTGTGTGTCAGTGTGTATCACTGTGTGTGGGTCAGTGTGTATCACCTTGTGTGTGTGTGTTTGTGTCAGTGTGTGTCACTGTGCGTGTGTGTATGGGTCAGTGTGTTTCACTGTGTGTGTGTGTCAGTGTTGCCACTGTGTGTGTGTGTGTCAGTGTGTGTGTGGGTCAGTGTGTATCACTGTGTGTGTCTGTCAGTGTGCATCACTGTGTGTGTGGGTCAGTGTGTACCACTGTGTGTCAGTGTGTATCACTGTGTGTGGGTCAGTGTGTATCACTGTGTGTGTGTGTGTGTGTGTGTGTGTTTGTGTCAGTGTGTGTCACTGTGTGTGTGTGTGTATGGGTCAGTGTGTATCACTGTGTGTGTGTGGGTCAGCGTGTATCACTGTGTGTATCTGTCAGTGTGCATCACTGTGTGTGGGTCAGTGTGCATCACTGTGTGTGTGTGTCATAGTGTATCACTATGTGTGTGGGTCAGTGTGTTTCACTGTGTGTGTGTGTGTGTGTGTCAGTGTGTGTCACTGTATGTGTGTGTGTGTGTGTGTCAGTGTGTGTCGCTGTGTGTGGGTCAGTGTGCATCACTGTGTGTGGGGAGGGGTCAGTGTGTATCACTGTGTGTGTGTGGGTCATTGTGCATCACTGTGTGTGTGTGGGTCAGTGGGTATCACTGTGAGTGTGTGGGTCAGTGTGCATCACTGTGTGTGTGTGGGTCAGTGTGCATCACTCTGTGTGTGTGTCAGTGTGTATCACTGTGTGTGTGGGGGTCAGTGTATATCACTGTGTGTGTGTGTCAGTGTGTATCACTGTGTGTGTGTGTGTCAGTGTGTATCACTGCGTGTGTGTGTGTGTGTGTGTTAATGTGTATCACCGTGTGTGTGGTTCAGTGTGTATCACTGTGTGTGTCAGTGTGTTTCGCAGTGTGTGTGGGTCAGTGTGTGCCACAGAATGTGTGTGGGTCAGTGTGTGTGTGTGAGTCAGTGGGTGTCACTGTGTGTGTGTGGGTCAGTGTGTATCACTGTGTGTGTGCGTGTGTGGGACTGTGTGTGTGTCTGTGTGTCACTGTGTGTCTGTGGGCCAGTGTGTATCACTGTGTTTGTCTGTGTGTCAGTGTGTCTCACTCTGTGTGTGTGGGTCAGTGTGTGTCGCTGTGTGTGTGTGTCAGTATGCATTACTGTGAGTGTGGGTCAGTGTGTATCACTGTGTGTGTGTGTGTCAGTGTGTATCACTGTGTGTGTGTGGATCAGTGTGTATCACTGTGTGTGTCAGTGTGTATGCGTCAGTGTTTATCACTCTGTGTGTGAGTCAGTGTGTATCACTCTGTGTGTGGGTCAGTGTGTATCACTGTGTGTTTGTGAGGGTCAGTGTGTATCACTGTGAGTGTGTGGGCAAGTGTGTATCACTGTGTGGGTGTGGGGGTCAGTGTGTATCACTGTGTGTGTGGGGGTCAGTGTATATCGCTGTGTGTATCTGTCAGTGTGCATCACTGTGTGTGGGTCAGTGTGCATCACTGTGTGTGTGTGTCATAGTGTATCACGATGTGTGTGGGTCAGTGTGTTTCACTGTGTGTGTGTGTGTCAGTGTGTGTCACTGTATGTGTGTGTGTTTGTGTGTGTCAGTGTGTGTCGCTGTGTGTGGGTCAGTGTGCATCACTGTGTGTGGGGGGGGGTCAGTGTGTATCACTGTGTGTGTGTGGGTCATTGTGCATCACTGTGTGTGTGTGGGTCAGTGTGTATCACTGTGAGTGTGTGTTTCAGTGTGTATCACCGTGTGTGTGGGTGTCAGTGTATATCACTGTGTGTGTGTGTGTCAGTGTGTATCACTGTGTGTGTGTGTGTCAGTGTGTATCACTGCGTGTGTGTGTGTGTGTTAATGTGTATCACCGTGTGTGTGGTTCAGTGTGTATCACTGTGTGTGTCAGTGTGTTTCGCAGTGTGTGTGGGTCAGTGTGTGCCACAGAATGTGTGTGGGTCAGTGTGTGTGTGTGAGTCAGTGGGTGTCACTGTGTGTGTGTGTGTGTGTGTGTGTCAGTGTGCATCACTGTGTGTGTGGGTCAGCGTGTACCACTGTGTGTCAGTGTGTTTCACTGTGTGTGGGTCAGTGTGTATCATTGTGTGTGTGTGTGTTTATCAGTGTGTGTGTGGGTCAGTGTGTATCACTGTGTGTGTGTGTCAGTGTGCATCACTGTTTGTGTGGGTCAGTGTGTACCACTGTGTGTGTCAGTGTGTATCACTGTGTGTGGGTCAGTGTGTACCACTGTGTGTGTCAGTGTGTATCACTGTGTGTGGGTCAGTGTGTATCACCGTGTGTGTGTGTGTTTGTGTCAGTGTGTGTCACTGTGTGTGTGTGTGTCAGTGTGTATCACTGTGTGTGTGTGTGTGTGTGTGTTTCAGTGTTCTCCCTTTGTGTGTGTGTGTGTCAGTGTGCATCACTGTGTGTGTGGGTCAGTGTGTACCACTGTGTGTCAGTGTGTATCACTGTGTGTGGGTCTGTGTGTATCACTGTGTGTGTGTGTGTGTGTCAGTGTGCGTGTGGGTCAGTGTCTTTCACTGTGTGTGTGTGTCAGTGTGCATCACTTTGTGTGTGGGTCAGTGTGTACCACTGTGTTTGTCAGTGTGTATCACTGTGTGTGGGTCAGTGTGTATCACTGTGTGTGTGTGTGTGTGTGTGTGTGTGTTTCAGTGTTGTCACTGTGTGTGTGTGTGTGTGTATGTGTGTGTGTGTGTGTGTGTGTCAGTGTGCATCACTGTGTGTGTGGGTCAGTGTGTACCACTGTGTGTCAGTGTGTATCACTGTGTGTGGGTCAGTGTGTATCACTGTGTGCGTGTGTGTTTGTCAGTGTGTGTGTGGGTCAGTGTGTATCACTGTGTGTGTGTGTGTCAGTGTGCATCACTATGTGTGTGGGTCAGTGTGTAACACTGTGTGTGTGTGTCAGTGTGTATCAATGTGTGTGGGTCAGTGTGTATCACTGTGTGTGTGTGTGTTTGTGTCAATGTGTGTCACTGTGTGTGTGTGTCAGTGTGTATCACTGTGAGTGTGTGGGTCAGTGTGCATCATTGTGTGCGTCTGGGTCAGTGTGTATCACTGTGTGTGTGTGTGTCAGTGTGCATCACTGTGTGTGTGTGTCAGTGTGTACCACTGTGTTTGTCAGTGTGTATCACTGTGTGTGGGTCACTGTGTATCACTGTGTGTGTGTATGTGTGTTTCAGTGTTGTCACTGTGTGTGTGTGTGCGTGCGTGTGTGTGTCAGTGTGCCTCACTGTGTGTGTGGGTCAGTGTGTACCACTGTGTGTGTCAGTGTGTATCACTGTGTGTGGCTCAGTGTGTATCACTGTGTGTGCGTGTGTGTGTGTGTGTGTGTCAGTGTGTGTGTGGGTCAGTGTGTATCACTGTGTGTGTGTGTCAGTGTGCATCACTGTGTGTGTGGGTCAGTGTGTACCACTGTGTGTGTCAGTGTTTATCACTGTGTGTGGGTCAGTGTGTATCACTGTGTGTGTGTGTGTTTGTGTCAGTGTGTGTCACTGTGCGTGTGTGTATGGGTCAGTGTGTGTCACTGTGTCTGTGTGTCAGTGTTGCCACTGTGTGTGTGTGTGTGTGTCAGTGTGTGTGTGGGTCAGTGTGTATCACTGTGTGTGTCTGTCAGTGTGCATCACTGTGTGTGTGGGTCAGTGTGTACCACTGTGTGTCAGTGTGTATCACTTTGTGTGGGTCAGTGTGTATCACTGTGTGTGTGTGTGTTTGTGTCAGTGTGTGTCACTGTGTGTGTGTGTGTATGGGTCAGTGTGTATCACTGTGTGTGTGTGGGTCAGCGTGTATCACTGTGTGTATCTGTCAGTGTGCATCACTGTGTGTGGGTCAGTGTGCATCACTGTGTGTGTGTGTCATAGTGTATCACTATGTGTGTGGGTCAGTGTGTTTCACTGTGTGTGTGTGTGTGTGTCAGTGTGTGTCACTGTATGTGTGTGTGTGTGTGTGTGTGTGTCAGTGTGTGTCGCTGTGTGTGGGTCAGTGTGCATCACTGAGTGTGGGGGGGGGTCAGTGTGTATCACTGTGTGTGTGTGGGTCATTGTGCATCACTGTGTGTGTGTGGGTCAGTGGGTATCACTGTGAGTGTGTGGGTCAGTGTGCATCACTGTGTGTGTGTGGGTCAGTGTGCATCACTCTGTGTGTGTGTCAGTGTGTATCACTGTGTGTGTGGGGGTCAGTGTATATCACTGTGTGTGTGTGTCAGTGTGTATCACTGTGTGTGTGTGTGTCAGTGTGTATCACTGCGTGTGTGTGTGTGTGTTAATGTGTATCACCGTGTGTGTGGTTCAGTGTGTATCACTGTGTGTGTCAGTGTGTTTCGCAGTGTGTGTTGGTCAGTGTGTGCCACAGAATGTGTGTGGGTCAGTGTGTGTGTGTGAGTCAGTGGGTGTCACTGTGTGTGTGTGTGTCAGTGTGTATCACTGTGTGTGTGTGTGTGTGTGTGTGGGACTGTGTGTGTGTCTGTGTGTCACTGTGTGTGTGTGGGCCAGTGTGTATCACTGTGTTTGTCTGTGTGTCAGTGTGTCTCACTCTGTGTGTGTGGGTCAGTGTGTGTCGCTGTGTGTGTGTGTCAGTATGCATCACTGTGAGTGTGGGTCGGTGTGTATCACTGTGTGTGTGTGTGTCAGTGTGTATCACTGTGTGTGTGTGGATCAGTGTGTATCACTGTGCGTGTTAGTGTGTGTGCGTCAGTGTTTATCACTCTGTGTGTGAGTCAGTGTGTATCACTCTGTGTGTGGGTCAGTGTGTATCACTGTGTGTTTGTGAGGGTCAGTGTGTATCACTGTGAGTGTGTGGGCAAGTGTGTATCACTGTGTGGGTGTGGGGGTCAGTGTGTATCACTGTGTGTGTGGGGGTCAGTGTATATCGCTGTGTGTGTGTGTGTCAGTGTGTATCACTGTGCGTGTGTGTCTCAGTGTATATCACTGTGTGTGTGTGTGTCTCAGTGTGCATCACTGCGTGTGTGTGTGTGTGTGTGTCAATGTGTATTGCTGTGTGTGTGGTTCAGTGTGTATCACTGTGTGTGTCAGTGTGTTTCACTGAGTGTGTGGGTCAGTGTGTGCCAGTGGGTGTGTGTGGGTCAGTGTGTATCACTGTGTGTGTGTGAGTCAGTGGGTGTCACTGTGTGTGTGTGTGAGGCAGTGTGTATCATTGTGTGTGTGTGAGTCAGTGGGTGTCACTGTGTGTGTGGGTCAGTGTTTATCACTGTGTGTGTGTGGGTCAGTGTGTATCACTGTGTGTGTGTGTGTGTGTGTCAGTAAGTGTCACTCTGTGTGTGGGTCAGTGTGTGTCGCTGTGTGTGTCTGTGTCATTGTGCATCACTGTGTGTGTAAGTCAGTGAGCATCACCGTGTGTGTGTGTGTGTGTGTGTGTGTGTCTGTGTGAGTCACCGTGTGTGTGTGTGTGTGTGTGTGTGTGTGTAGGTGGTTGTGTGTCAGAGTGTATCCCTCTGTGTGTTTGTGGATCAATGTATGTCACTGTGTGTGTGTGTGGGTCAATGTCTAGTACTGTGTGCGTGTGGTTCAGTGTGTGTCACTGTGTGTGTGTAGGTCGGTGTGGATCACTGTGTGCGCGTGTCATTGTGCACCAATGTGTGTGTCTGGGTCAGTGTGTATCACTGTGTGTGTGTGGGTCAGAATGTCTCACTTTGCGTGCATGTATCAGTGTGTGTGAGTCTATCAGTGTCCACGTGTGGGTCAGTGTGTTTCACTGTGTGTGTGTGTGTGTGTGTGTGTGTGTGTAAGTGTGCATGACTGTGTGTGTGGGCCAGTGTGTACCACTGTGTTTCAGTGTGTATCACTGTGTGTGGGTCAGTGTGTATCATTGTGTGTGTGTGTGTTTGTCAGTGTGTGTGTGGGTCAGTGTGTATCACTGTGTGTGTGTGTCAGTGTGTATCACTGTGAGTGTGTGGGTCAGTGTGCATCATTGTGTGTGTCTGGGTCAGTGTGTATCACTGTGTGTGTTTGTGTCAGTGTGCATCACTGTGTGTGTGGGTCAGTGTGTACCACTGTGTTTGTCAGTGTGTATCACTGTGTGTGGGTCACTGTGTATCACTGTGTGTGTGTATGTGTGTTTCAATGTTGTCACTGTGTGTGTGTGTGTGGGTCACTGGGTATCACTGTGAGTGTGTGGGTCAGTGTGCATCACTGTGTGTGTGTGGGTCAGTGTGCATCACTCTGTGTGTGTTTCAGTGTGTATCACCGTGTGTGTGGGGGTCAGTGTATATCACTGTGTGTGTGTGTCAGTGTGTATCACTGTGTGTGTGTGTGTCAGTGTGTATCACTGCGTGTGTGTGTGTGTGTTAATGTGTATCACCGTGTGTGTGGTTCAGTGTGTATCACTGTGTGTGTCAGTGTGTTTCGCAGTGTGTGTGGGTCAGTGTGTGCCACAGAATGTGTGTGGGTCAGTGTGTGTGTGTGAGTCAGTGGGTGTCACTGTGTGTGTGTGTGTGTGTGTGTGTGTGTGTCAGTGTGCATCACTGTGTGTGTGGGTCAGTGTGTACCACTGTGTGTCAGTGTGTATCACTGTGTGTGGGTCAGTGTGTATCATTGTGTGTGTGTGTGTTTGTCAGTGTGTGTGTGGGTCAGTGTGTATCACTGTGTGTGTGTGGGTCAGCGTGTATCACTGTGTGTATCTGTCAGTGTGCATCACTGTGTGTGGGTCAGTGTGCATCACTGTGTGTGTGTGTCATAGTGTATCACTATGTGTGTGTGTGTGTCAGTGTGTGTCACTGTATGTGTGTGTGTGTGTGTGTCAGTGTGTGTCGCTGTGTGTGGGTCAGTGTGCATCACTGTGTGTGGGGGGGGGGGGTCAGTGTGTATCACTGTGTGTGTGTGTGGGTCATTGTGCATCACTGTGTGTGTGTGGGTCAGTGGGTATCACTGTGAGTGTGTGGGTCAGTGTGCATCACTGTGTGTGTGTGGGTCAGTGTGCATCACTCTGTGTGTGTGTCAGTGTGTATCACTGTGTGTGTGGGGGTCAGTGTATATCACTGTGTGTGTGTGTCAGTGTGTATCACTGTGTGTGTGTGTGTCAGTGTGTATCACTGCGTGTGTGTGTGTGTGTTAATGTGTATCACCGTGTGTGTGGTTCAATGTGTATCACTGTGTGTGTCAGTGTGTTTCGCAGTGTGTGTGGGTCAGTGTGTGCCACAGAATGTGTGTGGGTCAGTGTGTGTGTGTGAGTCAGTGGGTGTCACTGTGTGTGTGTGTGTCAGTGTGTATCACTGTGTGTGTGTGTGTGTGTGTGGGACTGTGTGTGTGTCTGTGTGTCACTGTGTGTGTGTGGGCCAGTGTGTATCACTGTGTTTGTCTGTGTGTCAGTGTGTCTCACTCTGTGTGTGTGGGTCAGTGTGTGTCGCTGTGTGTGTGTGTCAGTATGCATCACTGTGAGTGTGGGTCAGTGTGTATCACTGTGTGTGTGTGTATCAGTGTGTATCACTGTGTGTGTGTGGATCAGTGTGTATCACTGTGTGTGTTAGTGTGTGTGCGCCAGTGTTTATCACTCTGTTTGTGAGTCAGTGTGTATCACTCTGTGTGTCGGTCAGTGTGTATCACTGTGTGTTTGTGAGGGTCAGTGTGTATCACTGTGAGTGTGTGGGCAAGTGTGTATCACTGTGTGGGTGTGGGGGTCAGTGTATATCGCTGTGTGTGTGTGTGTCAGTGTGTATCACTGTGCGTGTGTGTCTCAGTGTATATCACTGTGTGTGTGTGTGTCTCAGTGTGCATCACTGCGTGTGTGTGTGTGTGCGTGTCAATGTGTATTGCTGTGTGTGTGGTTCAGTGTGTATCACTGTGTGTGTCAGTGTGTTTCACTGAGTGTGTGGGTCAGTGTGTGCCAGTGGGTGCGTGTGGGTCAGTGTGTATCACTGTGTGTGTGTGAGTCAGTGGGTGTCACTGTGTGTGTGGGTCAGTGTTTATCACTGTGTGTGTGTGGGTCAGTGTGTATCACTGTGTGTGTGTGTGTGTGTCAGTAAGTGTCACTCTGTGTGTGGGTCAGTGTGTGTCGCTGTGTGTGTCTGTGTCATTGTGCATCACTGTGTGTGTAAGTCAGTGAGCATCACCGTGTGTGTGTGTGTGTGTGTGTCTGTGTGAGTCACCGTGTGTGTGTGTGTGTGTGTGTGTGTGTGTGTGTGTGTGTGTAGGTGGTTGTGTGTCAGAGTGTATCCCTCTGTGTGTTTGTGGATCAATGTATGTCACTGTGTGTGTGTGTGGGTCAATGTCTAGTACTGTGTGCGTGTGGTTCAGTGTGTGTCACTGTGTGTGTTTGTGTCAGTGTGCATCACTGTGTGTGTGGGTCAGTGTGTACCAATGTGTGTGTCTGGGTCAGTGTGTATCACTGTGTGTGTGTGGGTCAGAATGTCTCACTTTGCGTGCATGTATCAGTGTGTGTGAGTCTATCAGTGTCCACGTGTGGGTCAGTGTGTTTCACTGTGTGTGTGTGTCAGTGTGTATCACTGTGAGTGTGTGGGTCAGTGTGCATCATTGTGTGTGTCTGGGTCAGTGTGTATCACTGTGTGTGTTTGTGTCAGTGTGCATCACTGTGTGTGTGGGCCAGTGTGTACCACTGTGTTTGTCAGTGTGTATCACTGTGTGTGGGTCACTGTGTATCACTGTGTGTGTGTATGTGTGTTTCAGTGTTGTCACTGTGTGTGTGTGTGTGGGTCAGTGGGTATCACTGTGAGTGTGTGGGTCAGTGTGCATCACTGTGTGTGTGTGGGTCAGTGTGCATCACTCTGTGTGTGTTTCAGTGTGTATCACCGTGTGTGTGGGGGTCAGTGTAGATCACTGTGTGTGTGTGTCAGTGTGTATCACTGTGTGTGTGTGTGCCAGTGTGTATCACTGCGTGTGTGTGTGTGTTAATGTGTATCACCGTGTGTGTGGTTCAGTGTGTATCACTGTGTGTGTCAGTGTGTTTCGCAGTGTGTGTGGGTCAGTGTGTGCCACAGAATGTGTGTGTGTCAGTGTGTGTGTGTGAGTCAGTGGGTGTCACTGTGTGTGTGTGTGTGTGTGTGTGTCAGTGTGCTTCACTGTGTGTGTGGGTCAGTGTGTACCACTGTGTGTCAGTGTGTATCACTGTGTGTGGGTCAGTGTGTATCATTGTGTGTGTGTGTGTTTGTCAGTGTGTGTGTGGGTCAGTGTGTATCACTGTGTGTGTGTGTCAGTGTGCATCACTGTGTGTGTGGGTCAGTGTGTACCAATGTGTGTGTCAGTGTGTATCACTGTGTGTGGGTCAGTGTGTACCACTGTGTGTGTCAGTGTGTATCACTGTGTGTGGGTCAGTGTGTATCACTGTGTGTGTGCGTGTTTGTGTCAGTGTGTGTCACTGTGTGTGTGTGTCAGTGTGTATCACTGTGTGTGTGCGTGTGTGTTTCAGTGTTCTCACTGTGTGTGTGTGTGTGTCAGTGTGCATCACTGTGTGTGTGGGTCAGTGTGTACCACTGTGTGTCAGTGTGTATCACTGTGTGTGGGTCTGTGTGTATCACTGTGTGTGTGTGTGTCAGTGTGCGTGTGGGTCAGTGTCTTTCACTGTGTGTGTGTGTCAGTGTGCATCACTTTGTGTGTGGGTCAGTGTGTACCACTGTGTTTGTCAGTGTGTATCACTGTGTGTGGGTCAGTGTGTATCACTGTGTGTGTGTGTGTGTGTGTGTGTGTGTGTGTGTTTCAGTGTTGTCACTGTGTGTGTGTGTGTGTGTGTGTGTGTGTCAGTGTGCATCACTGTGTGTGTGGGTCAGTGTGTACCACTGTGTGTCAGTGTGTATCACTGAGTGTGGGTCAGTGTGTATCACTGTGTGTGTGCGTGTTTGTCAGTGTGTGTGTGGGTCAGTGTGTATCACTGTGTGTGTGTGTGTCAGTGTGCATCACTGTATGTGTGGGTCAGTGTGTACCACTGTGTGTGTGTGTCAGTGTGTATCACTGTGTGTGGGTCAGTGTGTATCACTGTGTGTGTGTGTGTGTTTGTGTCAGTGTGTGTCACTGTGTGTGTGTGTCAGTGTGTATCACTGTGAGTGTGTGGGTCAGTGTGCATCATTGTGTGTGTCTGGGTCAGTGTGTATCACTGTGTGTGTGTGTGTCAGTGTGCATCACTGTGTGTGTGTGTCAGTGTATACCACTGTGTTTCTCAGTGTGTATCACTGTGTGTGGGTCACTGTGTATCACTGTGTGTGTGTATGTGTGTTTCAGTGTTGTCACTGTGTGTGTCTGTGCGTGTGTGTGTGTGTGTGTGTGTGTCAGTGTGCATCACTGTGTGTGTGTGTCAGTGTGCATCACTGTGTGTGTGGGTCAGTGTGTACCACTGTGTGTGTCAGTGTGTATCACTGTGTGTGGCTCAGTGTGTATCACTGTGTGTGTGTGTGTGTGTGTGTGTCAGTGTGTGTGTGGGTCAGTGTGTATCACTGTGTGTGTGTGTCAGTGTGCATCACTGTGTGTGTGGGTCAGTGTGTACCACTGTGTGTGTCAGTGTGTATCACTGTGTGTGGGTCAGTGTGTATCACTGTGTGTGTGTGTGTTTGTGTCAGTGTGTGTCACTGTGCGTGTGTGTATGGGTCAGTGTGTGTCACTGTGTGTGTGTGTCAGTGTTGCCACTGTGTGTGTGTGTGTGTCAGTGTGTGTGTGGGTCAGTGTGTATCACTGTGTGTGTCTGTCAGTGTGCATCACTGTGTGTGTGGGTCAGTGTGTACCACTGTGTGTCAGTGTGTATCACTGTGTGTGGGTCAGTGTGTATCACTGTGTGTGTGTGTGTGTTTGTGTCAGTGTGTGTCACTGTGTGTGTGAGTATGGGTCAGTGTGTATCACTGTGTGTGTGTGGGTCGGCGTGTATCACTGTGTGTATCTGTCAGTGTGCATCACTGTGTGTGGGTCAGTGTGCATCACTGTGTGTGTGTGTCATAGTGTATCACTATGTGTGTGGGTCAGTGTGTTTCACTGTGTGTGTGTGTGTGTGTGTCAGTGTGTGGCACTGTATGTGTGTGTGTGTGTGTGTGTGTGTGTGTGTCCGTGTGTGTCGCTGTGTGTGGGTCAGTGTGCATCACTGTGTGTGGGGGGGGGGGTCAGGGTGTATCACTGTGTGTGTGTGGGTCATTGTGCATCACTGTGTGTGTGTGGGTCAGTGGGTATCACTGTGAGTGTGTGGGTCAGTGTGCATCACTGTGTGTGTGTGGGTCAGTGTGCATCACTCTGTGTGTGTGTCAGTGTGTATCACTGTGTGTGTGGGGGTCAGTGTATATCACTGTGTGTGTGTCAGTGTGTATCACTGTGTGTGTGTGTGTCAGTGTGTATCACTGCGTGTGTGTGTGTGTGTTAATGTGTATCACCGTGTGTGTGGTTCAGTGTGTATCACTGTGTGTGTCAGTGTGTTTCGCAGTGTGTGTGGGTCAGTGTGTGCCACAGAATGTGTGTGGGTCAGTGTGTGTGTGTGAGTCAGTGGGTGTCACTGTGTGTGTGTGGGTCAGTGTGTATCACTGTGTGTGTGTGTGTGTGTGTGTGGGACTGTGTGTGTGTCTGTGTGTCACTGTGTGTGTGTGGGCCAGTGTGTATCACTGTGTTTGTCTGTGTGTCAGTGTGTCTCACTCTGTGTGTGTGGGTCAGTGTGTGTCGCTGTGTGTGTGTGTCAGTATGCATCACTGTGAGTGTGGGTCAGTGTGTATCACTGTGTGTGTGTGTGTCAGTGTGTATCACTGTGTGTGTGTGGATCAGTGTGTATCACTGTGTGTGTTAGTGTGTGTGCGTCAGTGTTTATCACTCTGTGTGTGAGTCAGTGTGTATCACTCTGTGTGTGGGTCAGTGTGTATCACTGTGTGTTTGTGAGGGTCAGTGTGTATCACTGTGAGTGTGTGGGCAAGTGTGTATCACTGTGTGGGTGTGGGGGTCAGTGTATATCGCTGTGTGTGTGTGTGTCAGTGTGTATCACTGTGCGTGTGTGTCTCAGTGTATATCACTGTGTGTGTGTGTGTCTCAGTGTGCATCACTGCGTGTGTGTGTGTGTGCGTGTCAATGTGTATTGCTGTGTGTGTGGTTCAGTGTGTATCACTGTGTGTGTCAGTGTGTTTCACTGAGTGTGTGGGTCAGTGTGTGCCAGTGGGTGTGTGTGGTTCAGTGTGTATCACTGTGTGTGTGTGAGTCAGTGGGTGTCACTGTGTGTGTGTGTGAGGCAGTGTGTATCATTGTGTGTGTGTGAGTCAGTGGGTGTCACTGTGTGTGTGGGTCAGTGTTTATCACTGTGTGTGTGTGGGTCAGTGTGTATCACTGTGTGTGTGTGTGTCCGTAAGTGTCACTCTGTGTGTGGGTCAGTGTGTGTCGCTGTGTGTGTCTGTGTCATTGTGCATCACTGTGTGTGTAAGTCAGTGAGCATCACTGTGTGTGTGTGTGTGTGTGTGTGTGTGTCTGTGTGAGTCACCGTGTGTGTGTGTGTGTGTGTGTGTGTGTGTGTGTGTGTGTGTGTAGGTGGTTGTGTGTCAGAGTGTATCCCTCTGCGTGTTTGTGGATCAATGTATGTCACTGTGTGTGTGTGTGGGTCAATGTCTAGCACTGTGTGCGTGTGGTTCAGTGTGTGTCACTGTGTGTGTGTAGGTCAGTGTGGATCACTGTGTGCGCGTGTCATTGTGTACCAATGTGTGTGTCTGGGTCAGTGTGTATCACTGTGTGTGTGTGGGTCAGAATGTCTCACTTTGCGTGCATGTATCAGTGTGTGTGAGTCTATCAGTGTCCACGTGTCGGTCAGTGTGTTTCACTGTGTGTGTGTGTGTGTGTGTGTGTGTGTGTGTGTGTGTAAGTGTGCATGACTGTGTGTGTGGGCCAGTGTGTACCACTGTGTGTCAGTGTGTATCACTGTGTGTGGGTCAGTGTGTATCATTGTGTGTGTGTGTGTGTTTGTCAGTGTGTGTGGGGGTCAGTGTGTATCACTGTGTGTGTGTGTCAGTGTGTATCACTGTGAGTGTGTGGGTCAGTGTGCATCATTGTGTGTGTCTGGGTCAGTGTGTATAACTGTGTGTGTTTGTGTCAGTGTGCATCACTGTGTGTGTGGGTCAGTGTGTACCACTGTGTTTGTCAGTGTGTATCACTGTGTGTGGGTCACTGTGTATCACTGTGTGTGTGTATGTGTGTTTCAGTGTTGTCACTGTGTGTGTGTGTGCGTGTGTGTGTGTGTGTGTGGGTGTCAGTATGCATCACTGTGTGTGTGGGTCAGTGTGTACCACTGTGTGTGTCAGTGTGTATCACTGTGTGTGGCTCAGTGTGTATCACTGTGTGTGTTTGTGTGTGTGTGTGTGTTAGTGTGTGTGTGGGTCAGTGTGTATCACTGTGTGTGTGTGTCAGTGTGCATCACTGTGTGTGTGGGTCGGTGTGTACCACTGTGTGTGTCAGTGTGTATCACTGTGTGTGGGTCAGTGTGTATCACCTTGTGTGTGTGTGTTTGTGTCAGTGTGTGTCACTGTGCGTGTGTGTATGGGTCAGTGTGTTTCACTGTGTGTGTGTGTCAGTGTTGCCACTGTGTGTGTGTGTGTCAGTGTGTGTGTGGGTCAGTGTGTATCACTGTGTGTGTCTGTCAGTGTGCATCACTGTGTGTGTGGGTCAGTGTGTACCACTGTGTGTCAGTGTGTATCACTGTGTGTGGGTCAGTGTGTATCACTGTGTGTGTGTGTGTGTGTGTGTGTGTTTGTGTCAGTGTGTGTCACTGTGTGTGTGTGTGTATGGGTCAGTGTGTATCACTGTGTGTGTGTGGGTCAGCGTGTATCACTGTGTGTATCTGTCAGTGTGCATCACTGTGTGTGGGTCAGTGTGCATCACTGTGTGTGTGTGTCATAGTGTATCACTATGTGTGTGGGTCAGTGTGTTTCACTGTGTGTGTGTGTGTGTGTGTCAGTGTGTGTCACTGTATGTGTGTGTGTGTGTGTGTGTGTCAGTGTGTGTCGCTGTGTGTGGGTCAGTGTGCATCACTGTGTGTGGGGAGGGGTCAGTGTGTATCACTGTGTGTGTGTGGGTCATTGTGCATCACTGTGTGTGTGTGGGTCAGTGGGTATCACTGTGAGTGTGTGGGTCAGTGTGCATCACTGTGTGTGTGTGGGTCAGTGTGCATCACTCTGTGTGTGTGTCAGTGTGTATCACTGTGTGTGTGGGGGTCAGTGTATATCACTGTGTGTGTGTGTCAGTGTGTATCACTGTGTGTGTGTGTGTCAGTGTGTATCACTGCGTGTGTGTGTGTGTGTGTGTTAATGTGTATCACCGTGTGTGTGGTTCAGTGTGTATCACTGTGTGTGTCAGTGTGTTTCGCAGTGTGTGTGGGTCAGTGTGTGCCACAGAATGTGTGTGGGTCAGTGTGTGTGTGTGAGTCAGTGGGTGTCACTGTGTGTGTGTGGGTCAGTGTGTATCACTGTGTGTGTGCGTGTGTGGGACTGTGTGTGTGTCTGTGTGTCACTGTGTGTCTGTGGGCCAGTGTGTATCACTGTGTTTGTCTGTGTGTCAGTGTGTCTCACTCTGTGTGTGTGGGTCAGTGTGTGTCGCTGTGTGTGTGTGTCAGTATGCATTACTGTGAGTGTGGGTCAGTGTGTATCACTGTGTGTGTGTGTGTCAGTGTGTATCACTGTGTGTGTGTGGATCAGTGTGTATCACTGTGTGTGTCAGTGTGTATGCGTCAGTGTTTATCACTCTGTGTGTGAGTCAGTGTGTATCACTCTGTGTGTGGGTCAGTGTGTATCACTGTGTGTTTGTGAGGGTCAGTGTGTATCACTGTGAGTGTGTGGGCAAGTGTGTATCACTGTGTGGGTGTGGGGGTCAGTGTGTATCACTGTGTGTGTGGGGGTCAGTGTATATCGCTGTGTGTGTGTGTGTCAGTGTGTATCACTGTGTGTTTGTGAGGGTCAGTGTGTATCACTGTGAGTGTGTGTGCAAGTGTGTATCACTGTGTGGGTGTGGGGGTCAGTGTGTATCACTGTGTGTGTGGGGGTCAGTGTATATCGCTGTGTGTGTGTGTGTCAGTGTGTATCACTGTGCGTGTGTGTCTCAGTGTATATCACTGTGTGTGTGTGTGTCTCAGTGTGCATCACTGCGTGTGTGTGTGTGTGCGTGTCAATGTGTATTGCTGTGTGTGTGGTTCAGTGTGTATCACTGTGTGTGTCAGTGTGTTTCACTGAGTGTGTGGGTCAGTGTGTGCCAGTGGGTGTGTATGGGTCAGTGTGTATCACTGTGTGTGTGTGAGTCAGTGGGTGTCACTGTGTGTGTGTGTGAGGCAGTGTGTATCATTGTGTGTGTGTGAGTCAGTGGGTGTCACTGTGTGTGTGGGTCAGTGTGTATCACTGTGTGTGTGTGGGTCAGCGTGTATCACTGTGTGTGTGTGTGTGTGTCAGTAAGTGTCACTCTGTGTGTGGGTCAGTGTGTGTCGCTGTGTGTGTCTGTGTCATTGTGCATCACTGTGTGTGTTAGTCAGTGAGCATCACTCTGTGTGTGTGTGTGTGTCTGTGTGAGTCACCGTGTGTGTGTGTGTGTGTGTATGTGTGTGTGTGTGTATGTGTGTGTAGGTGGGTGTGTGTCAGAGTGTATCCCTCTGTGTGTTTGTGGATCAATGTATGTCACTGTGTGTGTGTGTGGGTCAATGTCTAGTACTGTGTGCGTGTGGTTCAGTGTGTGTCACTGTGTGTGTGTAGGTCAGTGTGGATCACTGTGTGCGCGTGTCATTGTGCACCAATGTGTGTGTCTGGGTCAGTGTGTATCACTGTGTGTGTGTGTGTGGGTGTGTGTGTAAGTGTGCATCACTGTGTGTGTGGGTCAGTGTGTACCACTGTGTGTGTGGGTGTGTGTGTAAGTGTGCATCACTGTGTGTGTGGGTCAGTGTGTACCACTGTGTGTCAGTGTGTATCACTGTGTGTGGGTCAGTGTGTATCATTGTGTGTGTGTGTGTCACTGTGTGTGGGTCACTGTGTATCACTGTGTGTGTGTGTGTGTGTTTCAGTGTTGTCACTGTGTGTGTGTGCGCGCGCGTGTGTGTGTGTGTGTGTGTGTGTGTGTGTGTGTGTGCGTCAGTGTGCATCACTGTGTGTGTGGGTCAGTGTGTGCCACTGTGTGTCAGTGTGTATCACTGTGTGTGTGTGTGTGTGTGTGTCAGTGTGTGTGTGGGTCAGTGTGTATCACTGTGTGTGTCTGTCAGTGTGCATCACTGTGTGTGTGGGTCAGTGTGTACCACTGTGTGTCAGTGTGTATCACTGTGTGTGGGTCAGTGTGTATCACTGTGTGTGTGTGTGTGTGTGTGTGTTTGTGTCAGTGTGTGTCACTGTGTGTGTGTCAGTGTGTATCACTGTGAGTGTGTGGGTCAGTGTGCATCATTGTGTGTGTCTGGGTCAGTGTGTATCACTGTGTGTGTCTGTGTCAGTGTGCATCACTGTGTGTGTGGGTCAGTGTGTACCACTGTGTGTGTCATTGTGTATCACTGTGTGTGGCTCAGTGTATATCACTGTGTGTGTGTGTGTGTCAGTGTGTGTGTGGGTCAGTGTGTATCACTGTGTGTGTGTGTCAGTGTGCATCACTGTGTGTGTGGGTCAGTGGGTACCACTGTGTGTGTCAGTGTGTATCACTGCGTGTGGGTCAGTGTGTATCACTGTGTGTGTGTGTGTGTGTTTGTGTCAGTGTGTGTCACTGTGTGTGTGTGTGTATGTGTCAGTGTGTGTCACTGTGTGTGTGTCAGTGTTGTCACTGTGTGTGTGTGTGTGTGTGTCAGTGTGTGTGTGGGTCAGTGTGTACCACTGTGTGTCAGTGTGTATCACTGTGTGTGGGTCAGTGTGTATCACTGTGTGTGTCAGTGTGTATCACTGTGTGTGTCTGTCAGTGTGCACCACTGTGTGTGTGGATCAGTGTGTACCACTGTGTGTCAGTGTGTATCACTGTGTGTGGGTCAGTGTGTATCATTGTGTGTGTGTGTGTTTGTCAGTGTGTGTGTGGGTCAGTGTGTATCACTGTGTGTGTGTGTCAGTGTGCATCACTGTGTGTGTGGTCAGTGTGTACCACTGTGTGTGTCAGTGTGTATCACTGTGTGTGGGTCAGTGTGTACCACTGTGTGTGTCAGTGTGTATCACTGTGTGTGGGTCAGTGTGTATCACTGTGTGTCTGTGTGTTTGTGTCAGTGTGTGTCCCTGTGTGTGTGTGTCAGTGTGTATCACTGTTTGTGTGTGTGTGTGTTTCAGTGTTGTCACTGTGTGTGTGTGTGTGTGTGTGTGTGTCAGTGTGCATCACTGTGTGTGTGGGTCAGTGTGTACCACTGTGTGTCAGTGTGTATCACTGTGTGTGGGTCTGTGTGTATCACTGTGTGTGTGTGTGTGTGTCAGTGTGCGTGTGGGTCAGTGTGTATCACTGTGTGTGTGTGTCAGTGTGCATCACTTTGTGTGTGGGTCAGTGTGTACCACTGTGTTTGTGTGTGTGTGTGTGTGTCAGTGTGTGTGTGGGTCAGTGTCTATCACTGTGTGTGTGGGCCAGTGTGTACCACTGTGTGTGTCAGTGTGTATCACTGTGTGTGGGTCAGTTTTTATCACTCTGTGTGTGTGTGTTTGTGTCAGTGTGTGTCACTGTGTGTGCGTGTGTATGGGTCAGTGTGTGTCAATGTGTGTGTGTCAGTGTTGTCACTGTGTGTATGTGTGTGTCAGTATGTGTGTCGGTCAGTGTGTATCACTGTGTGTTTCTGTCAGTGTGCATCACTGTGTGTGTAGGTCAGTGTGTACCACTGTGTGTCAGTGTGTATCACTGTGTGTGGGTCAGTGTGTATCACTGTGTGTGTCAGTGTGTATCACTGTGTGTGTCTGTCAGTGTGCATCACTGTGTGTGTGTGGGTCAGTGTGTACCACTGTGTGTCAGTGTGTATCACTGTGTGTGGGTCAGTGTGTATCATTGTGTGTGTGTGTGTTTGTCAGTGTGTGTGTGGGTCAGTGTGTATCACTGTGTGTGTGTGTGTCAGTGTGCATCACTGTGTGTGTGGGTCAGGGTGTACCACTGTGTGTGTCAGTGTGTATCACTGTGTGTGGGTCAGTGTGTACCACTGTGTGTGTCAGTGTGTATCACTGTGTGTGGGTCAGTGTGTATCACTGTGTGTGTGTGTGTGTTTGTGTCAGTGTGTGTCACTGTGTGTGTCTGTCAGTGTGCATCACTGTGTGTGTGGGTCAGTGTGTACCACTGTGTGTCAGTGTGTATCACTGTGTGTGGGTCAGTGTGTATCACTGTGTGTGTGTGTGTGTGTTTGTGTCAGTGTGTGTCACTCTCTGTGTGTGTGTCAGTGTGTACCACTGTGAGTGTGTGGGTCAGTGTGCATCATTGTGTGTGTCTGGGTCAGTGTGTATCACTGTGTGTGTGTTTGTCAGCGTGCATCACTGTGTGTGTGGGTCAGTGTGTACCACTGTGTTTGTCAGTGTGTATCACTGTGTGTGGGTCACTGTGTATCACTGTGTGTGTGTGTTTCAGTGTTGTCACTGTGTGTGTGTGCGCGTGTGTGTGTGTGTGTATGTCAGTGTGCATCACTGTGTGTGTGGGTCAGTGTGTACCACTGTGTGTGTCAGTGTGTATCACTGTGTGTGGCTCAGTGTTTATCACTGTGTGTGTGTGTGTTTGTGTCAGTGTGTGTCACTGTGTGTGTGTGTATGTGTCAGTGTGTGTCACTCTATGTGTGTGTCATTGTTGTCACTGTGTGTGTGTGTGTGTCAGTGTGTGTGTGGGTCAGTGTGTATCAATGTGTGTGTCTGTCAGTGTGCATCACTATGTGTGTGGGTCAGTGTGTACCACTGTGTGTCAGTGTGTATCACTGTGTGTGGGTCAGTGTGTATCACTGTGTGTGTCAGTGTGCATCACTGTGTGTGTCTGTCAGTGTGCATCACTGTGTGTGTGGGTCAGTGTGTACCACTGTGTGTCAGTGTGTATCACTGTGTGTGGGTCAGTGTGTATCATTGTGTGTGTGTGTTTGTCAGTGTGTGTGTGGGTCAGTGTGTATCACTGTGCGTGTGTGTCAGTGTGCATCACTGTGTGTGTGGGTCAGTGTATATCGCTGTGTGTGTGTGTGTCAGTGTGTATCACTGTGCGTGTGTGTCTCAGTGTATATCACTGTGTGTGTGTGTGTCTCAGTGTGCATCACTGCGTGTGTGTGTGTGTGCGTGTCAATGTGTATTGCTGTGTGTGTGGTTCAGTGTGTATCACTGTGTGTGTCAGTGTGTTTCACTGAGTGTGTGGGTCAGTGTGTGCCAGTGGGTGTGTGTGGGTCAGTGTGTATCACTGTGTGTGTGTGAGTCAGTGGGTGTCACTGTGTGTGTGTGTGAGGCAGTGTGTATCATTGTGTGTGTGTGAGTCAGTGGGTGTCACTGTGTGTGTGGGTCAGTGTGTATCACTGTGTGTGTGTGGGTCAGCGTGTATCACTGTGTGTGTGTGTGTGTGTCAGTAAGTGTCACTCTGTGTGTGGGTCAGTGTGTGTCGCTGTGTGTGTCTGTGTCATTGTGCATCACTGTGTGTGTAAGTCAGTGAGCATCACTGTGTGTGTGTGTGTGTGTCTGTGTGAGTCACCGTGTGTGTGTGTGTGTGTGTATGTGTGTGTGTGTGTATGTGTGTGTAGGTGGGTGTGTGTCAGAGTGTATCCCTCTGTGTGTTTGTGGATCAATGTATGTCACTGTGTGTGTGTGTGGGTCAATGTCTAGTACTGTGTGCGTGTGGTTCAGTGTGTGTCACTGTGTGTGTGTAGGTCAGTGTGGATCACTGTGTGCGCGTGTCATTGTGCACCAATGTGTGTGTCTGGGTCAGTATGTATCACTGTGTGTGTGTGTGTGGGTGTGTGTGTAAGTGTGCATCACTGTGTGTGTGGGTCAGTGTGTACCACTGTGTGTGTGGGTGTGTGTGTAAGTGTGCATCACTGTGTGTGTGGGTCAGTGTGTACCACTGTGTGTCAGTGTGTATCACTGTGTGTGGGTCAGTGTATATCATTGTGTGTGTGTGTGTCACTGTGTGTGGGTCACTGTGTATCACTGTGTGTGTGTGTGTGTGTGTTTCAGTGTTGTCACTGTGTGTGTGTGCGCGCGCGTGTGTGTGTGTGTGTGTGTGTGTGTGTGTGTGTGTGTGTGCGTCAGTGTGCATCACTGTGTGTGTGGGTCAGTGTGTGCCACTGTGTGTCAGTGTGTATCACTGTGTGTGTGTGTGTGTGTGTGTCAGTGTGTGTGTGGGTCAGTGTGTATCACTGTGTGTGTCTGTCAGTGTGCATCACTGTGTGTGTGGGTCAGTGTGTACCACTGTGTGTCAGTGTGTATCACTGTGTGTGGGTCAGTGTGTATCACTGTGTGTGTCAGTGTGTATCACTGTGTGTGTCTGTCAGTGTGCATCACTGTGTGTGTGGGTCAGTGTGTGCCACTGTGTGTCAGTGTGTATCACTGTGTGTGTGTGTGTGTGTGTGTGTCAGTGTGTGTGTGGGTCAGTGTGTATCACTGTGTGTGTCTGTCAGTGTGCATCACTGTGTGTGTGGGTCAGTGTGTACCACTGTGTGTCAGTGTGTATCACTGTGTGTGGGTCAGTGTGTATCACTGTGTGTGTGTGTGTGTGTGTGTGTTTGTGTCAGTGTGTGTCACTGTGTGTGTGTCAGTGTGTATCACTGTGAGTGTGTGGGTCAGTGTGCATCATTGTGTGTGTCTGGGTCAGTGTGTATCACTGTGTGTGTCTGTGTCAGTGTGCATCACTGTGTGTGTGGGTCAGTGTGTACCACTGTGTGTGTCATTGTGTATCACTGTGTGTGGCTCAGTGTATATCACTGTGTGTGTGTGTGTGTCAGTGTGTGTGTGGGTCAGTGTGTATCACTGTGTGTGTGTGTCAGTGTGCATCACTGTGTGTGTGGGTCAGTGGGTACCACTGTGTGTGTCAGTGTGTATCACTGCGTGTGGGTCAGTGTGTATCACTGTGTGTGTGTGTGTGTGTTTGTGTCAGTGTGTGTCACTGTGTGTGTGTGTGTATGTGTCAGTGTGTGTCACTGTGTGTGTGTGTCAGTGTTGTCACTGTGTGTGTGTGTGTGTGTGTCAGTGTGTGTGTGGGTCAGTGTGTACCACTGTGTGTCAGTGTGTATCACTGTGTGTGGGTCAGTGTGTATCACTGTGTGTGTCAGTGTGTATCACTGTGTGTGTCTGTCAGTGTGCACCACTGTGTGTGTGGATCAGTGTGTACCACTGTGTGTCAGTGTGTATCACTGTGTGTGGGTCAGTGTGTATCATTGTGTGTGTGTGTGTTTGTCAGTGTGTGTGTGGGTCAGTGTGTATCACTGTGTGTGTGTGTCAGTGTGCATCACTGTGTGTGTGGTCAGTGTGTACCACTGTGTGTGTCAGTGTGTATCACTGTGTGTGGGTCAGTGTGTACCACTGTGTGTGTCAGTGTGTATCACTGTGTGTGGGTCAGTGTGTATCACTGTGTGTCTGTGTGTTTGTGTCAGTGTGTGTCCCTGTGTGTGTGTGTCAGTGTGTATCACTGTTTGTGTGTGTGTGTGTTTCAGTGTTGTCACTGTGTGTGTGTGTGTGTGTGTGTCAGTGTGCATCACTGTGTGTGTGGGTCAGTGTGTACCACTGTGTGTCAGTGTGTATCACTGTGTGTGGGTCTCTGTGTATCACTGTGTGTGTGTGTGTGTGTCAGTGTGCGTGTGGGTCAGTGTGTATCACTGTGTGTGTGTGTCAGTGTGCATCACTTTGTGTGTGGGTCAGTGTGTACCACTGTGTTTGTGTGTGTGTGTGTGTGTCAGTGTGTGTGTGGGTCAGTGTCTATCACTGTGTGTGTGGGCCAGTGTGTACCACTGTGTGTGTCAGTGTGTATCACTGTGTGTGGGTCAGTTTTTATCACTCTGTGTGTGTGTGTTTGTGTCAGTGTGTGTCACTGTGTGTGCGTGTGTATGGGTCAGTGTGTGTCAATGTGTGTGTGTCAGTGTTGTCACTGTGTGTATGTGTGTGTCAGTATGTGTGTCGGTCAGTGTGTATCACTGTGTGTTTCTGTCAGTGTGCATCACTGTGTGTGTAGGTCAGTGTGTACCACTGTGTGTCAGTGTGTATCACTGTGTGTGGGTCAGTGTGTATCACTGTGTGTGTCAGTGTGTATCACTGTGTGTGTCTGTCAGTGTGCATCACTGTGTGTGTGTGGGTCAGTGTGTACCACTGTGTGTCAGTGTGTATCACTGTGTGTGGGTCAGTGTGTATCATTGTGTGTGTGTGTGTTTGTCAGTGTGTGTGTGGGTCAGTGTGTATCACTGTGTGTGTGTGTGTCAGTGTGCATCACTGTGTGTGTGGGTCAGGGTGTACCACTGTGTGTGTCAGTGTGTATCACTGTGTGTGGGTCAGTGTGTACCACTGTGTGTGTCAGTGTGTATCACTGTGTGTGGGTCAGTGTGTATCACTGTGTGTGTGTGTGTGTTTGTGTCAGTGTGTGTCACTGTGTGTGTCTGTCAGTGTGCATCACTGTGTGTGTGGGTCAGTGTGTACCACTGTGTGTCAGTGTGTATCACTGTGTGTGGGTCAGTGTGTATCACTGTGTGTGTGTGTGTGTTTGTGTCAGTGTGTGTCACTGTCTGTGTGTGTGTCAGTGTGTACCACTGTGAGTGTGTGGGTCAGTGTGCATCATTGTGTGTGTCTGGGTCAGTGTGTATCACTGTGTGTGTGTTTGTCAGCGTGCATCACTGTGTGTGTGGGTCAGTGTGTACCACTGTGTTTGTCAGTGTGTATCACTGTGTGTGGGTCACTGTGTATCACTGTGTGTGTGTGTTTCAGTGTTGTCACTGTGTGTGTGTGCGCGTGTGTGTGTGTGTGTATGTCAGTGTGCATCACTGTGTGTGTGGGTCAGTGTGTACCACTGTGTGTGTCAGTGTGTATCACTGTGTGTAGCTCAGTGTTTATCACTGTGTGTGTGTGTGTTTGTGTCAGTGTGTGTCACTGTGTGTGTGTGTATGTGTCAGTGTGTGTCACTCTATGTGTGTGTCATTGTTGTCACTGTGTGTGTGTGTGTGTCAGTGTGTGTGTGGGTCAGTGTGTATCAATGTGTGTGTCTGTCAGTGTGCATCACTATGTGTGTGGGTCAGTGTGTACCACTGTGTGTCAGTGTGTATCACTGTGTGTGGGTCAGTGTGTATCACTGTGTGTGTCAGTGTGCATCACTGTGTGTGTCTGTCAGTGTGCATCACTGTGTGTGTGGGTCAGTGTGTACCACTGTGTGTCAGTGTGTATCACTGTGTGTGGGTCAGTGTGTATCATTGTGTGTGTGTGTTTGTCAGTGTGTGTGTGGGTCAGTGTGTATCACTGTGCGTGTGTGTCAGTGTGCATCACTGTGTGTGTGGGTCAGTGTGTACCACTGTGTGTGTCAGTGTGTATCTCAGTGTGTGGGTCAGTGTGTACCACTGTGTGTGTCAGTGTGTATCACTGTGTGTGGGTCAGTGTGTATCACTGTGTGTGTGTGTGTTTGTGTCAGTGTGTGTCACTGTGTGTGTGTGTCAGTGTGTATCACTGTGTGTGTGTGTGTGTTTCAGTGTTGTCACTGTGTGTGTGTGTGTGTGTGTGTCAGTGTGCATCTCTGTGTGTGTGGGTCAGTGTGTACCACTGTGTGTGTCAGTGTGTATCACTGTGTGTGGCTCAGTGTGTATCACTGTGTGTGTGTGTGTGTGTGTGTGTCAGTGTGTGTGTGGGTCAGTGTGTATCACTGTGTGTGTGTGTCAGTGTGCATCACTGTGTGTGTGAGTCAGTGTGTACCACTGTGTGTGTCAGTGTGTATCACTGTGTGTGGGTCAGTGTGTATCACTGTGTGTGTGTGTGTTTGTGTCAGTGTGTGTCACTGTGCGTGTGTGTATGGGTCAGTGTGTGTCACTGTGTCTGTGTGTCAGTGTTGCCACTGTGTGTGTGTGTGTGTGTCAGTGTGTGTGTGGGTCAGTGTGTATCACTGTGTGTGTCTGTCAGTGTGCATCACTGTGTGTGTGGGTCAGTGTGTACCACTGTGTGTCAGTGTGTATCACTTTGTGTGGGTCAGTGTGTATCACTGTGTGTGTGTGTGTTTGTGTCAGTGTGTGTCACTGTGTGTGTGTGTGTATGGGTCAGTGTGTATCACTGTGTGTGTGTGGGTCAGCGTGTATCACTGTGTGTATCTGTCAGTGTGCATCACTGTGTGTGGGTCAGTGTGCATCACTGTGTGTGTGTGTCATAGTGTATCACAATGTGTGTGGGTCAGTGTGTTTCACTGTGTGTGTGTGTGTGTGTCAGTGTGTGTCACTGTATGTGTGTGTGTGTGTGTGTCAGTGTGTGTCGCTGTGTGTGGGTCAGTGTGCATCACTGAGTGTGGGGGGGGGGGTCAGTGTGTATCACTGTGTGTGTGTGGGTCATTGTGCATCACTGTGTGTGTGTGGGTCAGTGGGTATCACTGTGAGTGTGTGGGTCAGTGTGCATCACTGTGTGTGTGTGGGTCAGTGTGCATCACTCTGTGTGTGTGTCAGTGTGTATCACTGTGTGTGTGGGGGTCAGTGTATATCACTGTGTGTGTGTGTCAGTGTGTATCACTGTGTGTGTGTGTGTCAGTGTGTATCACTGCGTGTGTGTGTGTGTGTGTTAATGTGTATCACCGTGTGTGTGGTTCAGTGTGTATCACTGTGTGTGTCAGTGTGTTTCGCAGTGTGTGTTGGTCAGTGTGTGCCACAGAATGTGTGTGGGTCAGTGTGTGTGTGTGAGTCAGTGGGTGTCACTGTGTGTGTGTGTGTCAGTGTGTATCACTGTGTGTGTGTGTGTGTGTGTGTGTGTGTGGGACTGTGTGTGTGTCTGTGTGTCACTGTGTGTGTGTGGGCCAGTGTGTATCACTGTGTTTGTCTGTGTGTCAGTGTGTCTCACTCTGTGTGTGTGGGTCAGTGTGTGTCGCTGTGTGTGTGTGTCAGTATGCATCACTGTGAGTGTGGGTCGGTGTGTATCACTGTGTGTGTGTGTGTGTCAGTGTGTATCACTGTGTGTGTGTGTGTTTGTGTCAGTGTGTGTCCCTGTGTGTGTGTGTCAGTGTGTACCACTGTGTGTGTGGGTCAGTGTGTACCACTGTGTGTCAGTGTGTATCACTGTGTGTGGGTCTGTGTGTATCACTGTGTGTGTGGGTCAGTGTGTACCACTGTGTGTCAGTGTGTATCACTGTGTGTGTGGGTCAGTGTGTACCACTGTGTGTCAGTGTGTATCACTGTGTGTGGGTCTGTGTGTATCACTGTTTGTGTGTGTGTCTGTTTCAGTGTTGTCACTGTGTGTGTGTGTGTGTGTGTGTCAGTGTGCATCACTGTGTGTGTGGGTCAGTGTGTACCACTGTGTGTCAGTGTGTATCACTGTGTGTGGGTCTGTGTGTATCACTGTGTGTGTGTGTGTGTGTCAGTGTGCGTGTGGGTCAGTGTGTATCACTGTGTGTGTGTGTCAGTGTGCATCACTTTGTGTGTGGGTCAGTGTGTACCACTGTGTTTGTGTGTGTGTGTGTGTGTCAGTGTGTGTGTGGGTCAGTGTCTATCACTGTGTGTGTGGGCCAGTGTGTACCACTGTGTGTGTCAGTGTGTATCACTGTGTGTGGGTCAGTTTTTATCACTCTGTGTGTGTGTGTTTGTGTCAGTGTGTGTCACTGTGTGTGCGTGTGTATGGGTCAGTGTGTGTCAATGTGTGTGTGTCAGTGTTGTCACTGTGTGTATGTGTGTGTCAGTATGTGTGTCGGTCAGTGTGTATCACTGTGTGTTTCTGTCAGTGTGCATCACTGTGTGTGTAGGTCAGTGTGTACCACTGTGTGTCAGTGTGTATCACTGTGTGTGGGTCAGTGTGTATCACTGTGTGTGTCAGTGTGTATCACTGTGTGTGTCTGTCAGTGTGCATCACTGTGTGTGTGTGGGTCAGTGTGTACCACTGTGTGTCAGTGTGTATCACTGTGTGTGGGTCAGTGTGTATCATTGTGTGTGTGTGTGTTTGTCAGTGTGTGTGTGGGTCAGTGTGTATCACTGTGTGTGTGTGTGTCAGTGTGCATCACTGTGTGTGTGGGTCAGGGTGTACCACTGTGTGTGTCAGTGTGTATCACTGTGTGTGGGTCAGTGTGTACCACTGTGTGTGTCAGTGTGTATCACTGTGTGTGGGTCAGTGTGTATCACTGTGTGTGTGTGTGTGTTTGTGTCAGTGTGTGTCACTGTGTGTGTCTGTCAGTGTGCATCACTGTGTGTGTGGGTCAGTGTGTACCACTGTGTGTCAGTGTGTATCACTGTGTGTGGGTCAGTGTGTATCACTGTGTGTGTGTGTGTGTTTGTGTCAGTGTGTGTCACTCTCTGTGTGTGTGTCAGTGTGTACCACTGTGAGTGTGTGGGTCAGTGTGCATCATTGTGTGTGTCTGGGTCAGTGTGTATCACTGTGTGTGTGTTTGTCAGCGTGCATCACTGTGTGTGTGGGTCAGTGTGTACCACTGTGTTTGTCAGTGTGTATCACTGTGTGTGGGTCACTGTGTATCACTGTGTGTGTGTGTTTCAGTGTTGTCACTGTGTGTGTGTGCGCGTGTGTGTGTGTGTGTATGTCAGTGTGCATCACTGTGTGTGTGGGTCAGTGTGTACCACTGTGTGTGTCAGTGTGTATCACTGTGTGTGGCTCAGTGTTTATCACTGTGTGTGTGTGTGTTTGTGTCAGTGTGTGTCACTGTGTGTGTGTGTATGTGTCAGTGTGTGTCACTCTATGTGTGTGTCATTGTTGTCACTGTGTGTGTGTGTGTGTCAGTGTGTGTGTGGGTCAGTGTGTATCAATGTGTGTGTCTGTCAGTGTGCATCACTATGTGTGTGGGTCAGTGTGTACCACTGTGTGTCAGTGTGTATCACTGTGTGTGGGTCAGTGTGTATCACTGTGTGTGTTAGTGTGCATCACTGTGTGTGTCTGTCAGTGTGCATCACTGTGTGTGTGGGTCAGTGTGTACCACTGTGTGTCAGTGTGTATCACTGTGTGTGGGTCAGTGTGTATCATTGTGTGTGTGTGTTTGTCAGTGTGTGTGTGGGTCAGTGTGTATCACTGTGCGTGTGTGTCAGTGTGCATCACTGTGTGTGTGGGTCAGTGTATATCGCTGTGTGTGTGTGTGTCAGTGTGTATCACTGTGCGTGTGTGTCTCAGTGTATATCACTGTGTGTGTGTGTGTCTCAGTGTGCATCACTGCGTGTGTGTGTGTGTGCGTGTCAATGTGTATTGCTGTGTGTGTGGTTCAGTGTGTATCACTGTGTGTGTCAGTGTGTTTCACTGAGTGTGTGGGTCAGTGTGTGCCAGTGGGTGTGTGTGGGTCAGTGTGTATCACTGTGTGTGTGTGAGTCAGTGGGTGTCACTGTGTGTGTGTGTGAGGCAGTGTGTATCATTGTGTGTGTGTGAGTCAGTGGGTGTCACTGTGTGTGTGGGTCAGTGTGTATCACTGTGTGTGTGTGGGTCAGCGTGTATCACTGTGTGTGTGTGTGTGTGTCAGTAAGTGTCACTCTGTGTGTGGGTCAGTGTGTGTCGCTGTGTGTGTCTGTGTCATTGTGCATCACTGTGTGTGTAAGTCAGTGAGCATCACTGTGTGTGTGTGTGTGTGTCTGTGTGAGTCACCGTGTGTGTGTGTGTGTGTGTATGTGTGTGTGTGTGTATGTGTGTGTAGGTGGGTGTGTGTCAGAGTGTATCCCTCTGTGTGTTTGTGGATCAATGTATGTCACTGTGTGTGTGTGTGGGTCAATGTCTAGTACTGTGTGCGTGTGGTTCAGTGTGTGTCACTGTGTGTGTGTAGGTCAGTGTGGATCACTGTGTGCGCGTGTCATTGTGCACCAATGTGTGTGTCTGGGTCAGTGTGTATCACTGTGTGTGTGTGTGTGGGTGTGTGTGTAAGTGTGCATCACTGTGTGTGTGGGTCAGTGTGTACCACTGTGTGTGTGGGTGTGTGTGTAAGTGTGCATCACTGTGTGTGTGGGTCAGTGTGTACCACTGTGTGTCAGTGTGTATCACTGTGTGTGGGTCAGTGTGTATCATTGTGTGTGTGTGTGTCACTGTGTGTGGGTCACTGTGTATCACTGTGTGTGTGTGTGTGTGTGTGTTTCAGTGTTGTCACTGTGTGTGTGTGCGCGCGCGTGTGTGTGTGTGTGTGTGTGTGTGTGTGTGTGTGTGCGTCAGTGTGCATCACTGTGTGTGTGGGTCAGTGTGTGCCACTGTGTGTCAGTGTGTATCACTGTGTGTGTGTGTGTGTGTCAGTGTGTGTGTGGGTCAGTGTGTATCACTGTGTGTGTCTGTCAGTGTGCATCACTGTGTGTGTGGGTCAGTGTGTACCACTGTGTGTCAGTGTGTATCACTGTGTGTGGGTCAGTGTGTATCACTGTGTGTGTGTGTGTGTGTGTGTGTTTGTGTCAGTGTGTGTCACTGTGTGTGTGTCAGTGTGTATCACTGTGAGTGTGTGGGTCAGTGTGCATCATTGTGTGTGTCTGGGTCAGTGTGTATCACTGTGTGTGTCTGTGTCAGTGTGCATCACTGTGTGTGTGGGTCAGTGTGTACCACTGTGTGTGTCATTGTGTATCACTGTGTGTGGCTCAGTGTATATCACTGTGTGTGTGTGTGTGTCAGTGTGTGTGTGGGTCAGTGTGTATCACTGTGTGTGTGTGTCAGTGTGCATCACTGTGTGTGTGGGTCAGTGGGTACCACTGTGTGTGTCAGTGTGTATCACTGCGTGTGGGTCAGTGTGTATCACTGTGTGTGTGTGTGTGTGTTTGTGTCAGTGTGTGTCACTGTGTGTGTGTGTGTATGTGTCAGTGTGTGTCACTGTGTGTGTGTGTCAGTGTTGTCACTGTGTGTGTGTGTGTGTGTGTGTCAGTGTGTGTGTGGGTCAGTGTGTACCACTGTGTGTCAGTGTGTATCACTGTGTGTGGGTCAGTGTGTATCACTGTGTGTGTCAGTGTGTATCACTGTGTGTGTCTGTCAGTGTGCACCACTGTGTGTGTGGATCAGTGTGTACCACTGTGTGTCAGTGTGTATCACTGTGTGTGGGTCAGTGTGTATCATTGTGTGTGTGTGTGTTTGTCAGTGTGTGTGTGGGTCAGTGTGTATCACTGTGTGTGTGTGTCAGTGTGCATCACTGTGTGTGTGGTCAGTGTGTACCACTGTGTGTGTCAGTGTGTATCACTGTGTGTGGGTCAGTGTGTACCACTGTGTGTGTCAGTGTGTATCACTGTGTGTGGGTCAGTGTGTATCACTGTGTGTCTGTGTGTTTGTGTCAGTGTGTGTCCCTGTGTGTGTGTGTCAGTGTGTATCACTGTTTGTGTGTGTGTGTGTTTCAGTGTTGTCACTGTGTGTGTGTGTGTGTGTGTGTCAGTGTGCATCACTGTGTGTGTGGGTCAGTGTGTACCACTGTGTGTCAGTGTGTATCACTGTGTGTGGGTCTGTGTGTATCACTGTGTGTGTGTGTGTGTGTCAGTGTGCGTGTGGGTCAGTGTGTATCACTGTGTGTGTGTGTCAGTGTGCATCACTTTGTGTGTGGGTCAGTGTGTACCACTGTGTTTGTGTGTGTATGTGTGTGTCAGTGTGTGTGTGGGTCAGTGTCTATCACTGTGTGTGTGGGCCAGTGTGTACCACTGTGTGTGTCAGTGTGTATCACTGTGTGTGGGTCAGTTTTTATCACTCTGTGTGTGTGTGTTTGTGTCAGTGTGTGTCACTGTGTGTGCGTGTGTATGGGTCAGTGTGTGTCAATGTGTGTGTGTCAGTGTTGTCACTGTGTGTATGTGTGTGTCAGTATGTGTGTCGGTCAGTGTGTATCACTGTGTGTTTCTGTCAGTGTGCATCACTGTGTGTGTAGGTCAGTGTGTACCACTGTGTGTCAGTGTGTATCACTGTGTGTGGGTCAGTGTGTATCACTGTGTGTGTCAGTGTGTATCACTGTGTGTGTCTGTCAGTGTGCATCACTGTGTGTGTGTGGGTCAGTGTGTACCACTGTGTGTCAGTGTGTATCACTGTGTGTGGGTCAGTGTGTATCATTGTGTGTGTGTGTGTTTGTCAGTGTGTGTGTGGGTCAGTGTGTATCACTGTGTGTGTGTGTGTCAGTGTGCATCACTGTGTGTGTGGGTCAGGGTGTACCACTGTGTGTGTCAGTGTGTATCACTGTGTGTGGGTCAGTGTGTACCACTGTGTGTGTCAGTGTGTATCACTGTGTGTGGGTCAGTGTGTATCACTGTGTGTGTGTGTGTGTTTGTGTCAGTGTGTGTCACTGTGTGTGTCTGTCAGTGTGCATCACTGTGTGTGTGGGTCAGTGTGTACCACTGTGTGTCAGTGTGTATCACTGTGTGTGGGTCAGTGTGTATCACTGTGTGTGTGTGTGTGTTTGTGTCAGTGTGTGTCACTGTCTGTGTGTGTGTCAGTGTGTACCACTGTGAGTGTGTGGGTCAGTGTGCATCATTGTGTGTGTCTGGGTCAGTGTGTATCACTGTGTGTGTGTTTGTCAGCGTGCATCACTGTGTGTGTGGGTCAGTGTGTACCACTGTGTTTGTCAGTGTGTATCACTGTGTGTGGGTCACTGTGTATCACTGTGTGTGTGTGTTTCAGTGTTGTCACTGTGTGTGTGTGCGCGTGTGTGTGTGTGTGTATGTCAGTGTGCATCACTGTGTGTGTGGGTCAGTGTGTACCACTGTGTGTGTCAGTGTGTATCACTGTGTGTGGCTCAGTGTTTATCACTGTGTGTGTGTGTGTTTGTGTCAGTGTGTGTCACTGTGTGTGTGTGTATGTGTCAGTGTGTGTCACTATATGTGTGTGTCATTGTTGTCACTGTGTGTGTGTGTGTGTCAGTGTGTGTGTGGGTCAGTGTGTATCAATGTGTGTGTCTGTCAGTGTGCATCACTATGTGTGTGGGTCAGTGTGTACCACTGTGTGTCAGTGTGTATCACTGTGTGTGGGTCAGTGTGTATCACTGTGTGTGTCAGTGTGCATCACTGTGTGTGTCTGTCAGTGTGCATCACTGTGTGTGTGGGTCAGTGTGTACCACTGTGTGTCAGTGTGTATCACTGTGTGTGGGTCAGTGTGTATCATTGTGTGTGTGTGTTTGTCAGTGTGTGTGTGGGTCAGTGTGTATCACTGTGCGTGTGTGTCAGTGTGCATCACTGTGTGTGTGGGTCAGTGTGTACCACTGTGTGTGTCAGTGTGTATCTCAGTGTGTGGGTCAGTGTGTACCACTGTGTGTGTCAGTGTGTATCACTGTGTGTGGGTCAGTGTGTATCACTGTGTGTGTGTGTGTTTGTGTCAGTGTGTGTCACTGTGTGTGTGTGTCAGTGTGTATCACTGTGTGTGTGTGTGTGTTTCAGTGTTGTCACTGTGTGTGTGTGTGTGTGTGTGTCAGTGTGCATCTCTGTGTGTGTGGGTCAGTGTGTACCACTGTCTGTGTCAGTGTGTATCACTGTGTGTGGCTCAGTGTGTATCACTGTGTGTGTGTGTGTGTGTGTGTGTGTCAGTGTGTGTGTGGGTCAGTGTGTATCACTGTGTGTGTGTGTCAGTGTGCATCACTGTGTGTGTGAGTCAGTGTGTACCACTGTGTGTGTCAGTGTGTATCACTGTGTGTGGGTCAGTGTGTATCACTGTGTGTGTGTGTGTTTGTGTCAGTGTGTGTCACTGTGCGTGTGTGTATGGGTCAGTGTGTGTCACTGTGTCTGTGTGTCAGTGTTGCCACTGTGTGTGTGTGTGTGTGTCAGTGTGTGTGTGGGTCAGTGTGTATCACTGTGTGTGTCTGTCAGTGTGCATCACTGTGTGTGTGGGTCAGTGTGTACCACTGTGTGTCAGTGTGTATCACTGTGTGTGGGTCAGTGTGTATCACTGTGTGTGTGTGTGTGTTTGTGTCAGTGTGTGTCACTGTGTGTGTGTGTATGGGTCAGTGTGTATCACTGTGTGTGTGTGGGTCAGCGTGTATCACTGTGTGTATCTGTCAGTGTGCATCACTGTGTGTGGGTCAGTGTGCATCACTGTGTGTGTGTGTCATAGTGTATCACTATGTGTGTGGGTCAGTGTGTTTCACTGTGTGTGTGTGTGTGTGTGTGTCAGTGTGTGGCACTGTATGTGTGTGTGTGTGTGTGTGTGTGTGTGTCCGTGTGTGTCGCTGTGTGTGGGTCAGTGTGCATCACTGTGTGTGGGGGGGGGTCAGTGTGTATCACTGTGTGTGTGTGGGTCATTGTGCATCACTGTGTGTGTGTGGGTCAGTGGGTATCACTGTGAGTGTGTGGGTCAGTGTGCATCACTGTGTGTGTGTGGGTCAGTGTGCATCACTCTGTGTGTGTGTCAGTGTGTATCACTGTGTGTGTGGGGGTCAGTGTATATCACTGTGTGTGTGTGTCAGTGTGTATCACTGTGTGTGTGTGTGTGTCAGTGTGTATCACTGCGTGTGTGTGTGTTTGTTAATGTGCATCACCGTGTGTGTGGTTCAGTGTGTACCACTGTGTGTCAGTGTGTATCACTGTGTGTGGGTCAGTGTGTATCATTGTGTGTGTGTCACTGTGTGTGGGTCACTGTGTATCACTGTGTGTGTGTGTGTGTGTGTGTTTCAGTGTTGTCACCGTGTGTGTGTGTGTGTGTGTGTGTGTGTGTGTGTCTGTGTGTGTGCGTCAGTGTGCATCACTGTGTGTGTGTGTCAGTGTGTGCCACTGTGTGTCAGTGTGTATCACTGTGTGTGTGTGTGTGTGTCAGTGTGTGTGTGGGTCAGTGTGTATCACTGTGTGTGTCTGTCAGTGTGCATCACTGTGTGTGTGGGTCAGTGTGTACCACTGTGTGTCAGTGTGTATCACTGTGTGTGGGTCAGTGTGTATCACTGTGTGTGTGTGTGTGTGTGTGTTTGTGTCAGTGTGTGTCACTGTGTGTATGTGTGTCAGTGTGTATCACTGTGAGTGTGTGGGTCAGTGTGCATCATTGTGTGTGTCTGGGTCAGTGTGTATCACTGTGTGTGTCTGTGTGTCAGTGTGCATCACTGTGTGTGTGGGTCAGTGTGTACCACTGTGTTTGTCAGTGTGTATCACAGTGTGTGGGTCACTGTGTATCACTGTGTGTGTGTGTGTGTGTTTCAGTGTTGTCACTGTGTGTGTGTGCGCGTGTGTGTGTGTGTGTGTCAGTGTGCATCACTGTGTGTGTGGGTCAGTGTGTACCACTGTGTGTGTCAGTGTGTATCACTGTGTGTGGCTCAGTGTGTATCACTGTGTGTGTGTGTGTGTCAGTGTGTGTGTGGGTCAGTGTGTATCACTGTGTGTGTGTGTCAGTGTGCATCACTGTGTGTGTGGGTCAGTGGGTACCACTGTGTGTGTCAGTGTGTATCACTGCGTGTGGGTCAGTGTGTATCACTGTGTGTGTGTGTGTGTGTTTGTGTCAGTGTGTGTCACTGTGTGTGTGTGTGTATGTGTCAGTGTGTGTCACTGTGTGTGTGTGTCAGTGTTGTCACTGTGTGTGTGTGTGTGTGTCAGTGTGTGTGTTGTTCAGTGTGTACCACTGTGTGTCAGTGTGTATCAATGTGTGTGGGTCAGTGTGTATCACTGTGTGTGTCAGTGTGTATCACTGTGTGTGTCTGTCAGTGTGCACCACTGTGTGTGTGGATCAGTGTGTACCACTGTGTGTCTGTGTGTATCACTGTGTGTGGGTCAGTGTGTATCATTGTGTGTGTGTGTGTTTGTCAGTGTGTGTGTGGGTCAGTGTGTATCACTGTGTGTGTGTGTCAGTGTGCATCACTGTGTGTGTGGTCAGTGTGTACCACTGTGTGTGTCAGTGTGTATCACAGTGTGTGGGTCAGTGTGTACCACTGTGTGTGTCAGTGTGTATCACTGTGTGTGGGTCAGTGTGTATCACTGTGTGTCTGTGTGTTTGTGTCAGTGTGTGTCCCTGTGTGTGTGTGTCAGTGTGTATCACTGTTTGTGTGTGTGTGTGTTTCAGTGTTGTCACTGTGTGTGTGTGTGTGTGTGTGTGTGTGTCAGTGTGCATCACTGTGTGTGTGGGTCAGTGTGTACCACTGTGTGTCAGTGTGTATCACTGTGTGTGGGTCTGTGTGTATCACTGTGTGTGTGTGTGTGTGTCAGTGTGCGTGTGGGTCAGTGTGTATCACTGTGTGTGTGTGTCAGTGTGCATCACTTTGTGTGTGGGTCAGTGTGTACCACTGTGTTTTTGTGTGTGTGTGTGTGTCAGTGTGTATGTGGGTCAGTGTCTATCACTGTGTGTGTGGGTCAGTGTGTACCACTGTGTGTGTCAGTGTGTATCACTGTGTGTGGGTCAGTTTTTATCACTATGTGTGTGTGTGTTTGTGTCAGTGTGTCTCACTGTGTGTGTGTGTGTATGGGTCAGTGTGTGTCAATGTGTGTGTGTCAGTGTTGTCACTGTGTGTGTGTGTGTGTCAGTATGTGTGTCGGTCAGTGTGTATCACTGTGTGTTTCTGTCAGTGTGCATCACTGTGTGTGTAGGTCAGTGTGTACCACTGTGTGTCAGTGTGTATCACTGTGTGTGGGTCAGTGTGTATCACTGTGTGTGTCAGTGTGTATCACTGTGTGTGTCTGTCAGTGTGCATCACTGTGTGTGTGTGGGTCAGTGTGTACCACTGTGTGTCAGTGTGTATCACTGTGTGTGGGTCAGTGTGTATCATTGTGTGTGTGTGTGTTTGTCAGTGTGTGTGTGGGTCAGTGTGTATCACTGTGTGTGTGTGTCAGTGTGCATCACTGTGTGTGTGGGTCAGGGTGTACCACTGTGTGTGTCAGTGTGTATCACTGTGTGTGGGTCAGTGTGTACCACTGTGTGTATCAGTGTGTATCACTGTGTGTGGGTCAGTGTGTATCACTGTGTGTGTGTGTGTGTGTTTCTGTCAGTGTGTGTCACTGTGTGTGTCTGTCAGTGTGCATCACTGTGTGTGTGGGTCAGTGTGTACCACTGTGTGTCAGTGTGTATCACTGTGTCTGGGTCAGTGTGTATCACTGTGTGTGTGTGTGTGTTTGTGTCAGTGTGTGTCACTGTGTGTGTGTGTGTCAGTGTGTACCACTGTGAGTGTGTGGGTCAGTGTGCATCATTGTGTGTGTCTGGTCAGTGTGTATCACTGTGTGTGTGTTTGTCGGCGTGCATCACTGTGTGTGTGGGTCAGTGTGTACCACTGTGTTTGTCAGTGTGTATCACTGTGTGTGGGTCACTGTGTATCACTGTGTGTGTGTGTGTGTTTCAGTGTTGTCACTGTGTGTGTGTGCGCGTGTGTGTGTGTGTGTATGTCAGTGTGCATCACTGTGTGTGTGGGTCTGTGTGTACCACTGTGGGTGTCAGTGTGTATCACTGTGTGTGGCTCAGTGTGTATCACTGTGTGTGTGTGTGTTTGTGTCAGTGTGTGTCACTGTGTGTGTGTGTATGTGTCAGTGTGTGTCACTCTATGTGTGTGTCATTGTTGTCACTGTGTGTGTGTGTGTGTCAGTGTGTGTGTGGGTCAGTGTGTATCAATGTGTGTGTCTGTCAGTGTGCATCACTATGTGTGTGGGTCAGTGTGTACCACTGTGTGTCAGTGTGTATCACTGTGTGTGGGTCAGTGTGTATCACTGTGTGTGTCAGTGTGTATCACTGTGTGTGTCTGTCAGTGTGCATCACTGTGTGTGTGGGTCAGTGTGTACCACTGTGTGTCAGTGTGTATCACTGTGTGTGGGTCAGTGTGTATCATTGTGTGTGTGTGTGTTTGTCAGTGTGTGTGTGGGTCAGTGTGTATCACTGTGCGTGTGTGTCAGTGTGCATCACTGTGTGTGTGGGTCAGTGTGTACAACTGTGTGTGTCAGTGTGTATCACAGTGTGTGGGTCAGTGTGTACCACTGTGTGTGTCAGTGTGTATCACTGTGTGTGGGTCAGTGTGTATCACTGTGTGTGTGTGTGTTTGTGTCAGTGTGTGTCACTGCGTGTGTGTGTCAGTGTGTATCACTGTGTGTGTGTGTGTGTTTCAGTGTTGTCACTGTGTGTGTGTGTGTGTGTGTCAGTGTGCATCTCTGTGTGTGTGGGTCAGTGTGTACCACTGTGTGTGTCAGTGTGTATCACTGTGTGTGGCTCAGTGTGTATCACTGTGTGTGTGTGTGTGTGTGTGTGTGTGTCAGTGTGTTTGTGGGTCAGTGTGTATCACTGTGTGTGTGTGTCAGTGTGCATCACTGTGTGTGTGGGTCAGTGTGTCCCACTGTGTGTGTCAGTGTGTATCACTGTGTGTGGGTCAGTGTGTATCACTGTGTGTGTGTGTGTGTTTGTGTCAGTGTGTGTCACTGTGCGTGTGTGTATGGGTCAGTGTGTGTCACTGTGTCTGTGTGTCAGTGTTGCCACTGTGTGTGTGTGTGTGTGTCAGTGTGTGTGTGGGTCAGTGTGTATCACTGTGTGTGTCTGTCAGTGTGCATCACTGTGTGTGTGGGTCAGTGTGTACCACTGTGTGTCAGTGTGTATCACTGTGTGTGGGTCAGTGTGTATCACTGTGTGTGTGTGTGTGTGTTTGTGTCAGTGTGTGTCACTGTGTGTGTGTGTATGGGTCAGTGTGTATCACTGTGTGTGTGTGGGTCAGCGTGTATCACTGTGTGTATCTGTCAGTGTGCATCACTGTGTGTGGGTCAGTGTGCATCACTGTGTGTGTGTGTCATAGTGTATCACTATGTGTGTGGGTCAGTGTGTTTCACTGTGTGTGTGTGTGTGTGTGTGTGTGTGTGTCAGTGTGTGGCACTGTATGTGTGTGTGTGTGTGTGTGTGTGTGTCCGTGTGTGTCGCTGTGTGTGGGTCAGTGTGCATCACTGTGTGTGGGGGGGGGGTCAGTGTGTATCACTGTGTGTGTGTGGGTCATTGTGCATCACTGTGTGTGTGTGGGTCAGTGGGTATCACTGTGAGTGTGTGGGTCAGTGTGCATCACTGTGTGTGTGTGGGTCAGTGTGCATCACTCTGTGTGTGTGTCAGTGTGTATCACTGTGTGTGTGGGGGTCAGTGTATATCACTGTGTGTGTGTGTCAGTGTGTATCACTGTGTGTGTGTGTGTCAGTGTGTATCACTGCGTGTGTGTGTGTTTGTTAATGTGCATCACCGTGTGTGTGGTTCAGTGTGTATCACTGTGTGTGTCAGTGTGTTTCGCAGTGTGTGTGGGTCAGTGTGTGCCACAGAATGTGTGTGGGTCAGTGTGTGTGTGTGAGTCAGTGTGTGTCACTGTGTGTGTGTGTGTCAGTGTGTACCACTGTGAGTGTGTGGGTCAGTGTGCATCATTGTGTGTGTCTGGTCAGTGTGTATCACTGTGTGTGTGTTTGTCGGCGTGCATCACTGTGTGTGTGGGTCAGTGTGTACCACTGTGTTTGTCAGTGTGTATCACTGTGTGTGGGTCACTGTGTATCACTGTGTGTGTGTGTGTGTTTCAGTGTTGTCACTGTGTGTGTGTGCGCGTGTGTGTGTGTGTGTATGTCAGTGTGCATCACTGTGTGTGTGGGTCTGTGTGTACCACTGTGGGTGTCAGTGTGTATCACTGTGTGTGGCTCAGTGTGTATCACTGTGTGTGTGTGTGTTTGTGTCAGTGTGTGTCACTGTGTGTGTGTGTATGTGTCAGTGTGTGTCACTCTATGTGTGTGTCATTGTTGTCACTGTGTGTGTGTGTGTGTCAGTGTGTGTGTGGGTCAGTGTGTATCAATGTGTGTGTCTGTCAGTGTGCATCACTATGTGTGTGGGTCAGTGTGTACCACTGTGTGTCAGTGTGTATCACTGTGTGTGGGTCAGTGTGTATCACTGTGTGTGTCAGTGTGTATCACTGTGTGTGTCTGTCAGTGTGCATCACTGTGTGTGTGGGTCAGTGTGTACCACTGTGTGTCAGTGTGTATCACTGTGTGTGGGTCAGTGTGTATCATTGTGTGTGTGTGTGTTTGTCAGTGTGTGTGTGGGTCAGTGTGTATCACTGTGCGTGTGTGTCAGTGTGCATCACTGTGTGTGTGGGTCAGTGTGTACAACTGTGTGTGTCAGTGTGTATCACAGTGTGTGGGTCAGTGTGTACCACTGTGTGTGTCAGTGTGTATCACTGTGTGTGGGTCAGTGTGTATCACTGTGTGTGTGTGTGTTTGTGTCAGTGTGTGTCACTGCGTGTGTGTGTCAGTGTGTATCACTGTGTGTGTGTGTTTCAGTGTTGTCACTGTGTGTGTGTGTGTGTGTGTCAGTGTGCATCTCTGTGTGTGTGGGTCAGTGTGTACCACTGTGTGTGTCAGTGTGTATCACTGTGTGTGGCTCAGTGTGTATCACTGTGTGTGTGTGTGTGTGTGTGTGTGTGTCAGTGTGTGTGTGGGTCAGTGTGTATCACTGTGTGTGTGTGTCAGTGTGCATCACTGTGTGTGTGGGTCAGTGTGTCCCACTGTGTGTGTCAGTGTGTATCACTGTGTGTGGGTCAGTGTGTATCACTGTGTGTGTGTGTGTGTTTGTGTCAGTGTGTGTCACTGTGCGTGTGTGTATGGGTCAGTGTGTGTCACTGTGTCTGTGTGTCAGTGTTGCCACTGTGTGTGTGTGTGTGTGTCAGTGTGTGTGTGGGTCAGTGTGTATCACTGTGTGTGTCTGTCAGTGTGCATCACTGTGTGTGTGGGTCAGTGTGTACCACTGTGTGTCAGTGTGTATCACTGTGTGTGGGTCAGTGTGTATCACTGTGTGTGTGTGTGTGTGTTTGTGTCAGTGTGTGTCACTGTGTGTGTGTGTATGGGTCAGTGTGTATCACTGTGTGTGTGTGGGTCAGCGTGTATCACTGTGTGTATCTGTCAGTGTGCATCACTGTGTGTGGGTCAGTGTGCATCACTGTGTGTGTGTGTCATAGTGTATCACTATGTGTGTGGGTCAGTGTGTTTCACTGTGTGTGTGTGTGTGTGTGTGTGTGTGTGTCAGTGTGTGGCACTGTATGTGTGTGTGTGTGTGTGTGTGTGTGTCCGTGTGTGTCGCTGTGTGTGGGTCAGTGTGCATCACTGTGTGTGGGGGGGGGGTCAGTGTGTATCACTGTGTGTGTGTGGGTCATTGTGCATCACTGTGTGTGTGTGGGTCAGTGGGTATCACTGTGAGTGTGTGGGTCAGTGTGCATCACTGTGTGTGTGTGGGTCAGTGTGCATCACTCTGTGTGTGTGTCAGTGTGTATCACTGTGTGTGTGGGGGTCAGTGTATATCACTGTGTGTGTGTGTCAGTGTGTATCACTGTGTGTGTGTGTGTCAGTGTGTATCACTGCGTGTGTGTGTGTTTGTTAATGTGCATCACCGTGTGTGTGGTTCAGTGTGTATCACTGTGTGTGTCAGTGTGTTTCGCAGTGTGTGTGGGTCAGTGTGTGCCACAGAATGTGTGTGGGTCAGTGTGTGTGTGTGAGTCAGTGGGTGTCACTGTGTGTGTGTGGGTCAGTGTGTATCACTTTGTGTGTGTGTGTGTGTGTGTGGGACTGTGTGTGTGTCTGTGTGTCACTGTGTGTGTGTGTGGGCCAGTGTGTATCACTGTGTTTGTCTGTGTGTCAGTGTGTCTCACTCTGTGTGTGTGGGTCAGTGTGTGTCGCTGTGTGTGTGTGTCAGTATGCATCACTGTGAGTGTGGGTCAGTGTGTATCACTGTGTGTGTGTGTCAGTGTGTATCACTGTGTGTGTGTGGATCAGTGTGTATCACTGTGTGTGTTAGTGTGTGTGCGTCAGTGTTTATCACTCTGTGTGTGAGTCAGTGTGTATCACTCTGTGTGTGGGTCAGTGTGTATCACTGTGTGTTTGTGAGGGTCAGTGTGTATCACTGTGAGTGTGTGGGCAAGTGAGTATCACTGTGTGGGTGTGGGGGTCAGTGTGTATTACTGTGTGTGTGGGGGTCAGTGTATATCGCTGTGTGTGTGTCTGTCAGTGTGTATCACTGTGCGTGTGTGTCTCAGTGTAAATCACTGTGTGTGTGTGTGTCTCAGTGTGCATCACTGCGTGTGTGTGTGTGTGCGTGTCAATGTGTATTGCTGTGTGTGTGGTTCAGTGTGTATCACTGTGTGTGTCAGTGTGTTTCACTGAGTGTGTGGGTCAGTGTGTGCCAGTGGGTGTGTGTGGGTCAGTGTGTATCACTGTGTGTGTGTGAGTCAGTGGGTGTCACTGTGTGTGTGTGTGAGGCAGTGTGTATCATTGTGTGTGTGTGAGTCAGTGGGTGTCACTGTGTGTGTGGGTCAGTGTTTATCACTGTGTGTGTGTGGGTCAGTGTGTATCACTGTGTGTGTGTGTGTGTGTGTCAGTAAGTGTCACTCTGTGTGTGGGTCAGTGTGTGTCGCTGTGTGTGTCTGTGTCATTGTGCATCACTGTGTGTGTAAGTCAGTGAGCATCACTGTGTGTGTGTGTGTGTGTGTGTCTGTGTGAGTCACCGTGTGTGTGTGTGTGTGTGTGTGTGTGTGTGTGTGTGTGTGTAGGTGGTTGTGTGTCAGAGTGTATCCCTCTGTGTGTTTGTGGATCAATGTATGTCACTGTGTGTGTGTGTGTGTGTGTGGGTCAATGTCTAGTACTGTGTGCGTGTGGTTCAGTGTGTGTCACTGTGTGTGTGTAGGTCAGTGTGGATCACTGTGTGCGCGTGTCATTGTGTACCAATGTGTGTGTCTGGGTCAGTGTGTATCACTGTGTGTGTGTGGGTCAGAATGTCTCACTTTGCGTGCATGTATCAGTGTGTGTGAGTCTATCAGTGTCCACGTGTCGGTCAGTGTGTTTCACTGTCTGTGTGTGTGTGTGTGTGTGTGTGTGTGTGTGTGTGTGTAAGTGTGCATGACTGTGTGTGTGGGTCAGTGTGTACCACTGTGTTTGTCAGTGTGTATCACTGTGTGTGGGTCACTGTGTATCACTGTGTGTGTGTATGTGTGTTTCAGTGTTGTCACTGTGTGTGTGTGTGTGTGCGTGTGTGTGTGTGTGTGTGTGTAAGTGTGCATGACTGTGTGTGTGGGCCAGTGTGTACCACTGTGTGTCAGTGTGTATCACTGTGTGTGGGTCAGTGTGTATCATTGTGTGTGTGTGTGTGTTTGTCAGTGTGTGTGGGGGTCAGTGTGTATCACTGTGTGTGTGTGTCAGTGTGTATCACTGTGAGTGTGTGGGTCAGTGTGCATCATTGTGTGTGTCTGTGTCAGTGTGTATCACTGTGTGTGTTTGTGTCAGTGTGCATCACTGTGTGTGTGGGTCAGTGTGTACCACTGTGTTTGTCAGTGTGTATCACTGTGTGTGGGTCACTGTGTATCACTGTGTGTGTGTATGTGTGTTTCAGTGTTGTAACTGTGTGTGTGTGTGCGTGTGTGTGTGTGTGTGTGTCAGTGTGCATCACTGTGTGTGTGGGTCAGTGTGTACCACTGTGTGTGTCAGTGTGAATCACTGTGTGTGGCTCAGTGTGTATCACTGTGTGTGTTTGTGTGTGTGTGTGTGTGTGTCAACGTGTGTGTGTGGGTCAGTGTGTATCACTGTGTGTGTGTGTCACTGTACATCACTGTGTGTGTGGGTCGGTGTGTACCACTGTGTGTGTCAGTGTGGATCACTGTGTGTGGGTCAGTGTGTATCACCTTGTGTGTGTGTGTTTGTGTCAGTGTGTGTCACTGTGCGTGTGTGTGTGGGTCAGTGTGTTTCACTGTGTGTGTGTGTCAGTGTTGCCACTGTGTGTGTGTGTGTCAGTGTGTGTGTGGGCCAGTGTGTATCACTGTGTGTGTCTGTCAGTGTGCATCACTGTGTGTGTGGGTCAGTGTGTACCACTGTGTGTCAGTGTGTATCACTGTGTGTGGGTCAGTGTGTATCACTGTGTGTGTGTGTGTGTGTTTGTGTCAGTGTGTGTCACTGTGTGTGTGTGTATGGGTCAGTGTGTATCACTGTGTGTGTGTGGGTCAGCGTGTATCACTGTGTGTATCTGTCAGTGTGCATCACTGTGTGTGGGTCAGTGTGCATCACTGTGTGTGTGTGTCATAGTGTATCACTATGTGTGTGGGTCAGTGTGTTTCACTGTGTGTGTGTGTGTGTGTCAGTGTGTGTCACTGTATGTGTGTGTGTGTGTGTGTCAGTGTGTGTCGCTGTGTGTGGGTCAGTGTGCATCACTGTGTGTGGGGAGGGGTCAGTGTGTATCACTGTGTGTGTGTGGGTCATTGTGCATCACTGTGTGTGTGTGGGTCAGTGGGTATCACTGTGAGTGTGTGGGTCAGTGTGCATCACTGTGTGTGTGTGGGTCAGTGTGCATCACTCTGTGTGTGTGTCAGTGTGTATCACTGTGTGTGTGGGGGTCAGTGTATATCACTGTGTGTGTGTGTCAGTGTGTATCACTGTGTGTGTGTGTGTATCAGTGTGTATCACTGCGTGTGTGTGTGTGTGTTAATGTGTATCACCGTGTGTGTGGTTCAGTGTGTATCACTGTGTGTGTCAGTGTGTTTCGCCGTGTGTGTGGGTCAGTGTGTGCCACAGAATGTGTGTGGGTCAGTGTGTGTGTGTGAGTCAGTGGGTGTCACTGTGTGTGTGTGGGTCAGTGTGTATCACTGTGTGTGTGCGTTTGTGGGACTGTGTGTGTGTCTGTGTGTCACTGTTTGTCTGTGGGCCAGTGTGTATCACTGTGTTTGTCTGTGTGTCAGTGTGTCTCACTCTGTGTGTGTGGGTCAGTGTGTGTCGCTGTGTGTGTGTGTCAGTATGCATTACTGTGAGTGTGGGTCAGTGTGTATCACTGTGTGTGTGTGTGTCAGTGTGTATCACTGTGTGTGTGTGGATCAGTGTGTATCACTGTGTGTGTCAGTGTGTATGCGTCAGTGTTTATCACTCTGTGTGTGAGTCAGTGTGTATCACTATGTGTGTGGGTCAGTGTGTATCACTGTGTGTTTGTGAGGGTCAGTGTGTATCACTGTGAGTGTGTGGGCAAGTGTGTATCACTGTGTGGGTGTGGGGGTCAGTGTGTATCACTGTGTGTGTGGGGGTCAGTGTATATCGCTGTGTGTGTGTGTGTCAGTGTGTATCACTGTGCGTGTGTGTCTCAGTGTAAATCACTGTGTGTGTGTGTGTCTCAGTGTGCATCACTGCGTGTGTGTGTGTGTGCGTGTCAATGTGTATTGCTGTGTGTGTGGTTCAGTGTGTATCACTGTGTGTGTCAGTGTGTTTCACTGAGTGTGTGGGTCAGTGTGTGCCAGTGGGTGTGTGTGGGTCAGTGTGTATCACTGTGTGTGTGTGAGTCAGTGGGTGTCACTGTGTGTGTGTGTGAGGCAGTGTGTATCATTGTGTGTGTGTGAGTCAGTGGGTGTCACTGTGTGTGTGGGTCAGTGTGTATCACTGTGTGTGTGTGGGTCAGCGTGTATCACTGTGTGTGTGTGTGTGTGTGTGTGTCAGTAAGTGTCACTCTCTGTGTGGGTCAGTGTGTGTCGCTGTGTGCGTCTGTGTCATTGTGCATCACTGTGTGTGTATTTCAGTGAGCATCACTGTGTGTGTGTGTGTGTGTGTCTGTGTGAGTCACCGTGTGTGTGTGTGTGTGTGTGTGTGTGTGTGTGTGTGTGTGTGTGTGTGTAGGTGGGTGTGTGTCAGAGTGTATCCCTCTGTGTGTTTGTGGATCAATGTATGTCACTGTGTGTGTGTGTGGGTCAATGTCTAGTACTGGGTGCGTGTGGTTCAGTGTGTGTCACTGTGTGTGTGTAGGTCAGTGTGGATCACTGTGTGCGCTTGTCATTGTGTACCAATGTGTGTGTCTGGGTCAGTGTGTATCACTGTGTGTGTGTGTGGGTGTGTGTGTAAGTGTGCATCACTGTGTGTGTGGGTCAGTGTGTATCACTGTGTGTGTGGGTGTGTGTGTAAGTGTGCATCACTGTGTGTGTGAGTCAGTGTGTACCACTGTGTGTCAGTGTGTATCACTGTGTGTGGGTCAGTGTGTATCATTGTGTGTGTGTGTGTCACTGTGTGTGGGTCACTGTTTATCACTGTGTGTGTGTGTGTGTGTGTTTCAGTGTTGTCACTGTGTGTGTGTGCGCGCGCGCGCGTGTGTGTGTGTGTGTGTGTGTGTGTGTGTGTGTGTGCGTCAGTGTGCATCACTGTGTGTGTGGGTCAGTGTGTGCCACTGTGTGTCAGTGTGTATCACTGAGTGTGGGTCAGTGTGTATCACTGTGTGTGTGTGTGTGTGTGTGTGTGTGTCAGTGTGTGTGTGGGTCAGTGTGTATCACTGTGTGTGTCTGTCAGTGTGCATCACTGTGTGTGTGGGTCAGTGTGTACCACTGTGTGTCAGTGTGTATCACTGTGTGTGGGTCAGTGTGTATCACTGTGTGTGTGTGTGTGTGTTTGTGTCAGTGTGTGTCACTGTGTGTGTGTGTCAGTGTGTATCACTGTGAGTGTGTGGGTCAGTGTGCATCATTGTGTGTGTCTGGGTCAGTGTGTATCACTGTGTGTGTCTGTGTGTCAGTGTGCATCACTGTGTGTGTGGGTCAGTGGGTACCACTGTGTTTGTCAGTGTGCATCACTGTGTGTGGGTCACTGTGTATCACTCTGTGTGTGTGTGTGTGTGTTTCAGTGTTGTCACTGTGTGTGTGTGCGCCTGTGTGTGTGTGTGTGTCAGTGTGCATCACTGTGTGTGTGGGTCAGTGCGTACCACTGTGTGTGTCAGTGTGTATCACTGTGTGTGGCTCAGTGTGTATCACTGTGTGTGTGTGAGTGTCAGTGTGTGTGTGGGTCAGTGTGTATCACTGTGTGTGTGTGTCAGTGTGCATCACTGTGTGTGTGGGTCAGTGGGTACCACTGTGTGTGTCAGTGTGTATCACTGTGTGTGGGTCAGTGTGTATCACTGTGTGTGTGTGTGTGTGTGTTTGTGTCAGTGTGTGTCACTGTGTGTGTGTGTGTATGTGTCAGTGTGTGTCACTGTGTGTGTGTGTCAGTGTTGTCACTGTGTGTGCGTGTGTGTGTGTGTCAGTGTGTGTGTGTGGGTCAGTGTGTACCACTGTGTGTCAGTGTGTATCACTGTGTGTGGGTCAGTGTGTATCACTGTGTGTCAGTGTGTATCACTGTGTGTGGGTCAGTGTGTATCATTGTGTGTGTGTGTGTTTGTCAGTGTGTGTGTGGGTCAGTGTGTATCACTGTGTGTGTGTGTCAGTGTGCATCACTGTGTGTGTGGTCAGTGTGTACCACTGTGTGTGTCAGTGTGTATCACTGTGTGTGGGTCAGTGTGTACCACTGTGTGTGTCAGTGTGTATCACTGTGTGTGGGTCAGTGTGTATCACTGTGTGTCTGTGTGTTTGTGTCATTGTGTGTCACTGTGTGTGTGTGTCAGTGTTTATCACTGTTTGTGTGTGTGTGTGTTTCAGTGTTATCACTGTGTGTGTGTGTGTGTCAGTGTGCATCACTGTGTGTGTGGGTCAGTGTGTACCACTGTGTGTCAGTGTGTATCACTGTGTGTGGGTCTGTGTGTATCACTGTGTGTGTGTGTGTGTGTGTGTGTGTGTGTGTCAGTGTGCGTGTGGGTCAGTGTGTATCACTGTGTGTGTGTGTCAGTGTGCATCACTTTGTGTGTGGGTCAGTGTGTACCACTGTGTTTGTGTGTGTGTCAGTGTGTGTGTGGGTCAGTGTCTATCACTGTGTGTGTGGGTCAGTGTGTACCACTGTGTGTGTCAGTGTGTATCACTGTGTGTGGGTCAGTTTTTATCACTATGTGTGTCTGTGTTTGTGTCAGTGTGTGTCACTGTGTGTGTGTGTGTATGGGTCAGTGTGTGTCACTGTGTGTGTGTGTCAGTGTTGTCACTGTGTGTGTGTGTGTGTCAGTATGTGTGTCGGTCAGTGTGTATCACTGTGTGTTTCTGTCAGTGTGCATCACTGTGTGTGTGGGTCAGTGTGTACCACTGTGTGTCAGTGTGTATCACTGTGTGTGGGTCAGTGTGTATCACTGTGTGTGTCAGTGTGTATCACTGTGTGTGTCTGTCAGTGTGCATCACTGTGTGTGTGTGGGTCAGTGTGTACCACTGTGTGTCAGTGTGTATCACTGTGTGCGGGTTAGTGTGTATCATTGTGTGTGTGTGTGTTTTTCAGTGTGTGTGTGGGTCAGTGTGTATCACTGTGTGTGTGTGTCAGTGTGCATCACTGTGTGTGTGGGTCAGGGTGTACCACTGTGTGTGTCAGTGTGTATCACTGTGTGTGGGTCAGTGTGTACCACTGTGTGTGTCAGTGTGTATCACTGTGTGCGGGTCAGTGTGTATCACTGTGTGTGTGTGTGTTTGTGTCAGTGTGTGTCACTGTGTGTGTGTCAGTGTGTATCACTGTGTGTGTGTGTGTGTGTTTCAGTGTTCTCACTGTGTGTGTGTGTGTGTGTGTGTGTCAGTGTGCATCACTGTGTATGTGGGTCAGTGTGTACCACTGTGTGTCAGTGTGTATCACTGTGTGTGGGTCTATGTGTCTCACTGTGTGTGTGTGTGTGTGTGTCAGTGTGCGTGTGGGTCAGTGTGTTTCACTCTGTGTGTGTGTCAGTGTGCATCACTTTGTGTGTGGGTCAGTGTGTATCACTGTATTTGTCAGTGTGTATCACTGTGTGTGGGTCAGTGTGTATCAATGTGTGTGTGTGTGTGTGTGTGTGTGTGTGTGTTTCAGTGTTATCACTGTGTGTGTGTGTGTGTGTGTGTGTGTGTGTGTGTGTGTGTGTGTGTGTCAGTGTGCATCACTGTGTGTGTGGGTCAGTGTGTACCACTGTGTGTCAGTGTGTATCACTGTGTGTGGGTCAGTGTGTATCACTGTGTGTGTGTGTGTTTGTCAGTGTGTGTGTGGGTCAGTGTGTATCACTGTGTGTGTGTGTGTCAGTGTGCATCACTGTGTGTGTGGGTCAGTGTGTACCACTGTGTGTGTCAGTGTGTATCACTGTGTGTGGGTCAGTGTGTATCACTGTGTGTGTGTGTGTTTGTGTCAGTGTGTGTCACTGTGTGTGTGTGTCAGTGTGTATCACTGTGAGTGTGTGGGTCAGTGTGCATCATTGTGTGTGTCTGGGTCAGTGTGTATCACTGTGTGTGTGTGTGTCAGTGTGCATCACTGTGTATGTGGGTCAGTGTGTACCACTGTGTTTACCAGTGTGTATCACTGTGTGTGGGTCAGTGTGTATCACTGTGTGTGTCTGTATGTGTGATTCAGTGTTGTCACTTTGTGTGTGTGTGTGTGTGTGTGTGTGTGTGTGTGTGTGTGTGTGTGTATGTGTGTGTGTGTGTGTGTCAGTGTGCATCACTGTGTGTGTGGGTCAGTGTGTACCACTGTGTGTCAGTGTGTATCACTGTGTGTGGGTCAGTGTGTATCATTGTGTGTGTGTGTGTGTGTCAGTGTGTGTGTGGGTCAGTGTGTTTCACTGTGTGTGTGTGTGTCAGTATGCATCACTTTGAGTGTGGGTCAGTGTGTATCACTGTGTGTGTGTGTGTCAGTGTGTATCACTGTGTGTGTGTGGATCAGTGTGTATCACTGTGTGTGTCAGTGTGTGTGCGTCAGTGTTTATCACTCTGTGTGTGAGTCAGTGTGTATCACTCTGTGTGTGTGTCAGTGTGTATGACTGTGTGTGGGTCAGTGTGTATCACTGTGTGTGTGTGTGTTTGTGTCAGTGTGTGTCACTGTGTGTGTGTGTGTCAGTGTGTATCACTGTGAGTGTGTGGGTCAGTTTGCATCATTGTGTGTGTCTGGGTCAGTGTGTATCACTGTATGTGTGTGGTCAGTGTGCATCACTGTGTGTGTGGGTCAGTGTGTACCACTGTGTTTGTCAGTGTGTATCACTGTGTGTGGGTCACTGTGTATCACTGTGTGTGTGTATGTGTGTTTCAGTGTTGTCACTGTGTGTGTGTGTGTGTGCGTGTGTGTGTGTGTGTGTGTGTCAGTGTGCATCACTGTGTGTGTGGGTCAGTGTGTACCACTGTGTGTGTCAGTGTGTATCACTGTGTGTGGCTCAGTGTGTATCACTGTGTGTGTGTGTGTGTGTGTGTGTCAGTGTGTGTGTGGGTCAGTGTGTATCACTGTGTGTGTGTGTCAGTGTGCATCACTGTGTGTGTGGGACAGTGTGTACCACTGTGTGTGTCAGTGTGTATCACTGTGTGTGGGTCTGTGTGTATCACTGTGTGTGTGTGTGTGTTTGTGTCAGTGTGTGTCACTGTGCGCGTGTGTATGGGTCAGTGTGTGTCACTGTGTGTGTGTGTCAGTGTTGCCAGTGTGTGTGTGTGTGTGTCAGTTTGTGTGTGGGTCAGTGTGTATCACTGTGTGTGTCTGTCAGTGTGCATCACTGTGTGTGTGGGTCAGTGTGTACCAATGTGTGTCAGTGTGTATCACTGTGTGTGGGTCAGTGTGTATCACTGTGTGTGTATGTGTTTGTGTCAGTGTGTGTCACTGTGTGTGTGTGCATGGGTCAGTGTGTATCACTGTGTGTGTGTGGGTCAGCGTGTATCACTGTGTGTATCTGTCAGTGGGCATCACTGTGTGTGGGTCAGTGTGCATCACTGTGTGTGTGTGTCATAGTGTATCACTATGTGTGTGGGTCAGTGTGTTTCACTGTGTGTGTGTGTGTGTCAGTGTGTGTCACTGTATGCGTGTGTGTGTGTCAGTGTGTGTGGCTGTGTGTGGGTCAGTGTGCATCACTGTGTGTGTGTGGGTCAGTGGGTATCACTGTGAGTGTGTGGGTCAGTGTGCATCACTGTGTGTGTGTGGGTCAGTGTGCATCACTCTGTGCGTGTGTCAGTGTGTATCACTGTGTGTGTGGGGGTCAGTGTATATCACTGTGTGTGTGTGTCAGTGTGTATCACTGTGTGTGTGTGTGTCACTGTGTATCACTGCGTGTGTGTGTTAATGTGTATCACCGTGTGTGTGGTTCAGTGTGTATCACTGTGTGTGTCAGTGTGTTTCGCAGTGTGTGTGGGTCAGTGTGTGCCACAGAATGTGTGTGGGTCAGTGTGTGTGTGTGAGTCAGTGGGTGTCACTGTGTGTGTGTGTGTGTGTGTGTGGGACTGTGTGTGTGTCTGTGTGTCACTGTGTGTGTGTGGGCCAGTGTGTATCACTGTGTTTGTCTGTGTGTCAGTGTGTCTCACTCTGTGTGTGTGGGTCAGTGTGTGTCGCTGTGTGTGTGTGTCAGTATGCATCACTGTGAGTGTGGGTCAGTGTGTATCACTGTGTGTGTCATTGTGTATCACTGTGTGTGTGTGGATCAGTGTGTATCACTGTGTGTGTCAGTGTGTGTGCGTCAGTGTTTATCACTCTGTGTGTGAGTCAGTGTGTATCACTCTGTGTGTGGGTCAGTGTGTATCACTGTGTGTTTGTGAGGGTCAGTGTGTATCACTGTGAGTGTGTGGGCAAGTGTGTATCATTGTGTGGGTGTGGGGGTCAGTGTGTATCACTGTGTGTGTGGGGGTCAGTGTATATCGCTGTGTGTGTGTGTGTCAGTGTGTATCACTGTGCGTGTGTGTCTCAGTGTATATCACTGTGTGTGTGTGTCTCAGTGTGCATCACTGCGTGTGTGTGTGTGTGTGTGTGTGTGTCAATGTGTATTGCTGTGTGTGTGGTTCAGTGTGTATCACTGTGTGTGTCAGTGTGTTTCACTGAGTGTGTGGGTCAGTGTGTGCCAGTGGGTGTGTGTGGGTCAGTGTGTATCACTGTGTGTGTGTGAGTCAGTGGGTGTCACTGTGTGTGTGTGTGAGGCAGTGTGTATCATTGTGTGTGTGTGAGTCAGTGGGTGTCACTGTGTGTGTGGGTCAGTGTGTATCACTGTGTGTGTGTGGGTCAGTGTGTATCACTGTGTGTGTGTGTGTGTCAGTAAGTGTCACTCTGTGTGTGGGTCAGTGTGTGTCGCTGTGTGTGTCTGTGTCAGTGTGCATCACTGTGTGTGTAAGTCAGTGAGCATCACTGTGTGTGTGTGTGTGTGTGTGTGTCTGTGTGAGTCACCGTGTGTGTGTGTGTGTGTGTGTAGGTGGGTGTGTGTCAGAGTGTATCCCTCTGTGTGTTTGTGGATCAATGTATGTCACTGTGTGTGTGTGTGTGGGTCAATGTCTAGTACTGTGTGCGTGTGGTTCAGTGTGTGTCACTGTGTGTGTGTAGGTCAGTGTGGATCACTGTGTGCGCGTGTCATTGTGTACCAATGTGTGTGTCTGGGTCAGTGTGTATCACTGTGTGTGTGTGGGTCAGAGTGTCTCACTTTGCGTGCATGTATCAGTGTGTGTGAGTCTATCAGTGTCCACGTGTGGGTCAGTGTGTTTCACTGTGTGTGTGTGTGGGTGTGTGGGTGTCACTGTGTGTGTGTGCGTCAGTGTGTATCGCTGTGTGTGTTTGTGTGGTTCAGTGTGTGGCACTGTGTGTGTGTGACAGTGTGTATCACTGTGTGTGTGGGTCAGAGTGTATCACTGTGTGTTTGTGGGTCAGTGTGTGTCTGTGTGTGTGTGTGTGTGTGTGTGTGTGTGTGTGTGTCAGTGTGTATCACTGTGTATATGGGGGTCAGTGTGTATCACTGTGAGTGTGTGGGTCAGTGTGTATCACTGTGTGGGTGTGGGGGTCAGTGTGTATCACTGTGTGTGTGGGGTCAGTGTATATCGCTGTGTGTGTGTGTGTCAATGTGTATCACTGTGTGTGTGTCTCAGTGTGTATCACTGCGTGTGTGTGTGTGTGTGCGTGTCAATGTGTATCGCTGTGTGTGTGGTTCAGTGTGTATCACTGTGTGTGTCAGTGTGTTTCACTGTGTGTGTGGGTCAGTGTGTGCCACTGGGTGTGTGTGGGTCAGTTTGTATCACTGTGTGTGTGAGTCAGTGGGTGTCACTGTGTGTGTGTGGGTCAGTGTGTATCACTGCGTGTGTGTGTGTGTGCGTGTCAATGTGTATCGCTGTGTGTGTGGTTCAGTGTGTATCACTGTATGTGTCAGTGTGTTTCACTGTGTGTGTGGGTCAGTGTGTGACACTGGGTGTGTCTGGGTCAGTTTGTATCACTGTGTGTGTGTGTGAGTCAGTGGGTGTCACTGTGTGTGTGTGGGTCAGTGTGTATCACTGTGTGTGTGTGAGTCAGTGGGTGTCACTGTGTGTGTGTGGGTCAGTGTGTGTCGCTGTGTGTGTCTGTGTCAGTGTGCATCACTGTGTGTGTTTGTATCTGTGTGTGTCATCGTGTGTGTGTGTGTGTTTGTGTGTGTGTGTGTGACTGTGTGGGTGGGTGTGTGTCTCAATGTATCACTGTGTGTGTGTGGATCAATGTATGTCACTCTGTGTGTGTGTGGGTCAATGTATAGTACTGTGTGCGTGCGGTTCAGTGTGTGTCACTGTGTGTGTGTGTAGGTCAGTGTGTATCACTGTGTGCGCGTGTCATTGTGTACCAATGTGTGTGTCTGGGTCAGTGTGTATCACTGTGTGTGTGTGGGTCAGAGTGTCTCACTTTGTGTGCATGTATCAGTGTGTGTGAGTCTATCAGTGTCCACGTGTGGGTCAGTGTGTTTCACTGTGTGTGTGTGTGGGTGTGTGTGTGTCACTGTGTGTGTGCGTCAGTGTGTATCACTGTGTGTGTGGGCCAGAGTGTATTACTGTGTGTGTGTGGTCAGTGTGTGTCTGTGTGTGTGTGTGTGTGTCTGTCTGTCAGTGTGTATCACTGTGTATATGGGGGTCAGTTTGTATCACTGTGAGTGTGTGTCAGTGTGTGTTACTGTGTGTGTGTGTCTGTGGGTCAGTGTGTGGCATTGTGTGTGTGTGTGTCAGTGTGTGTGTGTGGGTCAGTGTGTATCACTGTGTGTGTCAGTGTGTATCACTGTGTGTGTGGGTCAGTGTGTATCACTGCGTGTGTGTGTTTGTGTCAGTGTGTGTCACTGTGTGTGTGTGGGTCTGTGTGTGACCCTGTGTGTGTGTGTGTCAGTGTGTATCACTGTCTTTGTGTGGGTCAGTGTGATACACACTGAGACACACACACACAGTGATACACACTGACACACACACACACACTGATATACACTGACCCCCACACACACAGTGATACACAGTGACTCCCACACCCACACAGTGATACACTGACCCACACACAGAGTGATACACACTGACCCACACACACACAGTGATGCACACTGACCCACACACTCACAGTGATACACACTGACCCACACACACACAGTGATACTCGCCGAGCCACACACAGAGTTATACACACTGACCCACACACACACAGTGATGCACACTGACCCACACACTCACAGTGATACACACTGACCCACACACACACACAGTGATACACGCTGACCCACACACAGAGTGATACACACTGACGCACACACACACACACACTGATACACATAGTGATACACACTGCCCCCCCCCCCCACACACACACACAGCGACAGACACTGACCCACACACACAGAGTGACACACAGACACACAACCTCCCTAAAGCTACTGTCTATAAACTCCTCATTCTCCCGAATTAGATGGAGGTCATCAAGCTCCTGCACCAGTTCCAAAGAACAAAGAACAAAGAACAATACAGCACAGGAACAGGCCCTTCGGCCCTCCAAGCCCGCGCCGCTCCCCGGTCCAGGATTGAATCCTGAACCCAGGATCCCCGCCCAATTTTCCAGCCTATCTATATACCAATATCCTATCCACCGAGCTGTCCCTCACAGCTACGATGCTTTGTTCATCACAACCTATTAACTCACCCCCACCCCCCCATTCCAGACCATGTGATCTCCAGGAAGAGGCCAAAACCCAGAGTGAAAATCCCAGGGCCAATATGGGGAAAAAAAAATCTGGGAAATTCCTCTCCGACCCCCTGAGGCGATCGAAACGAGTCCAGGAAATCACACTGGCCCTGATCGGAAAATGCTTCCCAACCCTATTCATTTCCACTTCCACGAACACCATATGAATTCCCTGCCCCCGAGACAGGTTCCCAACTATCCGCAGTCTCGCTCTGTACTGGCACCAGCAAGATGATCATAGAATGAAGCCTTGAAACGAAAAACAAAGAACAATTAGCCCGCGCCGCTCCCTGGTCCAAACTAGACCACTCTTTTGTATCCCTCCATTCCCACTCCGTTCATATAGCTGTCTAGATAAGTCTTAAACTTTCCCAGTGTGTCCGCCTCCACCACCTTGTCCGGCAACACATTCCAGGCCCCCACGACGCTCTGTGTAAAATATGTCCTCCTGATATCCGTGTTAAACCTCCCCCCCTTCACCTTGAACCTATGACCCCTCGTGAACGTATCCATTCCTTCCTTCAAACCCCCCACCACCCTTCCTCCCTGTTCACAGAAAGACATAAACCATTTCGTTGAAGCAGAAAATGTTTTATTGTTTATGGTGGTAAAGTTAGAAAATATATTTTATTCCAATTTTTTGAAAAGTTCAGGTAATTACGTTGAGATAAATGTGAACATCGTTAAGGTGTTATCGTTGTCCAATATTTTCCATTAGACTTAAAATTGTAAAGATTATTTATTGCAAAATGAAACATCAAAACGCAACATTGAAATATGAGAACACGAATTGTGTAATGTAAATACAGAAGGCAAAAATATTAACCATCAACATATCGGAATAAAAATTAAAATGGAACATGCATAAAAGGAGAGGGTTATTAAGGTAGGGGTCGCAGTATTGCAGGTAGAGGAGAGGGACCCAAAATCTTGCTGTATCGTCCCTGGGCCCTTCCCCATCCACGTGGCCTTTCTTCCTGCATCGCTGATGGAGCCGAATCTTGCCCAGCGGTAACTGTCCCTAAATGGGGAGGCTCCGGTACAGAGTGTGCAGCATCAGGTGTCACCACTTCATTTGTTATCTGCTGAAGAACTCATGCTGCTCTCTGAGCAGCTCATTCCGCTACAACAGCAACTCATTCATGGTGTTACATGAATAGGGTGTGGGTGGGATTCTTGTCAGCACAGGGTTGACCTGACCTGCTACGATGCCCGTGGCGGGTAGAATGGGAAAATACACCCCTATGATTCTATGACTTTAAATAATGCTTTCGCAAATTTGTAACAACAAAAATATTTGTTTATTTATACAAATTCAATAATACTCATGTTCAATAATTAAAATAAAATTAATTGTGCCAGTTACAGTGAGCCAATAACAGTAGAATTAGCTACTTAAAAATAGCAAAAAACATGACATTGAAATTCAAATACATACCTTTTACAAAGGCAAGGTCCCGTTTTCAATGCAAAACTGCTGTCAGGCGTCTGTACCGAAGCGGGCGTTCCCAGGCCTGCCCCGTCATAAGGGGGCGTGGTTATCAATCTTTTGCGACACGCTGGAGTCAGGCCACACGGCTTCCCTGTGGGCCCAAGGCTGCTGCACACAAGGCTGCTCAGGAAACGTAAATTTGTTTAGTTTTATTGTTGGCGGACCATACTTTCCCGCCTGCGATCGGAATTCACGGGCCAATAACACGTGGTCTCAAACTATTCCCGGCTCTCCGTTCATCGTAATCTTTGTTTTGAAAGATTCTGAGGAAGAGTCCTTACTGCGCTAGCAGTTTTTACGCCAAACCATGTTTCCCTTTTCAAATCACATCCTGCCACTAAATTTCAGAAATCTGTATAATCTCTACGGTGCCGAAAGAAGGCTGGCAGCCCATCGATTGTGTACCGACTGTCTGAAAGAGCATGTTACCCAGGAGAAACACAAGCTTCACTTCCCGCCCTATGGCAGGAAACAGGAACACCCGAAGAAAGAACAAAGAACAAAGAACAGTACAGCACAGGAAACAGGCCCTTCGGCCCTCCAGGCCTGTGCCGCTCCTTGGTCCAACTAGACCAATCGTTTGTATCCCTCCATTCCCAGGCTGCTCATGTGACTATCCAGGTAAGTCTTAAACGATGTCAGCGTGCCTGCCTCCACCACCCTACTTGGCAGCGCATTCCAGGCCCCCACCACTCTCTGTGTAAAAAACGTCCCTCTGATGTCTGAGTTATACTTCGCCCCTCTCAGCTTGAGCCCGTGACCCCTCGTGATCGTCACCTCCGACCTGGGAAAAAGCTTCCCACTGTTCACCCTATCTATACCCTTCATAATCTTGTATACCTCTATTAGATCTCCTCTCATTCTCCGTCTTTCCAAGGAGAACAACCCCAGTCTACCCAATCTCTCCTCATAGCTAAGACCCTCCATACCAGGCAACATCCTGGTAAACCTTCTCTGCACTCTCTCCAACGCCTCCACGTCCTTCTTGTAGTGCGGCGACCAGAACAGGACGCAGTATTCCAAATGTGGCCTAACCAGCGTTCTATAAAGCTGCATCATCAGACTCCAGCTTTTATACTCTATACCCCGTCCTATAAAGGCAAGCATACCATATGTCTTTTTCACCACCTTCTCCACCTGTGTTGCCACCTTCAAGGATTTGTGGACTAGCACACCTAGGTCCCTCTGTGTTTCTATACTCCTGATGACTCTGCCATTTATTGTATAACTCCTCCCTACATTATTTCTTCCAAAATGCATCACTTCGCATTCATCCGGAAGCTACAGAGACGCGGGAGAACCACACAGACTGTCACCCAATGCCAGAATTGAGCCTCATTCCTTGCCCTGAGATGACAACGATCTAATCTAATAATGAGCCATGGAGAAATGTTATATTCCAATAAAATGTCTGCAAAAGAAAAAAGCAAATTCTCCTGTTTAATTCGAGACAGCAACATTTTTTCGTACATCGACGATTTCGAGCGAATTCATGCTTTTGTCTGGACCTGGGATTTTGAAAAGTAAATTTTACATCCAATTTCGGCCGATCTGCCACCTTCACATGGTCGATTTCCAACGCTGTTATTCACTTCCCGGTGTTACCTGTCTCCATTTCTGGTGCCCATTACATGCCCAACAATTTTCACAGCTAGAGTGAGTGCAGCCTTTCACACCCCATGACCTGTAAGGACTCAATCCCATTTTAACAATTATTCAGATCCATCACACATGTTCCGATGTTGCCGCTTTTTAAATTGGCGCTGCTGATGTGTCTTCCTTCTTCCGTATATACGTTTCCAACCCATTGTGGTGGACAGAGCTCTCAACCGTATCCATCGCACCTCCTGAACAACTGCTCTCACTCTTCCCACCCCCCTGAACCAGGATGATGCACGTTTTTAACCTCGTCCTCGTTTTTAATCTCATCAAGTTCATATTCAAAGGATCATCCTCTGCCACTTCTGCCAACTCACGTTCATTGACTCAGATAAACACATCTTTCTCTCAATTCCGAACCCCCTCCCCCCCCCCCCCCCCCGCGCCTTTTGTCAGCATTCCGCAGGATCCATTGCATCCGGGATATCATAGCTCATTCTGCCATCATACACGTCACCTCACTCCCTAACCTTGATACCTTCACGTGCAATCTGAGAAGGTGCAACATCAGCCTTTTTACCTGCTCACGTCTCACCGGGGGTGTGAAACATGGATGGAATGGTTGGGATTACAAGGCTTCTGCTGATTTGCAGATTTGGGTCCAAGTTCTCTACTTGTAGAATCATAAGAGCTGGAAAGAATTCTGGAAATTCTCATCACCATTCTGCGGAATTTCTGATGCAGACAAATTTGTTGAAATTGCCATGGGAATTCAAGATTTTGGTGCATGATCCCCACTGCCTGGGACTCTGCTGGAATATGACTGTTGCAATGGCTCAGAACATGTGTGCCGCTCGGTCGGCTGTGAAGTGGGGAGTGTACGTGGAAATTGTGGGTTTTTGTGACCTTGCATGGGAGCTAAGACAGAACATGCTTTGAGTGACAGCCAGTATGTCCCCTTGAGGATTGCAACAGACTTCTCCCAGGTTGTTTAGAATTCATGCGGCCAATTACCCTGCAGTCGCAACTGTCCAATCATCAATCTTAATCCAAGACTTTGGAAGGTTCGGACTTTCCCAGTCATAATTACAAATTTTATAGACAGTTCTAATTACTGGCCTGGCACAACGGACTTGTGCATTTCCCCTTCCATCCGATGATACTACATCAAAACTCTGACCAACCCTCAAATATCTGGTAAACTCGCAAAAGCCCGAGCACCACGCGAAAATCTGGCTCCCTGTCAAATAGCTGCGAACCCCTGGGTCCACCTACCCACAACATCTCACACCAAACTCTACCCAGGCTAACGCACAAATACCCGACCAGCTCCTGAGAACTGAATGCCTCTGAAAGTGTTCCAAACGACAGCAGCCCATCCAGTGACCAAGGAAATAACAAACCCAAGCACTCTGTACCATCTGCCTGAATTAAAGTGCTCAACTCTCCACAAGAATCCTGCATCTCCCTCTTCAATAAAGCCTTATCCTACTCTCCTGTTGTCCTTCCAGGTGGAAAAAAACTGGTTATAGAGTCATAGATTCAGAGAGGTTTACAGCATGGAGACAGGCCCTTCGGCCCTACTTGTCCATGACGTCCTTTTTTTTAACCTCTAAGCTAGTCCCAATTGCCCGCATTTGGCCCATATCCCTCTATGCCAATCTTACCCATGTAACTGCCTAAACGCTTTTTAAAAGACAAAATTGTACCCGCCTCTGAAAATGTTCCATGGCTTCCGTTCCCCCGAAGCTGCTGCCCTGTCTGTGAAGGGCTCTGAAAGCTGCTGTGATATTCAATTCGCAAAATGCTCGTAGAATCGGCTAATAAAATGTAATTTCTGAACCTGGCACTTAAAAGTAGTTTCAAGCTGACTCTTTAGCCTCTCCTTCGATGTTCCGGTCCAACACGTTTAATCTGCAACTTTCTGTTGATGCATTGTAGCAAAATGAAATAAAAAGAAACCCAGCACAACTGAACATTTCATCAAAAATAGAGAAAAGTGAATTTGCCAACTCTGCATGGGGTATATTATCACTGCTGTATCGTTACGTACAGTGCACAGTTTTTTAAAGTTTATTTATTAGCGTCAACAATATTCTTACATTAACAAGGCAACGAACTTTCTGTGAAAATCATCCAGTCGCCACACTCCCGCGCCTGCTCGGGTACACTTAGGGAGAATTTAGCATGGCCAATGCACCTAACTAGCACGTCTTTCGGACTGTGGGAGGAAACTGGAGCACCCGGAAGAAAACCACGCAGACACGGGGAGAGCTTGCAGACTCGGCACAGTGACGACAGTGGAAATGAAACCCCTGCCCCTACCACAGTGAGGCAGCACTAACAACTACTGTGCCACCGTGCCGCCCCTGGGAATCGAACATTGTCCTCTCACCCTCATTTCTATCACTCCCAATGCACTGCTGGAGGTTTGATTACGTTGAAGGTCAATATTTTTAAAAACTAAGTTGGAAAAATTCGATTTATATTGCTGAATTCGTCTCTGTGAGCTATCCAAGCACAACCGTTATTCTGAAAAGAACATATTGACCCAACAATAATCACGACAACATTGTTTGCAAACTTAGAGATCCGCTGAGCTGTTTCTGTACAATGCCATTGAACAAACCATCACTGCATGTTACACAACCGGTTACTCACTGAAAGCAGTGGGACATAGTGACCCAGGAATGGGATGGAGTGACTGATGGAAATGGGATGGAGTGATTGAGTGTCGTGGGATGCTGTGTCGGAGTGGAGTGAAATTTACTGACTGAAGTGAGTGGGATACAGTGACCTATGATTAGGATGTAGTGACTCAGTGTTGTGTGATTCAGAGGATGAGGGGTTTACGATTCGGTTGTCGAGAGGAGCAGGATTTAGACATTAAGTCGAATGTGATTTAGTGACTAGGAAAATGGGATGCAGTTACTGAGGGGAGTTGGATATAGTGACGCTGAAAAGTGGAATGCAGTGGCTAAGGGCGCGAACATGTGGAGACTGAGTGGAGTGGGATGTAGAGACTGAGGGGAGTGAGATTTAGTGGTTGAGGAGAATGCGAACAGTCACTGAGGTGTAGGACATATCGATTGATTGGAATGGTGTGTAGTGACTTAGGAGTGGTGTACTGACTGTGAGAATGATTGTATATTGATTATCCAAAGTGGAGTACAGTGACTTATCAGAGTGAAGTGAATTGATTGAGGGGACTGGGATGCATAGTCCAACGAGAGTGGGATGTTATCACTGCATCTAGTAGGTAACAGTGGTCATGAGAGTGGGCTTAATGATTATGGAAGTGGAATACACTAACTTGGGAGGATGGGTTGTATTGATTGAGGGGAGAGGGCAATGCCTTGACTGAAGCTCATTTTATTAACTGGCTGGAGTGCAAGCACTCAGTGAGGTGGGTGAGAAGTAGTCCCTTAGATGAGTGGGCTGTGGTGATTATGACAAGTGGAATATAGTGATTTTGGGGAGAACAATTTAAAGTGTATTTATTCGTCACAAGTAGACATATATTAACAATGCAATTAAGTTACTGTGGAAATCCCCTAGTCGCCACACTCCGGCGCTTCTGGTACACTGAGGAACAAGTAAGCATGGCCACTTCACAAACCAACACATCATCGGACTGTGGGAGGAAACCGGAATACATGGAGGAAATCCACTCAGACACAGGGAGAACGTGCGAACTCCGGGAATCGAACCCGGGTCCCTGGTGGTGTGAGGCAGCAGTGCTAACTACTATGCCACCGTGCCGCCCATGAACAATGTAGTAATTGAGGGGATTAGGATGCATTGTCTGTAATGAACGTATTGTATGGCAGAACTGGTTCAAGGGGTTGAATTGCCTACTGCTCCTTTTTGGCATGTTCTTTGTGACTGAGCATAGTGGTTTAAAGTTATTGAGGCGAGAGGGACTGTTCTCAGTGACTGAGTTAAGCGGGTTGAAGTGAATGCAGTGAATGGGCTGCAGTGACTGATTCAAGAAGTGGCGACTGAAACGAGTGTAATCTAGTTATTGTGGAAAGTGGGATGCAGTGACTGGGAGAAGTGGGATGCAGTAACGGAGAGAAATTGAATATAGTGACTGAGGGGAGTAGAATGTCGCGACTGAGAAAAATGGGTTGAAGTGACTGAAGTCACTCACACTGATGCATTAAACTAAATTAGTTGTTCCATGCATCATTGTCATGATTTTATTGTTACTGCCGGATGTACAATTCATTGCACAATATTAACCCTGCTCTATTTAAAAACATTCTGTATTCAGGTCCCGACACAGAGCTCACTGACCCTTGTGTTGATCACACAGTCTTGTTCCAGGCCTGGAGGAGCATCGATTGTACTCAGAATGAGTCTTCTGGCCAGATCAAGTGTAATCAGAATCTGGACTTTGGATGATGCAGATTTAAAAGGTAAAGTGACGTGTATAACCCAATTAAGCTAGTTTAACTGAAGAGGAACAATTTCAGTTCAACTCGGAGAGCAAGGGAGAGGAGATGTGGACAGCTTCATGCTCCTGTACGAGAAATCCAGAGTATGTGCTTATAGTCTGGAGACACCTGTTGGAATTTAAATTCAGAAATGCAGTTGGAGTATGAAGTTATTGTCATTACTGGTAATGAAGGCAAGTAATGGCCTGTGGTCACATTCAGAGATGAATGTTCTCTCAGTTTGCCACACTGACCTTGTTTTTTTGCTCTGTGGCTGCCCCCATCTGACTGCTACCTCCCTTGTTTACTGATCACTCCCCCTCCATCGCCCCTACACCCCAAGTCCACCACCACACACAATCGGTGTGCCCGCTCACTGTTTCATATAGCTTTTGAACTGTCCCTGTCCATTTGCCAAGCCCCCTCTGCGTGTCCAGTCCCCTCTCCGCTATCTCAGTGCCCTCTTAAAATTCTCACTCTGCTTTGGGACCATTCCTTGCCCCGCTTACACTCGGTGCAATGCCCATAATCTCTACCCGACTGACATATCTGCGACCCCTCATCCCCACCCCCTTTCCATTTGGGATTTAGTGGTTTATCTTCTCTACTGGGACCAGTAAAAGCAGTTCTCCCCCAGGACTGCTCCTTTTCTACTTTCCTGTAATCTCTATGCCTTTGCAAAACAATCGCTGATCGCTCTCTCTTCCCATTTCTCCTTCAGTATCTCCTGATGTTCTGTGCCCTTTCCATTGTGCACTTCACCCTGTCCACTTTATGTTGTTGACGCCTTCATGTCTCCTCTCGCTCGGAGACATCAATCCTTCCCTTTTAACGTTGGACGTCTCCGAGTTCCTATCCCGCCTTGATTATTCACTGCACATTCGGCTCTTGGGACCAGGGCATCTCCTCATTTCCTGCTCTATTCTACACTATGAACTGCTGCTGGTTCCATCTCAATTTATGGCATTTCGAAGTAGCTTCTCTTTGCCCACATTCCCTTTGGAACCTGTCGATGGCTCACCTACTTTTGGGCATTCTGTCCCATCACTGGCACACTACAATTTTTCAAAGTCACCACTGAGTTTGCAAAGTGGCGGGGCGAGTGGGGGGGGGGGGGGGGGCGGGGAGGGAGGGTGGCAGCGGGGAGGAAGGGGGAGTGGGGATAATATAACTGATACAGTATAATGAGAATGCATGTGAGGTTATGCGCTTTGAACAAAGAACAAATAACAAAATTACAACACAGGATCAGTCCCTTCGGCCTTCCGAGCCTGCACTGACCATGCTGCCCGACTGAACTAAAACACCCTACCATTCCAGGGACCGTATCCCTCTATTCCCATCCCATTCATGTATTTGCCAAGACGCCACTTAAAAGTCCCTATCGTATCTGTTTCCACTACCTCCTCAGGTGGCGTGGTTCAGACACCCACCATACTGTGTAAAAAAAAAACTTGCCTCCTACATCTCTCTAAACCCGTACATTGAACTTAAACCTATGTAATTGACTCTTCTACCCGAGGAAAAAGCTCCTGACTATCTATTCTATACATGCTCCGAATAATCTTGTAGACTTCTATCAGGTAGCCCCTCAACCTCCGTCGTTTCAGTGAGAACAAACCAAGTTTCTCCAATTTCTCCTCATAGGTAATGCCCTCCATACGAGGCAACATCCTGATAAATATTTTATGTACCCTCTCTAAAGCCTCCACATCCTTCTGATAGTGTGGCAACCAGAATTGAACACTGTATCCCAAGTGTGGTGCAACTAAGGTTTTATAAATCTGCAACATGACTTGCCAATTTTTAAACTCAATGCTCCAGCCAATGAAGGCCAATAAACTATATGCCTTCTTTACTATATTTTCCACCTGTGTTGCCACTTCCATTGACCTGTGTACCTGTATACCCAGATACCTCTGCCTCGCAATCATTTTAAGGGTTCTGCCATTTACTGTATATTTCCCATCTGTATTAGACCTTCCAAAATGCATTAGCTCACATTTATCTGGAATAAACTCCATCTGTCATCCCTCCACCCAAGTGTCCAAACGATTTATGTCCGCCTGTATCCTCTGACGGTCCTCATCGCTATCTGCAATTCCACCAAACTTTGTGTCATCTGCAAACTAATCAATCAAACCAGTTACATTTACTTCCATGCCATTTGTATATATATTACAAACAGGAAAGGTCCCAGAACTGATCCATGAGAAACACCATTAGTTAAATTCCTCTATTCAGAAACACACAGTTTCACTGCCACTCTCTGCCTTCTTGATCCAGTTCTGTGTCCATCTTGCCAGCTCACCTTTGATCCCGTGCGACATCACCCTATGTACGAGTCTACCATGAGGGACCTTGTCAAAGGTCTTACTGAAGTCAACGTAGACAACATCCACTGCCCTATCCTCATCAATCATCTTCATCACTTCCCCGAAAAACTCGATCATGTTAGTGACCTGCCCTTCACAAAACCATGCTGCCTCCCGCTATTAAGTCCACTTACTTCCAACTCGGAATAAATGCTGTCTCGAAGAAGCCTCAACATTAATTTCCCTACCACTGAGGTAAGGCCCACCGGCCTCTAATTACCTGGATCATCCTAGCTATCCTTCTCAAACAAGGAAGCAAGATTGGCTATTCTCCAAATCTCTGGGACATCCTCTGTAGTAAGAAGTTTAACAACACCAGGTTAAAGTCCAACAGGTTTATTTGTTAACAAAAGCCACACAAGCTTTCGGAGCTCCAAGCCCCTTCTTCAGGTGAGTGGGACTTCTGTTCACAACCAGGGCATATAAAGACAAAGAATCAATTTACATGAATAATGGTTGGAATGCGAATACTTACAGCTAATCAACAGAACAGACTGAAATAGTGAATTCTAACTTTCTGTGCTATAGCTTTGCATCTGCTCAGTGAGATATAAGGAACAAGGAAAGAGCAAACTGCATTTCCGAGGCTCTGATCCTGTGCAATGCTGCGCCAGTGTTCCTTTCGTTCTCGGGATGTCGGTTTGAGAGGAAATGTTATCACTGTTGTCCAACTTAAATTTCCTTTGGATATGGGGTGCTGAGAATTCATTAGCCGCTGTAATGCATGGGTTTGTGGTTTGTCATGTGTGTTTCTGTGAGTGTATGGCTGCATGTTGTGTGCATTTAAGAGAGATTCTGTGTTTCTCTCTGTAAGTCTCTCTGTGTGTCAGTACATGGGTAAGAGTGTTCAAGTGTGTGAATTTGTGAGTGTTTGGGTGTCAGTTTCTGCCTGTGTGTCTGGGAATATATGCAGATGTATTATCTTGGAAACAGGAATTACAGAGTGCATCAGAGTTTACCCACTCCCATTCTGAATGGGATTAGTGTCTCAAAGGTGCACGAGATGTACACATTACAGTCTGAGATCATCCCCAACTACAATCTCCAGACAATATTTCCCTTGGAGAATGAGGGATCAGAGTTCATGTACAGTGTCTGGTGATAAAAGGGTTAATTCACCAGCTAGGATCCCTGCTACAAACTTCAATCCCTGTCAATATTGTTCAATATTCACGCTGCAGTAACCGGTTCTCAGATGCAGACATGGGAGTTACTCAACTTGTGGGAGGCTCACAAAGAGCAGCGCCTGCAGTAGCTGTGAGCCGCCAGCAGATGATGGCACTGTATCACTGTCATCAATAGATAGTTAAAGCAATGCTGAGGAGAGGCTGGTGGAGCCTTTAATTCATTCACAGAGACAGAGAGGAAACTCTGACAAGATTGACCAATCTGCCCTCTGCTGGGTACGGTCAGAATCACACACACACTGTTCTCTCATTGAGGCATTATCCTTGCTGCTCCCTTTTGAAAGGAGGTTGAAGACTCTGTTGCTGACAACACTGACAACACATTGCTGCTTAAACAATGGTTTGCAGCAATCTTTCCTTCAATGTGGAGACTAAAACTGCAACAGTTTTCCAGCTGGGGATCTCAACCAAACCAGGTAAGCAGGGAAATCACTGCCAGGTTGGAGGGGCTAATGGAATAGGGAGGGAGAGGGGCAGGAATGAAGGGTTTGGAAGAGGCTGTCGAAGATCTTCGCAATTCAGGATTTCACTATAACCGGTGGAGCAGCAATGTTCATAGATTGAAATGTTCACACTGTCACTCTCAGTCCCGGTCTGGATTCCCGCAGCGACTCCAGCTGTCTCTTTCCATTTGGACTGAACCGATTAAACTCCAGCCTGAAACAGAGTAAAGATGAAACAGGAAATAAACAGATTGAACAACAGAGTAAATAACAGGAGACTGGAGTTAATGGGACAAATCTTCTGGTCTCTGGATCGCCAGAGAACAAGACATACATCTGAAGATGAGCATCAGAACCCTCTGGATGTCCTGACGCACTGATCCACTTGGGAATTGTCCCAGAGGTATTAACTAATATTGGGGAATTCCCCTGCTGCAGTTAGAGCCAGAGACCTGGGCAGATCCACAAAATTTACCTGGATAATTATTCATGTAATGTTAGACAGCTCACCACCTGGGCTAATACCTGAACAGCAAAACAGCGTCCCCCAATCACTTCCCACTGATCCTCATAATCCACCTCCCACAATCTGACTAGACCCACGCCCCCCAACTCATCCCTACCTCCTCTCCAGCCCGACTACCTCCCACTAGCCTTTGAACACATCTAACTAAGCCTCCAAACTTGACTTCACCCTGACCCAACCTCTCCTGACTTGACATAGAAAGGTAGGAGCAGCAGGAGGTCATTTGGCCCTTCGAGCCTGCTCCACCATTCATCGCAATCATGGCTGATCGTCCAACTCAGTAGTCTAATCCTGCATTCTCCCAATAACCTTTGATCGTGTTCGCCCCAAGCGCTGTATCTAGCTGACACTTGAATACATTCTTGACTAAGCGTCTGACTTATCAGAGACGGGTGAGATCCTACATAAATATTTCTCATCTGTATTCACTGTTGAGGAAAGCTTGGATGTTAGGGAACTTGGGGAAATAAATCGTGATGTCTTGATGTGTTTATATATTACAGAGAACGAGGTGCTGGAAGTCCTAAAGCGCATCATGGTAGATAAATCCCCGGGACCTGATAAAGTGTATCCCAGGATATTGTGGGAGGCTGGGGAGGAAATTGTGGGTCCCCTAGCAGAGATATTTGAATCATCGATAGTCACAGGTGAGGTGCCTGAAGATTGGAGGGTGGCAAATGTTGTGCCTTTGTTTGAAAAGGGCTGCAGGGAGAGGCCTGGGAACTACAAGCCGCTGAGCAGCACATCTGTAGTGGGTAAGTTGTTCGAAGGTATTTTGAGAGACAGGATCTACAGGCATTTAGAGATGCAAGGACTGATTAGGAACAAGTAGCATGGCTTTATGAGTGCAAAATCATGTCTCACAAATTTGATTGAGTTTTTTGAAGAGGTAACTAAGAAGGTAGATTAGGGCAGTGCAGTTGATGTTGTCTACATGGACTTTAGTAAGGCCTTTGACAAGGTACCACATGGTAGGTTGTTGCAAAAGGTTAAACCTCATGGGACCCAGGGTGAGGTAGCCAAATGGATACAAAATTGGCTTGATAACAGAAGACAGAGGGTGGTTGTAGAGGGGTGCTTTTCAAACTGGGGGTCTCTGACCAGTGGTGTGCCTGAGGGATCAGTGCTGGGTCCACTGTTATTTGACATTTATATTAATGAGTTGGATGAGAATTTAGAAGGCATGGTTAGTAAGTTTGCAGTTGACACCAAGACTGGTGACATAGTGGACAGTGAAGAAGGTTATCTAGGATTACAACGGGATCTTGATCAATTGGGCCAGTGGGCTGACGAATGGCAGATGGAGTTTAATTTTGATAAATGTGAGGTGATGCATTTTGGTCGATGGAACCAAGGCAGGGCTTACTCAGTTAATGGTAGGGCGTTGGGGAAGTTTTGGAACAAAGATATCTGGGGTTCAGGTTCATTGCTCCTTGAAAGTGGATTCACAGGTGGACGGGGTGGTGAAGAACGCATTAGACATGTTTGGTTTCATTGGTCAGAACATTGAATATAGGAGTTGGGACGTCTTGTTGAAGTTGTACAAGACATTGGTAAGGCCACACTTGGACTACTGTACAATTGTGGTCACCCTATTATAGAAAGGATATTATTATACTAGAAAGAGTGCAGAAAGGATGCTACCGGGACTTGATGGTTTGAATTATAAGGAGAGGCTGGATAGACTGGGACTTTTTCTCTCTGAAGCGTAGAAGGCTGAGGGATAATCTTATCGAGGTCTATAAAATAATGAGGTGCACAGATCAGCTAGATAGTCAATATGTTTTCCCAAAGATATGGGAGTCTAAAACTAGAGGGCATAGGTTTAAGGTGAGAGGGGGAGAGATGCAAAAGTGTCCAGAGGGGCAATTCTTTCACACAGAGGGTGGTGAGTGTCTGGAACAAGCTGCCAGAGGTAGTTGTAGAGGTGGGTACAATTTTGTCTTTTAAAAAGCATTTAGACAGTTACATGGGTAAGATGGGTAGAGAGGGATATGGGTCAAACGCAATTGGGACTAGCTTAGGGATTAAAAAACAGGTCCGTATGGACAAGTTGGGCCGAAGGGCCTGCTTACATGCTATGAATCTCTAAGACTCTATGACTTAACCTCAATACCCCAGAACCACCCCACCGCACTAACCTCTCCAAGGCTATTAACCAACTCCAACCCCCCCACCACACAACCACATCTGACTAGACCCCAACAACATTACCAACTCCCAGCCACCATCCAAACTCCCGATTCACATCCAACCCAACACAATACAACTCGTCCACTCCCCCGACACCCCAAACTAATCCTCCAACCTCTCCCCAGCTCCCTGACTAACCATTCATCCAGCGACGAACCAACACATTCACTTCCCCATCAACTAACACTTCGGGAGCTCCCCAGGGTCACTGAGCAGTAAATAGGATGTGTGTTCTCTTCCCCAACTCTATTCTGATGGTGCTCCCCGAATTCACTGTCCTGTAAATAGGGTGTGTGCTCTCTCTTCCCCGACTCTACTCAGCTGTGATGGAGACCCCTGGCGTCACTGTGCTGTAAATAGGGTGTGTGCTCTCTCTCTTCCGCAACTCTTGTCTGCTCTGATGGAGCTCCCCAAGGTCACTGTGCTGAAGATGCGCGGAGAAATATGCAGCACTTTCAGGTTGGGAGGATTTTCAATCTGCTTACCAATGCCGCTGCTTGGAAGATTCAGGCCCATTTATATTTTAAATCTATTTATATTTTAATTACTACATGAAAAATTAACACAAACACTCACTTTATCTTCTCCAGGCTCCTGCACGTCAGTATGAGGCGGCGGAGAGCAGGGACAGATTGGTCTGTGAAGGAGTTTGATTCCAGGTCCAGAAACCTCAGTGCCTGGTTTGTACTGAGAACAGAGGAGAGATCCTTAGCACAAGAATCTGTGAAAGTGTTCTTACACAGACTGGAGATCAGAGACAGAAATAACAGGAATCAGGCTAAATCCCCAGTGTTTTAAATAATACTATTAATAACAATAATAATGTATTGTATGAGACATTCCAAAAACATAACTTGCATTTCTATAGAATGAGGAAATACTCAATGCTGAAAATGAAATTTAAATAAACTGGAAATGCTCAGCAGGTTAAAGAAATAGAAACAGGGTTAAAGTTTGAGCTTCCATTGGAACTGGGAACGGGCAGTGAATTGACAGGTTTGAAGTGACAGCGGTGGGTGGCTGGGGAAGAAACAAAGAAAGGACAAACTGGAATTACAGGAGTGATTAAATGATAAAAGTGATGATGGGACAGGACCATAATCACAGGATCCCCATGTCCTTACTCGGAGTGGCTCAGGAGGGACATGGGATGGTCAGTGGTTTGGGAATGCAGTGTGTGGTGAGGTTGAAGATAATGGCTGTGATTTTACATGAAGCTCTGAAGTTTCAACATGGGGATTGGAAAAGGGAGGTGTGTCCGTGTGGGCAGGATAGGCAGAGTTATGAAGGTGATACTGTCAGAGGCGGACAATTAACGACTGGCAGGCAGGGGGAGCTGCCCACTGAGGCAGCCTGAGCAGGGGGCAGTCCCGGTTCAGGCAATGCTGGCACCATCTCCAAAGTAACAGTTTTAACAACCCCAGGTTAAAGTCCAACAGGTTTATTTGGTTGCAAATACCATTAGATTTCGGACCGTTGCTCCTTCGCCAGATGGAGTGGAAATCTGTCTCAAACAGGACACAGAGACACAAAATCAAGTTACAGAATACTGAATAGAATGCAAATCTCTACAGCCAACCAGTTCTTAAAGATACAGACAAAGTGAGTGGAGGGAGCATTAAGCACAGGTTAAAGAGATGTGTATTGTCTCCAGGCAGGATCCTATCAGTAACCCCCACAGCTTGCCTCCTGGACTTGCTGGCTGTCCTGTTTTTGTCACTGTCATGTTTCCTGTAATAGGTTGGAAATGTATTTGAAAGTCAGGAGGTGAGTTATCCTGCGCAGAATTCCTGGCATTTAATCTTCTCTAAAAGCCACAGTGTTGATATGTCTAGTCTGTTTCTGGCCAGTGGTAGCATCCAAGATGCTGATAGTCAGGGTTCAGGTGATGATAATGCCATTGAATGTAAAGGGAGTTGATTGTATTCATTCTTGGTGGAGATGGTCATCTCCTGGCACTTGTCAGCCTTCCTTGAATATTGTTCAAGCCTTGCTAAATATGGGCACATCCTGCATCACTATCTTGAGGAGTCGAGAATGGTGCTGAAGTTTGTGCAGACATCAGCAAACATCTCCAGTTCTGACGCTATGATGGAGGAAATGTAATTGATGAAGCAGCTAAACATGGTTTGGACGAGGGCACTCCCCTGAGAAATTCCTGCTGTGATTTCCTGGAGATGAGATGACCCTCTCTTCACCCACTCCGACAAACTGAGATAGCTGTGAAATAAACCCCTATCAACTGCTTGGAAAGTAACTATGCTTACAATTATATATCTGGCATTGCATTTCGGGACTCCTGTGGTGTAGGTGCATCCACAGTACTGTGAGAAAGAGAGTCCCAGGATTTTGACCCAGTCACTGTGAAGGAACGATGATATATTTCCAAGTCAGGATGGTGTGTATCTTGGAAGGGAACTTCCAGATGGTGATGTTTCCATTCATCTGCTGCCCTTGTCCTTCCAGGGATAGAAATTACAAGACTGGACAGTGCTGTGCAACGAGTCATGGTGAGTTGATGCACTGCATCTTGTAGATGGTCCAACAACCATAACTGTCTTCCTTTGTGCTGGTATTACTCCAATCAGCAGATAGTTTTATTCTCTCATTTCCATTGACTTCAGTTTTTCTCTGGCTCCTTTTGCTACATGTGGTCGTATTCTGCCTTGATGTCAAGGGCAGACACTTTCATCTCACATCCTGAGCTCAGCTCTGTTGTCCGTGTTTGCATCAAGGCTGTAATGAGGTAAAGGACTGAGTGACCCTGAGTAAGCACACGCTCAGAGTCAGCGAGCAGATCATTGTTAATTATGTGTCACTTATTAGTCCCGTTAGCCTTCCATTACTGTGCTGATGATCGAGAGTAGACTGATGGGGTGGTAAATGGACAGATTGGATTTGTTCTCTCCTTTTTGTGTACGGTCATATCTGGACAATTTCCCACTATTTTGGGTGAACTGTAGCTGTACGGGAACAGCTTGGCAAGGAACAGATCAACTTCTGGACCAGTAATCTCCAGTACTGGAATATTGTCAAGACCTATGGTCTTTGCAGTATCCATTAACTTTAGCTATTTCTTGACATCATGTGGAGTGAATGGAATGAGCTGATATCTGTGATGTTGGGGCCCTCTGGATGGTTCAGCCACTGAAGTTAGTTACTAATATTTGAACCATATCTTTTGCACTGATGTGCTAGTCTCCTCCGTCATGAGGATGGGATATTTGTGGAACCTCCTCCTTCTGTTGTTTCATCGTGCACTATCATTCACAGCTAAATGTGGCAGGACTGCAGAGCTTACATCTGAGCCGAGGAAAGCAGAATTTCCTGAATGAGGAAACCTGCTGCTGGAAAATCTCCAGTAAAACCGTCAGTGATATGAAACAGGGTTTTTGGATAATCCTTTTCCTATGTGAGGACCTTCTGGGAAGAGGGAACTCCCGGTAATTCCCGGAGATAGAACACTAGCCATACCTGCAGAAAATGTAGAGCGTGTTTACTGTGGAATGTAGCGGGGGACACCCCTCCCCTGTAAACTAATCAAACAGAAACATTTCAGCTTTCTAATGGGAAAATAATCTTTCCTTGTTGTATCAAATCTAGGGAATGGATCTTAAAGCAACAGTTAGCACAGTTTCACACTTTAACTCACCCTGAGATATTATACAGATGATGTAATTTCAATAGTTAAGAAGCACAGGGAATCCCGAGGGATCCACTCTCACAGCTTTCTCATTTAACTCTCAGTAAAATGTACAATTCTCAGAAAATGCTGGATTTATGTAACAGCAGAAATGACTTGAATTTCTGGAAACGTAGCAGGGTCAGTGAGATTCAGGAGGGTAATTCTGATGATGAGGAAATGAGACCAGAATGTGGGACATGTTTAAAAATTACTTGCTTGTTCACAGGATGTGGGCATCACCTCCTCTAGGGGCCATTAGCAGTGGGAAATAAATGCTGGTCTAGCCAGCGACACCCATATCCCATGGACAATTAAACAAAATATACATTTTGAGAGATGTAAAACTGGTTTCCCCCAGTAGGCAAACCAGTGAGAGTGAATTGTTCAATTGTTTCAATGCTGACTATTGCCTTTTCCATTCAACAGAAAGGGTTTGATATTATCTGATTTAATATTGTCACATTTATTCGTGCCAAACCATACCGTACATAGGGAAGGAAAGGAAAGAGTCCAGAATGCAGTGTTACAGTCACAGCGAGGGTGTGGAGAAAGATCAACGTGGGTGAGGAATAGTATCGCAACTTGAATCAGTTCACCACTGGTGCTACGTTTCTGGCACAAAAATAGATCCAGCTATTTTTCCTGCTGAACATTAATCTGAATATAATGTGTTTCTCACTTTCTCCATTTAGTCTGGGTCGCAATAAAGTGGGAGATTCAGGAGCGAAACGATTGTCTGCGGCTCTGAGGAATCCAGAATGTAAAATACAGAAACTGCAGTAAGTATCAGACTGTGTGAGATTGTGTTAATAATCAGTGGATGTCTGACACTGTAAATTATTATCAGTGTCAGTAATCGTGTCATTAATAATCATTCCACATCATTCCTGTCAGTATTCGTGTTAAACACCACGGATTCGCTCTGATTCCTGTAATCTTTCTCTCTCTGATCTCCAGTTTGGAGAGTAACAGCCTCAGATATTCTCACCCCTGCTCTCAGTACAAACCAGTCAGTGATGTGTCTGAACCTGAGTTACAATAAACTGCGAGATTCAGGAGTGAAAGAATTAACTAATCATTTATAATTATTCTCAAAACCATTCATGAGAATAAAAAAGATGGACAAAACATTGAAATGTTTATAGAATTACCAGATATGGCTGGTCACATGTTCAATTTAGTTTAATTTGTCATTCAGATTATAGATGTTTATGTCTGTCGGCTTCTCAGTTTGATTAAATGTAGAAAACTGCTGTATATCGGTGAGGCAGATTACAAGCTACATTTAATTCTGACGACTTTTATCCCGAGGGATCCACTCTCAAATTTACGTTAAACGGAGCTTAAGGAGCATCTGAAAAGAGAATGCAGAGATGGAGGTGGGGAGGGTTATGAAGAGAATTCCAGAGCTCGCAGCCCAGCAGTTCAAGGCACAGCTCAGCTGGCAATGGCAATAATCACAGTGCAGAATAGTCTGAATGATGTCCCTATCAATAATGGACATTGTTTTTAAGAACACAAATACTGATAATAAATATACCATTGCTATCAGTATTCGTGTTGTTAAGAACAATGTCCACTATTAGTAGACACAAAATAAGCTTGGCAGCAAAGTTGAAGACCGTGAAATAAAGGAGGCAAAGGCAGCCTGGATATGAAGTTATCTGAGTGACAGGAAACAGGCAGGAGAGGTGAACTGTACCTTTTCATTTATAGGAAGCTGACAGTGGCTTTCCCCAGCAACCAGTACTGTGTTACTCCGACTAACTTTCTTTACTTATACTATCAAATGAGACTTGGGTTTATCTAAAAATGCGATGTGAACCTGGTGAAGCTCCAGCACACGGCCACCAGACCACAGAGCGGACGCAGCATATGATAGACCGAGCTCAATCACACCAAAACCAATGGATCAGATCAGAGATCTGCTGTCTTGCCACATCCAGTCATAAATAGTGTTAGACATGGCACAAAATGTTGGACATGCCGGTTACATTAGGCGACACGGTGGCACAGTGGTTAGCACTGCTGCCTCACAGCGCCAGGGACCAGGGTTCAATTTCGCCTTGGGTGACGTTATGTGTAGAGTTTGCACATTCTCCCAGTGTCTGTGTGGGTTTCCTCTGGGTGCTCCAATGTTCTGCCACAGTCCAAAGATGTGCAGATTCAGTTGATTGGCTATACTAAGTTGTCCCTCGGTGTCTCAGCGCATGTAGGTTATGGGGATTAGTGGGCCGTATATGTGGAGCTGAGATTGGGCCTGGGTAAGATATTCTTTCAAAGAATTGTTGAACATTCGATGGGCCAAAGGACCTCCTTCTACACTGTGGGAATTCTATGATTTTATATATATAAGCCACAAGAATCCCATCATTAATGATGAGGGAAACCAAAGCATCAGTACAAATGACGAGGCTGAAACATTAGCAGCCATCTTCAGCCAGAAGTGTTGAGTAGAATGATTAATCTCGGCCTCCTCCTGAGGTCCCCAGCATTACAGATGACAATTTGATTCACTGCATGTGAGGTCAGGAAATGACTGAAGGCGCTGCGTACTGCACACTCTGTCAGCCTGGCAGTACCTCAGCAATGGTACTGAAGAATTGTCCTCCATAACTAGCCATTCCCCAAGCAAAGCTGTTCCAGTACAGCTACAAAACTGGATCTACTGGACAATGTGGTAAGAAGCAGGGCAAATCCAATCTGATGAATTGCTACTCCATCAGTCTGCTCTTAATCATCAGAAAAGTGTCATCCTTCCAGTGCCTCATGAACATCACTGCAGGAGTTCCTGAGGGTGATGTCCAAATCCCAACCACCTTCAATTGCTTTATCAATGTCCTGCCTTCCATTATAATGTCAGAAGTGAGAATGCTCACTAATGATTGCACAGTGCTCAGTACTGTTCACAATTCCTCAGAGACTGAAGCAGTCCATGTCCATAAACAGCAAGACCTGCACAAAACAGAAAATGCTGGAAAGGCTCAGCATGTCTGACAGCTTCTGTGGAGAGAGAACAGCTAACCCTTCGAATCTGGATGACTCTTCAACAGAGCTAGCATCTTTAGGTCTGAAGAACGTTCAGGCTTAACCTGATAAATGGCAAGTAATGTTTCACTACACAAATGCCAGGCAAGGACCATCTCCAACAGACGGGAATCTAACCATATTCCCTTTACATTGAATGGCAGCACCATCGCAGAATCCTCGACCATCAACATCCTGGGTGGTGGGGGCGCACTGGGACCATTGAACAGACACTGAACTTTAAACACTATGGCTCCAAAGGTAGATCACAGTCTGGGAATTCGGAGATGAGGAACTCACCTCCTGTCTCCCAAATGTTTGCCCACCAACTCCAAGGCACAAGTCAGCAGTGTGATGGAATCCGCTCATCTTGCTGGATTGACTGCAGGTTCAAAGACGCTTATCCATGGGAAAGGAACCCACTGGATCAGCTGGCCATTCACCAAATTAAACATTGATTGTCTCAAGCACTGACGCACAGTGGCAGTATTTTACCACATACAAGGTGGAATGTAGCAGCTCACCAAGGTTCCTGAGACACCATTATCCAAACAGGCACTATCCATCACGGAGATGGGCAAGGATATCAGAAGGATGGCACACCTACCAGCTTCAGATTTCTTTCCAAGCCATTCTGACTTGGAATATATTGCTTCTCCATCACTGATGCGGGATCGTAATCCCGGATGCCCCTTCCTCACGCTTTTTTACCAGATGCTCTGCAGAATTTAAGAAGACAGCTCAGCACATTCTTCTCAAAGGCAATTGGGGATGGGCTGCAAGTGTTTGCATTGCCAGTGATACCATCATCCCCTGAAAGAATTAATAAAGACCAGCGCTACCCACTGAAGGGTTGGGTAATTGTGCCTGTGAGTAACCCAAACACAGTCACAGAGGAGAGATACAACAGCTGCTGCAGGGCAACTTGTGTGACCATTGAGGAGGCCAGAGGAATTCTAATGATAGATCTGGTGGAACCATTCAATATAACGAGCAAAAGTCTCAAATATCCTGGTGTTGTGCTGTGCTCTATACAACCTGGAATTAGAGTGGAGAAGCTTTGAACAAAGTGTGACTTTGAACAAGTGCGATGTTGACCAATGCTTCATGATGAGGAACCCCATGGACCACAGGCCAGGGACATGGGATATGTGTCAGGGAGGATGGAGATTCAGTAAAACAGACATGTTTTCTATGAACCTTAACTCACACAGCCATTCAGTGTAATAAATCTTCCACCATCTCCAGCACTGTTGCTGTTTCTGTGAATGTTTTATAATTTCCCTGGAGCCGTCACTACATGAAACAAAGGCATTGGAATTGTATTGACCTCATTCAGTGCTGTATTTCCCATCTCACATTCCCAGTGAACTGTTAAAGACCCAGTAATATGGTGAAGGGTTTTCTTAGTGATGCTCCATCTCTGAATTTACTGAAAATACATACATAACAAAGTGACCAGTAACAACAAAGTATAACCCTGTGAAACCCAAGGAAGCAACCCCACCATGACAAGCACCCCCATCCCCACACTTTCCGCTGAGCTGCAGGCAGCATCTTCACCTCCTCTCCTCTGAGAATTTCGATGACTGTGGCCTTTGTCCTCGGATTTCTTGAGTCCTGGAAGGATCTGGCCAACTGCGGGTCCTCTGCAAAGATGCTGGAGTTGTCTCTGTCATCATAGCTTCGTAAGATGCTTGTGTCACAGTCGGAGCAGAAGAGGACCCACTGCCCACACCAGGGGCATCCTGAGAGGTGCTCCCAAATGCTGCAGGCAGCCGCTCCTCTATCCATTCAGGGCAAACTGGACCCTCCCTGCTCAGCTGGGGAGGTCCTGACAGTTACTCCAGGCACATTTTCCCACCCCTCCCGCAGCCCGTGTTCCACAGAGCTCATGGAGATGGTGAGAACATGCAGGTTCATGTGTATTTCCTGTGGGTGATAGGCTGGATGTGACTCTCCATGAAGGTCACCAATATCTCTGTGGAGGATGCTATTTGTGCTCATACCTGAGACATGGTAACACTGCTGGCCTGGATTGACTCCTCCATCCTTTGTGTATGGATACACAGAGACTTTGGAAACTCCACCGGATGTTAAAATACCTTATGCTGCAGCTCCAGTATCTGCTGCATTGTGAAAGTCTCCAGTCACAGTTCATCTTCCTGAAGCTGACAATGACCTGTCCTCTCGAGTGTGTGAGTGAACTCAGCTATTGCTGCCTCCATCAGCTGCTCGGGTTTGTCTGTGCTGCCCTATGCTGCCAAATTGTAACCCCTTTGCTACTCGTGTGAGACAGTATCTGCTCTGGCGGACGTTATGGGGAATAATATGACAATCCATCCTCTGACGACCCCTCATTTTCAGAGGTGCACGCCCGTCTCCCGCTCACCGCAGCTGTTGTTTTGTGAGAGAGTGAAGAATGTTGGAGGGTAATGCACATTCCAACATGTCCTGCAGACTATTCCTAATCCAGAGCTCCATGTGACCAATGATGAACACACAAGCGCCAAGTTATGGACTGAGCAGCAGAGTCTCTCCTGTGCCCATCCATTCACTCACTCACTCTCTCTGGATCTACAACCAATCTCACCATCGGTTATTGCCCACTCAGCCTCCAGCACTTCATCTTCCATTGGCATAAGGATGACACAATCCAGACACTGTCACTCTTGGCTCCTTCTCTGACGCTGTGTGCCCTCTTCAACAAGCACATACATTTCCATTGTTACTCACCCATCAAAGACACACACAAGCCTATGGTGCTGCCAGACTGCCCATCATGGGACCACCAGGATGGTCACTCAGTGTCGGCAGTGCAGCAGTCATCTCTGACTGACCGGAACCCTTCACAGAGAGGCTGACATGTTCCTGAAGATTGATGCTGCTCTCTGGGCATTGCCAGTGTCTGGGTGGAGATGTTCTTTCCCCAATTTCTCTTTCATCCTTATTCACATATCAGCCTGTAAGTTGAACACTCTCCTTGTCAGAAAATATCAGGTTATTGATCCTTTTGCCTCACTGCAGCCACGTGCTG